>NC_061511.1:58643710-58825141 GCF_022539505.1 Lolium rigidum | reverse complement strand
TTGCATATGGTTCTTAATTGTCATCACAAAATAGAAGACTTGCTTGATTATACCCGCAAGTATAGGGGATCGCTGAAATCTTCGATAGAAAGTATTATCCAAATTTATAGTTTAACTCAAGGGGAACACAACAATACCAATAATACTTTAGCAACTGGGACGTCACTCTCAACCACACATGTATATCAATAAACTCACAAATCAAGCAATGATTTATAGCAGTTGATTCAAAGCAGTAAAAGAAAGCACTAAATAAAAGTAGTAGATTTCTAGTTTTCACTAGAAGTGGTATTGTGAAACTTGCAGTGGCTAAAAGCGTAGGCATGAAGCAGTAACGGGGTGATATATGGATGATATTGATCATGTAATGTAATCCAACTAACATAGCACTCATCTATAATTCAGTTGTGTGTAGCTATGTGCTCCAAATATAGTTATGCATATGTAATGTCCCAGGTTTAGAGACGGTCGAGGGGTAAATTTTAGAAAGGGATGTGCATTGCATCGTAAAATCTGGGGAAATTTCGCGCTTTTAAAGAAAACTGCATCGAAGGGGGACAAGTTTCTCTCTCGACACATTACAGGGTTAGGGTTTCGAGAGTGCGATAAACTTGCACCTCAATTAGTTCAATTAGGTTTTTCGAGAAGAGAGGGGAATAGTGCATCATAAATATTAAGTTGCATGATTGAATTCAAACAACTTGAGTTGGAATTACAAATTTAAACATCACATGATTATTTCATAATTCAAATTGAGGTAATTCAAGAAAACAAATATCAATAATCAAGTATATAAATAATACAACATATAATTAAAGCTCATTAGAGAAACTTTGAGCTTTATTGATCAACAAACATGATACATTGTCATTTACAATATTCTTGTGAATTATGAAATTACAACACAATACAAGAATTGAAGAAATAGAAAAAGAAAAAGGAAATTACAAATAAATGAAATGTCCTAAACTACATTAGTTGATCTTCATGAAATGCTTGATCAAGATGATCTTGAGCTTCTTTTGATCAACTCTTGATCCCTGCAAACACACACAAATCAAACAAGAGGTTATGCCAAGTGGCAGCAAAAGAATGAAATTTGAGAGGATATGACCAGGGATCAGCCGAGCTGATCCACTCACATGCACAAGTTCCACACACACACACACACAAGCAGCTCACACAGCTTGAGTGCATGCTCAACAGCAAGCCAGGGAGTGCTGCATGCACTCCACACACACATAGCCAGGGGAGGGTCACCAAAGTGACTAGGCCAGTGCTGTCAACCAAGAGAGGCAAGGAATGGGCATATATAAACTTTTCACAGCCAAACCCTAGCCATTTCATCGACAACTCACAAGGGGTAAGAACACCAAGAACTAGAAGAACATAGAGCCACCAGAAACCATCCAGTTCAAGTTCCACCAAGAACTAGAGGCTGTTGAGCATGGACTGATGGAGTAAAGCATCACCAGCAAGCCAGGAGGAGCAGGGCAAGCACATAATTCAAACCAGAAGCAAATCCACTACACCAACACTCATTCTAGGAGCTGGAGTGAGGTATACACAGAGAATCATGAGCAATCATATGTTTTGCTCATAAATAAGCATGTGCATCAAATACACACAAGCCATAGGGTGTGAGTACCCTGTTTCTGTCATCATCTGGCTACCAAGTCAGTTGGTGCAAGCAAAAATGGGTGAAGCCAATAGGAAATCACCAAGGGAACACTGGTTAGGCCAAATCAGTGGCATAACCAAGGCAATCCAGCAAGGAAATGATCCTACCTAGCCAACCAAGTCACCTAGCACCTAAAACCTAGTACACCATCAGACAGATAGACAATATGTGTCTATTCATGTTTGTCAACATCAAAGACCACTGGGAATCCCCAAAGGGATTAACCAGTAATGCATTCACCAAGCCACAGCAAGCCAACAAAGGTGGGAGCTACCTAAACAGCAAGGAATTGCTGTCAAGGTCACCTCAACCACTCAACCAGTCCAAATAAATAAGCCATGCATAGTTATCATCACCCAGAAGGGTTCAAAGGAGGGCTAGGGTACCCAACCAAGGGTTGGCATCCATCTAGCCCTGCCAAATTTAATGAAATGATCATTACTGCAAAACAGTTCACATCACTTATCCATTTAGTAAAGCAAGGTAATACAGATAAATGAATTACACCAGTAATCAAAGCACCGAGCACCTTGCATATGATCCAAAGGATCACTCGCAAGCATCGGTGATGCTTGAGCAAGTACAAACCAACCAGACAGTGATGATCATATGATCATCGAGCTTAATAGAGCATGCCGGTGCATGCTATGGCATCACCGAGCGACAGAGCATGGACCAGCCAACAAGATAAGCCACAGTTAAGCAACAATTATATCACAGTTAATCAAATCAAGCATATACAGAAGCAAACCATCCAGGGATGGAGTCATCCAGTAACAATCATGGACAATAGAGCATTTCCATGAATATTAGCACAAGGGGTAGCACACTAGGAGAACTGGCACTTGCAGAATGCAAGAATCATGCATAATAATCAAGCCAGGGCCAGAAATTAAATACACTGGAGTGTCTAGCAAGAGTAGCATCAAGAACAGAGGCACGGGAATAGCTTCAAGCAAGAAATGCAAGCATAAGCAATGGCTTAGGAAAATTGCACAGAATCATGCATAGCAAGGATAGCACACACAGTAGCAGCATATGCACAGCAGCAGTATATGCATAGCAGCAGCACAAGCACATCAACTAGTATCCATGGTGCATATGGCAGCAGCAACTAGCACATCATGGCAGCACCAGAGCTAGCATGGCGCAAAGCACATAGGCGCAGGAGCAGCAGCAGCACAACAAGATGGATGCCAGGGCATCCAGAGGAAGGAGAAGAAGTAAAGCAGGCAAAAGAGAGAGGGAGGTGCACACACCTGGAGCAGAAGCACCGCGGCGTGCCCATGGCGGCACGGGCCGACCACGGCAGCGCCAGGCCGCAGCCAGGCCAGGCGTCACCGGGCGCAAACGCCCCAGCATCACCTCGGCGAAGCACACGGCCGCGCCACCGCGTGTGGATCGCTGGCGCGCGACGAATCTCCGCGGAACCCCACGGTCGTGCCGCAGATGAGTTGGGGGCGAGCGGTGGCGGTGATGAAACGCAGATCAACACGGACCGAAAGGTGCGCCGTCGAGCGGCCGTTCTTTTGCGACCGATCTCGCCGGCGAGGATGGCCGGAGGCGACCGGAGTAATTCAGCGAAGACGACGGCGACCGCGTGTCGCCAGAGCTCGGGAGGTTAGGGTTTCGCGAGGAAGAGGAGAGGAAGTGAGGGCGAACGAGTGGGCCGGACCAGGCCAAAGGGGTTGAGCCCAACCCACTCGGGTTCACCCTGACAGGTGGGCCCGAGGGCATTTTGGACATTTCCAAAATACCCATTTAAGTGAATATTTCTAAGAATGTTATAAAATGAATAAAAGCTCTAAAAAATAATTAAAAATATGAAAACTGCTCAGCATAAAATTCTCTATCAGAATAAAATATAAAAAGAAATTTTTGGAGCCAAATAAGAATAAGTCATATTTTGATGAATATTTAATTCATTAAAAACAACCCACTATATTTTTAATGATAAAATAAGTCCATAAATAATTTTGGATTTTAAAAACACCTTGACAACATTTCAAGGTAGTATTTTACTCTAAACAGAGTATCCTTAAATCATACTTAGTAAATACCTCTCACATAAAATGATAAGACACCGGAAGGGGGGAAACAAACCCTAAAAGCTGAATCATGCATAATTGCTTCTTTAACCATTGCCCTTATCGGACAATGATGCTATTTTTCAGCAACAGAGGACAAGGTTCAGTCCACACCATCCAACTGCAACACTTTGCAGTGTTCAGGCAAGTTCATCGCTTGCTCATATCATTTGAGTATTTTTTACCAAATTACTTGCAAAGTACTATGTTTATCACTATTGCATAAAAAAAGCAAAACCACTATTTTCATAACTATGAATATGACTATGTGGTGGGCAATGGAACCATGGATTGTGTTGATATGGTGGAGGTTCCATTGCAAGGGTTTATATCCATCTAGGATTAAACAACAGATGTCGTCCAGTGATTCTTGTGCCGTAATAACCGTGTTAACCATAAGATCTAGAGTGGGACAGAGTAGTCAAAAGTGTTTCCACCTCTCGTTCATCAACGGATGCGCATTACCGTAGACACTTGATCTCGAGAGACAAGCGGTAAAGTGGGGGTCCTGTTGAAGTCCCCACGGTAATGCGGTCTATGATGGGTTGCAACTGCCGGCGAAGGAATTTATGGTAGAGCCCTGAATTGACGTCGTGGTCGGAGGCCGTCCTTAATTGGTATAAGAGCACCGGCGAGGACCCAGGGTCGGGGATTGCAACAAAGGGTGGGTGTTCAAGGTAGCGGAGGAACATGATTGGCTAGACCTTATACCGGGCCTCACACCGAAGGAAGTGTGGACGGGAAAGCTGCCCGGTTGGCACCAAGGTTAAGATCTCTTATGGGTAAAGCAACACACCTCTGCGAGTGTAATGAATCGTGACCTGTCACTCTCTGTTCCGGGATTTGGAACTGCGAACGCTGCCGGAAAGGAACTCCATGAAGTTCTAGTAAACCGGTGAAGGCTGACGGACATAGTTCTTCTGAATAAAAGCAACCTCTTGAAGAAATGATTATCAAAATCTGCATTGGTGTTAGACTTTCTGGTCTGATATCGTAGCTAGTGCATTAAACACCTCTTTTCTATAATGAACTTATTGAGTACGCTCGTACTCATACCACTCTTAAATCCCCTGCTTAGATTGTCTGAATCGACTTGAGGAGGGAAATGACGACCCAGAAGGAGCAGAAGATATCTGCTATGAAGAACCAGACCTCTCCGGAGGTAGAGAAGGAGTTGACTACCTCATCGTCTACGGAACCGGGGAGGGTTCCGGAGGAGAACAAGTGTAGACCTATCCGATAGTATTAGTATCCGAGTAGTGCGAACTCTTAGTACTTAACTGCTTGTTGAGAATAAATGTATAACCTAGTACGACTTCTATATTGTAAGTTAAGTTGGGTTCACCTCGAACCCAGGAGTAGGCCTCTTAGGACCCAAGAGGAACTCCGAGATGACATGTATATGTTGCTTTTAATAATAAATGAATGAGTTATGGACCTGCTATGTTCTGTTGTACTACTCTGAGGGATGTAATATTTGCGGATTGGTACTTCGTGAATGTTATATCAACGATTGGCATACTACAACATGCAGTGGTATGCAGGGTCATCACGGTTGGTATCGAGCAAAAGCTTTGACCTTAGGTTGGAACCTAGTAAATGGGACAGAACGTTAGGAGTCAAATACGATTAGTAAAGAATTCTCTAAAAATATGGTGTCTATTCACTTGAGAATAAAACAATCATATCTTTTAGTGCGATAATTCTTTATTATCACTATTATGATGCATTATTAATAATATTATATTCTTTCTTATCTACAGCCAACTATGGCAAGTTCACGTTCAGGACGTAACGTGAAAGTGAAGGAATCAACTTTGAGTGACTATGATGGAGGACTCGCGGACATTCTTCGTGCTATGTTACTGGAATTTGGGTGCAATCCCCAGATCCAAGTAATGAAATACATGTACTACGACGGTACAGTATTGGTGAAGTGTAGGGTAGGATTAAGACTTCCAGAATCCCTAGGAATGAGTGTAGTGATGCCAGCAGGTGAGGCTAGAACCATAAGAACAGCCTACCACATAGCCATAATGAAAGCCATCACAGATATTCAGGAACATAAGACTAAAGAGCTTATTGGTTCCGAATTCGCACATATTCCTCATATGGAGGAGGAAGATGACCCTATGCTAAACCACTTCAAGCTTGCAAAGCGAAAACCAGCAGAAGCCGCTAAGTACATGGATAACAGCCGCAACCTACTGACATTGTTCTTTTAGTTGAACCGACATCTGTCGGGAGCAATTGACACAATGTTGGAAGAATTCACTGAGCCCAAGGAGGAGACGAAGGGAAAGGAACCAATGGAGGGTGAGGTTCACACACCAGTTTATTCAGCTGGTGACTTCATTAGTATTGATCATCCAGAACAACAAACCACACCTATTACACCTAGGTACTTTCCTAGTAGTTCCCAAGGAGGATATGAGGGTGGAGAGGAATCCGGAAACGATCAGCGTTCCGAGACTCCTATAGAGAACTCCACAGTTTGGCGTTGGGGATCATACATGGGAACCTATAGCGATCCAGTCAGGTGTAATCCTGAGATGGATGAGGACGCCACAACCCAGTTCCAGAACCATCAGTATAGTAGGGGAGACTATGAGGAGTATTCGATACTGATCGAGTCGGATACAGATGGTGGGAATACCTATGGCGGAGTCATAGGGGAGTACACCCCAGGGGTGGGTTATGCTGCATTGAATAACCAGTTCATGAACACAGATTTCTCCCTGGGATCATCCTCTGATTCTGACTACCAGCCGACTGGAAGACCCTATGTTCCAGATTCTATCAAGAGGACTACACGTTCGACCGGATGGAAGCCTGGGATGTACCGGGAGTGAAGCACGACTAGAGACCACCATGGGAGGCGAGACTACAATACAGTTGTACCACATGTATTGTAGTATGTAATAGTTGTAGAAATTTGTAAATATACTTCAATAAGTGAGTTTGCATACTCACACTACTACTGAGTATTGTAATAAACCACTTAAGTATGTATATACATGGTATATGTTTTGTATGATTTGGATTTGCTTCTTGATTTCCATTGCTGTAACACCCCAAATTTCAATAAAAAGAAAGTTAGAGAAATCCAGAAAGCAAAATTTCAAACCAACAAAAACTTTTCTATTTGCATATAGTACCATGCATAGGACTTGTGCATTTGAGTGATATGCCATGATGATTGTTATTACTTGTATTTGCTATGCTCTAAAACCCTAGAGTGATCATATGAAGATCACCAATCAAATAAATCAAAGAGGAAGAAATTCCATAAAATAGAAAACCCTAAAAACCCTCACATATGCCCTATGGCATTTTTATAAATTTTGACCCTAGACCTATTTGGTCTTCACCATTAGTTGAGTAATGTTATTAAACACTTACTACAACTTTTGGAATCAAAGATTCACAATTCAAATGGATTTCAAACACAAATCCCACTCACATATGATAATGGTCAATTTTGACAATTCTAGTCCGATCACCACTTTGAGCCCTTGCCATTCATTTTTCCCAAACCAACTCTTGCTAACTCTTTGCACCATTTCAAAGTCAACATCAAGGTGAACAACTTTGGTGAAGATCACCATGCCAAAATCATCTTTGATCATGAGCAAGGCTCATCCAAAGTCCCAACTTTGTAACATATGCAACATTCCCCACTTAGCCATTTTGGCAAATTGTTGAATTCTAAAAATTCCACCACCACCTTAAATCACCTCTGGTCATTTACAACTAATATCAACACTCACATTTCAAACACTTTCACCATTTGAATTATTTCAAATTGGGCTATTTTTGAATTTTCCAAATTCGGGCACTATTTGCAACTATTGCAAATAGTGATTCTACTCAACCTAATCTACACTACACTACCCCAATTGGTCCCCTGGTCCCCTTAATCCATTTTAATGCCAAATAGAAACCTAGGGAGAGAGAGGGCAAGGCTAGACATGGCCATGCCGGCCATGTCGCCCAACCCGACCACCTCCCTCTCTCCCATTGCATCCCTGCACTGGCCACCATGCCACAGCTCGCCACCGTGCTCTCCTACGCCGCCCTAGCACCTCCACGGTCGAGCTCGACGGCGACAATGGCCGGACGACGCGCGCCCAGCACACGCCCAGACGCCGCTCGTGTCGCGACCATGCGCGCCATGGACGCGCACTGGCCACGCGCCACCTCGCCAGTACACGCTCGCCCTGGCCCCGCTCGCAATACCTTGAGCCTCACCGTGACACCGCGACGCCGCCAGACACTCGCTCGACCACGACCCGCGCCCACCGCCGCCAGAGACGACGACCACATCCCGTGAATGCCGCGGCAGTCGTGGAAGCAACGCGACCAATCCAGACGCCGCCCGACCAAGTTGTCGCCACCGTTCGCTTCGCCAGGAACCGTAGAACACTGCCGCACCCTCGCCTAGCTCGCTAGCTCGCCGGAGACGCCGCGAGCATGTCGACCACCACCCTGCCCCGCAACCCTCACTCGCCTCTATAAATACTGAGCTCCCCTGAGCAATCCAAGCACACCACCAGACTCCCCACCTCTCACTGCTTCTCAACCACCACTCCACCCATCGAATCCTCGCCGGAGCAAGCCCAATCGCAAGATCGCCGCCGCGGAAGCCCTGCAGCAATCGTCGGCGAACCAGACCACCTCGAGCTCCGCCACTGCTACCAGTCGCTTCGCCGTCGTCCACAACGTCACCGAGCATATTGCCAACCCTAGCTGGAGCCACCGTAAGCCCTCCGACCCCCTACCTGAGCCGCCGGTGAACTCCTCTCTCGCCGGCGGGACGATGAACCACGGCCGTTAGATCTTGATCTAATCCTACGTCCCACGTTGAAACTTACCGCTTCGGCGTTGAAGAGCCACTGACAGGCGGGACCCTCTGTCAGGCAGCCCGCACGGCACTGGACCGTGGCTGGGCTGGCCTTGGGCCGTTTTTAAACCTTTGGGCCCGAGTTTCGTTTCCCGTCGGCCTTTTAATTCAAACTAGATTGAATTAATTCAAATAGTTTTGAATACTGCCTCCACTTTGAAATTCAATAGATTCAAATTGGCTAAACCAAATTTAGTGAACTTTATATGGTTGGAAAGCTAGAGAAATTATCTAGCCAATGCCACTGGCCTCATGGCCAGATTCTTTGTAGAATAAATGTGATGAAAATAACAAGACAGGGACTTTTCCCTATTCAAATAATTCTTAAAAATCAACCAAAATAGATATTAAGTTAATTCCAACTCTAATAGCTCACATTTGACTTACACTAATTATTTATGCAATAAAATGGTGTGGTCACCTTGCATGATCATGCCCTAGTTTAAGTAATGGATCATTTGACTAGTTTAACTAGTTGATATTGCCCAAAACTATTAAAGTAAATTATGTGGAGTCTTATACTTCATTTAAACTTGTCTCACATGAATTCATGGGATGTTTGGACCCCTGGTCCCAAACTCTCTTATATGAATTACTTGAGATTTAAATCAAATGTAGTGTTATTTAAATAGTATGAGGTGATCTACCTCATTTAAATCATTTTTCACAAATGATGATGATGAACATTTGACTTAGGTCAATATGAGTTCATACATGATTGTTTGAGAAATTAAATCTTAAGAAGATTTCAATGAGAGGAAATTATTTTTCAAGAACCCTATGGAAACTATCATTTACATAGGAGATACAAAGAAGTGAATTCTACTTAACCCCACCACCCATGCAACCTAGTTTAGTTACTTATGTGCATAGAGTAGTTTGTGTGTTCTATGTGATGTATGGAATAGCCATTGAATTAGTGAGTAATTATACTCGTATTCAAATTTAGACGGTAGCACCGGAGAGTACGCCGAAGAAGAAGGTTGCTACCCAGAGGAGGAGGAGGAACAGATTGAGAACTACCAAGGCAAGCTAATATTCTTGCAAAGTGCAAAACCCCTTGGGGCAAGGCACCATGTTTCTTATCTTTTCTTATATGAACCCATCCAAAGTTTTACCTTACAAGTTTTTAATTGTTTTCTAAATGAGTTGCTTTTATAGTTAACTTTGGTCAAAATACAAGTTGGATACTAGAGTAGTGAGTTAGTCTTCTCCAAGCAAAGCAAGATAGCACCCCTCATGAATTAGAGCTAGTGCTAATGAATTAAAACTTGACTACTCTATATGGGAACAATGTGATTTTGAAATGGATTTGAAACCTTGGAATGATGATGCATTCCATTGAATGATTTATGAAGGTGAATGTGAACAAGAGAAGATGGTGATTTTTGATAAAACAATGGTGTTGGTTTGAATGCGATACATTTCCAATTATTGAGTACCCCCACAATACCTGATTATGGGTAGGGCTTAACTGGAGGTTTATGCGTCTTAGTATGGGTTCCCTCTAAACAAGCGTCATCGGGGTTATGCCGAAAGCTGCCTCTACCACAAAAGAAATGATATGATATGATGCGAAATGAGGTGAATGTCCGGCCCAAGCCTCGTGCAGTTCCCAGGTTGACAGTTGGTCTTCACTGGGAGGCCAAGCTCATGGGGAGAGGTGCTCATACTAGGATTCGTAAGTGAAAGGTTATGGTTGATGATCCGCGTACTGTGTTACGATGATTCGGGGTAATCCCGACGGATGAAATCAAATGTTGTGGCACAAGTGTGCAACCTCTGCAGAGTGTAAACCTATTCGAATAGCCGCGTCCACGGTTACGGACGGTTGGAAAGGCCATACAGTTTCCGATGTCATATCTTTGAAAATGATGTTGAAAAGGATGATGGTGAAATGACTTGTGGTGAATTGAATTGAAATCACCACTTGAATGGTGGGAATGACACTAATGTTCCCACTTGAGTTAGTTAGCACTTGAATAAGCTTTTCTCAAACTTTGTGAACTAAAACTAGCTTTATGCAAATAAACTAGAGCTTAGCAACCACACTAGAATGTCTAGCACTTACATTAGTATTAGTTTGCGAGTACTCATCGTACTCACGGCTTTGTCCCTGGCTATTCAAATGGCCAGAGTATGAAGATGACCAAGGAGATGACCAGCAGGACGCCTACGACAACTAAGCGCCTTCCGACGTCAAGCGTTGGCCTGTGGACTAGAGAGTCCTTGTATCTTACGCTTCCGCTATGTTGAACTATGAACTTGTGTTTGTTCGTTGATCAATAGATCAACTATTCGTGTAATATGGATCATGTGATTCCAAATTTGTAAGACTTATGGTTTGTAATGAATGATGACTGTGATACTTAACTATTATGCCTCGCAACAACAATATTCCTGGGATTGCGATGTATGACATAATAGGCATTCGGATTTAAAAATCCGGGTGTTGACAAGTTGGTATCAGAGCCATTGTTTGACCTTAGAAGACCTTAGTTAGAATGGGCGTTCTGAAAACCTTAGCTTTGAAATCAAATGAAAGAAACTATTTGTGAAAAATTACTACACTCTTGTCTTTGAGACTTTGCCAAAATTTGATGAATCATGTCTATCTTATTTGAATCAACTTAAAACTTTGCCACACTTTGCACTCTCTAACTTACTCATCCAATTCTCTTTCAGATGGCGCTGAATGAACCCATCAACACCAAGTTTTACCAGCTTGGGAACGGAGGAAGCTTGATCTTCGAGCACGACCTCAACGCCCTCTCTGACTTCCTTGGGCGCCCACACCCCGAGTTTCACGGGGTTCAGCTGGACGACACGCCCGGAGGAGAGTTGCTGTGGCACCCCCGGGATCAGGGTTAGACAAATACCAGATCTTCGTCTGATATAAGCCTAACCTAGAGCTCGAGAGACTACAGTGAGAGAATCGGTAACACAATAGTGACTCTACGACTCAAGAAGTAATACAAGCTCATAACTGAGCGAAGAACCAAAACATTACCAGCAGAGGTCACCGACCCGACATACATCAATCAACGGAAGCGAAGTTATGCTATTAGACATAGCAAGATAGCAAAAGGCCTAAGAGGCCGGGAGCATAACGGCGACGTCCCAGCCCATAGATTCCAGGCTGCCACACGGGAACCCCAAGCTACTCGTCGATGTCGACTAGAAACCACCATCTGTTGGAGCGACTTCGTCTGAAACAAAAGCATGCAAGGCTGAGTACAGGGACTCAGCAAGACTTAGTACAACCTTTTAGCAAAGCGGGTATGCGGGCTTTCTGTGGAGCTTCTTTTGCGTAAAGCCAGTTTTCCTTTGTAAGATAAGAGAGAGGAGAAACTCGACTACTCAGAACCTTTTAAAGGGGATAAGAGAGCGACATCTCTATCTCTATTGATCATCATATTGTATCCACCAATCTTCATCATCTCGAACCACTATCCTCGGATTACCCCCTCAACACCCGGAGAAGGTATCCGTAAACACACATTGTTTGCCAAGTTTTACGATCAGGTTCAAGTTGTCTATGATCACACGAATCCATTCCCAAGTCGTCCGTAACCGTGGACACGGCTTTTCGAAAAGATTTAACCCTGCAGGGGTGCACAACTTTACCCACACGCGCCAACCGACTCTTAATGCCACTAGTATAACACACTTCCTTGGTGTGCTGGCAGAGGGTGGTCGACCACGACCTTTACCTTGCTGTCGCCGAGACCATGAGTCACGCGCTAAGGATTATTCCGCCGTAACGGGTCAAGTCCCGAAGTCGGTCCTTAACGATGTGAGCCGAGGTGGGTTTCCCCAGAGGCCGCAACCCCCGGCCACCACGACCACGCTTACCTGCCTGTTATGTACCTTTAACCCCCAAGCAAAATGCAATGCATATGACCAGGTAACGCGCAAACTATGTGACTCATGGAATCTACTAGGCAAGTTAGTGAGTCGAGAGGGTACCATAATAGGGCCTCGCGTGGTTGTACGCTCGGTCTTGGTTCAAGAGGCGAGAACTCGGTTCCTAGGGTCGGCAGAAACGAAACAACCCACCACATCCCAATGTGGCCTCTCGTCTGAGCCTTTAATCATGTTTAACAACATCTCTACACTTACCACGTCAACCTGTCAAGCTAGTTTCATTTCATTGTAAGGCTCCAGTCCGAAGACCGGAGTAGCAGCGTAACAAACTAAGCATGGCTAAGCACAAAGAGATAAAGGCTCTAGCGATACACACATGCCAAACCTAGTTATGCTAGGAGCAGTGGATGAGGTATTTGAGGCTACAAGGGTGGAACATGCAATAGATAGGGTAACTCTACCTATCGATAAAAGACAGTTGAATCGTATGCAATATGTAGGAACCAGAGTAAAAGCATTTCGAAATCATATATGAACCAGGCTAGGGCTTGCCTTTATCCCCGACAAAGAATATGGATCTTTGGAGATCTTGTGCTCAACTTGTTCGTCGATGTACATGTATTGATCTTCGGTGTTGTCGATCCTTCATCGTCTTGGGCACGTGTTCTATCAATCGCGAAGAAGCGAATACCGAAAAGGTAAAAGAACAATCAACACATGGCATTGATTCAATGCGCAAACAAAAATGATGATATGACATATTAAACCGGTTTAAGTAAGCCCTATGATATGATTATCAATTTAAATGAAGTTGGAATGCATAATGCATTGCAATTCCATAAACCCCACATATGGAATAAATGGTTCATTTGTTCTCCTATTACAGACAGTGTTGAAGTTTCTTAAGCATGCATGAAAATGATATGAACATATAGATCTTGTTTTTCTGAACATTTTGATATCTTGTATGTAAACTTTGGATAAAGTATACATTAGTTATGAATTTTATAGGGTTTCACTTTTCCTGAAATTCTTCTAAGCTCAGCGTTTGTAGACGGATGACGTGTTCAGACTGGAGCTGGACTTCACAGCCTCTAACCACTGTACATTCCTACAGAGCTGTGACTAAACTAAACTGACCTACGACTAGAGCTAAACTGACAAATTGGACCAACATGACCATGTCCAGACCAAGGCTACAACAGCTCTAAAGTTCAAACTATGTATTACTGTATTTTTAGACATTCATACTCAAATCAAAACTTATCTAAACCTCACTCAAATATATGGCACTAGCAAATCGTATTGACATGAACAACTGCTCACAGCAAACGAGTGTGTAGCTAGCATGAATCTCTACAAAACCTATACTAGATGTCATGACCACTTTTAACCTGATACGCATATGCATACCAGGATCTTTTTCTACCTCTGACCAAACCAACAAACTGGAGCACGTGTGCTTACAAACTGAAGGTTGTATGCATCTAGGCTTAAACACAAAGCAGTAATGAACCTATTTGTTTCTGAACTGAGATAAGTATCAGTACAGCGGCAAATAAGCAACGAAACTCTTCCATACAAAAATGGATTGAAACATGGCTTAGTCACCACCAGTTTTACCTCAGCGAGGAAGTGCCTTGCTCAGATATTTGATGGGGTTTTGCTTCCTAAACTCTCCAGGTACACTGATCGATTCGAGCGGCCGGACGCGGACACCGGCAACTGCTCCGACGAGACTGCACGATCTTCTCCTCCACGGGTCCTCTTCCCCCGCCAACTTCTCAGGTCTCTCACCTAATTCCTCTCTAACTCTAGGTCACAGCAAAGGGGCAGCCGCGCAGGTGCTTAGCTTTTAAGGCAGCGGCAACACTCTGATGGATAAGGGCTGGAGTTTTTGTATGCCACGATGGGGAGTAGTAGTACTAGTTGCTCACGTCTCAACAGGTCAAAAGCGGTTCTGTCCCAGGATATTTTAGATGGGGTCTGTAGCTAGTAGATAACACTAATACAAAGACAGCTAGCTGTTTAAAATTTATACTGCAGCTTGTCTCTTTGATACGACTAAAAGATGAGTTCAAATATTTACCTCTTTGCAGATAAAATCTTGGCAAATAGAGGCAAGTAGTTAATAAAAAAAAGTAAAGTTAATATTTGTATCAGTTATCTCTCTTGTCTACAAATACAATTTTTTGTTTGAAGACTTATTGAGGCATTTAAATTAGACTGAAAGATTTATCCATTACATGATTTCTACTTTATTTTAAATACAAATTTTTTCGTAGTGCATTTTACATGATGTCCATGATGCACAAATCAACTCCTAGTTAGGGTTAACTGTAACAGGGATGTTACAACTCTATCCCCCTTACAAGAATCTCGTCCCGAGATTCCAAGGTAGAAATAGAGAAAGTAACAAAGACTACACCGATCTTCAACGAGCTTGTCGATACCACGACGATCTTCTTTGCTGAAGAAGTTGATCCACGACACCATGAAGAGCTTTTCATTTTACTTTCTTCACTCTAAGGAAAGAGGGAATGACACTAGACGGTGGATCTTCACAAAGATCGAGTATCTCATGGTCAACTCATGGAAGGAGTGCTTAGAAACATCTCTTGAGCTGACAAACCTGAAACACGTCAAGGTAACGGAGGATATGAAAGAAGTTTCAATTTTTTTTTTTGGCAGGCAATTGCTCCACGCTTGACAAGAACACGAAGGACAAGGTAGCGAGGAGTTAAACTGCCTTTGATACCATGACGAGGCACTCTTAGAGAGGGTGACTCGTAGAAACATAGAAGATTACCAACCAGAGCTACTTTGATTTTAAGAATCATAGTCACTCTTTTGGTATGGGTACATGAAACGATTGAAGTGTATTCAAAAGGCGGGGGACCATAGATGGCTGACGAATTCACACAACATGTGAATTGATTAGAACTTCGGGTACAACCAAAGGAAGGGAAAAAACATTGTCGATCGACGTAGCAAGGATCACCGCGGGGAGTGAAATTTCTTCGAACGAAGTTGTTGTCACCGGAGAAATGATTTCGAGGGATTGACCGAGAGACATTTGGCAACGCTGCTTATAAGGTTCTCCTTGATGTTCTAAACACCAATATTAGGCTATTGACTAGCCTTCAATAGGTCATCAAGTGAAGGTCGGACTTCGGAATTTGAAAAGCATCATAAGGGAAACTCCTAGAATAAGTCACACAAGATCCTTATGGAGATTGGTTATACTTGATGAATCAAGAGATTATGGAATTAGGCCTTCCGACTAATTGTGTTAACCACGACATCAATCTTGTCGGATTTACAAAGAGACCTATCCCAAAAATCCTTGAGAAACACTAACCATCATTGCCGCTTGAGATTCAGCTTAGGTTAGGTGTAAAGATACTTTCGGACTCAGAATGTTTGAATGTAAGATTTGCAACACTTACCACGAAGGTAAAGTCGCTAGATTCTCAAGGTATGGACCACAATGTCAAGTTCCAAAGGATTGAGCTAGATTGCGTAATACATGTGGTTGCGACTGCAAAAGCAATTGCATGCACATGAACCTGCAATGTAACACAAGTGAGTCCTGGTGGGGACATCAAAGAAGATTTTGAAGTTCTTAAACATCTTCTCTTTCTTGAACAAACCAGTCAGTGGCTTAGGGTGCATAGAGGAGCATTTCAAGGAATGGAGGCAACAACCTTCCATCTCAAGAATACTTTGCACATGCCTGACTGACTTACGATGATTCATGAGGAAAACAAAGGGAACTCTACTCGAATCCACGGCGACATCTTTCAACAAGTGCACGTGAACCAGAGAGGGTCACTTCCAACATCCAGAACACATACTTCGTGACAACACAAAGATGGTTCTTAAAAATTTCCAACATAGTGCCAAACATCCAATATGAACATGTTTAAACATGGAGGAAATAAGAATGCCATCGATGGGTTCAACAGCAAACTTATCAAAATACTCCAATGAGGGACTCATATTCTATATGGACTCGGCAAAAATATTGGTCAAACCAAAGACATGAAGGTATACTCAGACAAGACACCATGACACCATGATGATAGTCCTTGGAACTAAGTTTGATTTGACGATAGCCCAAACTCAAATCAAATATGGGGAATATAGCACATCCATAAAGGAGATACCTTCTGACTTCAACACAAACAACACTAGACATCCCTTTATGAAGGAACAAAGTTGGATAGACCTTTTGTCTTTCAACTCTCCAAGTTGTTGATTAAGCTCAATCAACCAGTCCAGGGTGTCCAGTACAGTTTCTTGGAGAAAGAAGTAGTTCACAGAACTAACTTACTCATGAACTCGATAACACGGTCATGCGTCAGCATGGCGATACTTCTAGAAAGACATCCAGAATATCACGAACCACCGGTATATCACTGAATTCAAGAGGAAAACTTGCTTTACAAAGAAACACGATATGGTCTTGAGGGCTTTGGCATTAACCTAACTCTTTGACCGAAGATGTGCGCCTGAATGAATGAACTTGGCATCATAGTCAAACTTCGCTTAGTGATTGGTTAACCAATCGTGCTAGGGATGACACAATTGTTCTTGGATTTCAAAGCAATTAGGATTGCTAAGAATCTCAGATGGCCACATCAATAAGTACACCCCAACATTCCCAAGCATAGACAGCTCGAAGAAAGGGTGAGTAAAGATATGAAAGAGCATCACTTCATCAGTAAGACCATGATACAAAGCACGGCCACATGATATAGAAGAGTGTGCTACTCTAAGGTAGAACAGAATAGAAGCTAACAAGTCCTCTTAATCTACGGATTACAATACTTTGACCAAGTCTTAGAAATGGACAAGGTACTGGAGTTTGTTTCTCCTGACATACCGAAATGGAAGTTCTTGATGAACCACAAGAGTAATATACACTGCAGACACCACTGCACATTTACACTTGGCTGCTAACTAGCAGACAAAGGTCGAAAATTAACTAATGAAGAAGAAAACGATCATGATCAGAATTCCTGAGAGGTAGATGCACAAGTTAACACTCTTGGGAAACTCATGCCGAAAAAGGGAGGTGTAGCAGAGTCACGTACATAGATAAGGGACTCACAAAGAGCACTCTTGTCGTGATCCATTTGGTTCAGTGAAAGAACCTCTACGATAGCTAGTGGAAGGGAAAGATCTTTATTGCCGCAGTTCAGCACGATAGTAACCACAAGCTTGGAAAATAGCTTGATGTGGATTTAGCCATCCTGTAATGTATGAACATTAACAGTAGTGTTCAATGGCATGGATCTTGGGTTAAAGGCCAGCTTCATGTACTAAGATTCATTAGAATCCAGCACGATCGGGGACCTTCGGTTCAAGTCCAGGGGTTAAAACTCGAAAAAGAAGTAACTACTAGATGAGTGACACGAAGGACACTACGAAATAGGAAGGAGGCATTCAAGGCGAAAGGAAACCTTGAAGCCTAGAACAGAAGGATGTGGAACCCACAAAATAGAGAGATCATGATGGAAAGGGATCTCTCTATTGAAACAAAACAAGGAGGATACACATAACACTCACGACTCTAGAGAACTCTGCACTAGGTCAACTGGTTTAGAAACGGCATGCCCTTGAGGAACCTAAGTTTGAAAGACTAGAAGAGATAGAAAAACTTTCAAATCAACACAAGGTAAGGCACCTTAGAATTAGAGCGATACCGGATAAGGAGTAAAAAGAAACCTAATCAGATTTTCGCAAATACTTTTACTTTCAAATAGTTTTCACAAACACTAGACTCAACATCGACCAGTAGAAAGGGCTTCCTACAGGCAGTCCTGCTCTGATACCAAAACCTGTGGCACCCCCGGGATCAGGGTTAGACAAATACCAGATCTTCGTCTGATATAAGCCTAACCTAGAGCTCGAGAGACTACAGTGAGAGAATCGGTAACACAATAGTGACTCTACGACTCAAGAAGTAATACAAGCTCATAACTGAGCGAAGAACCAAAACATTACCAGCAGAGGTCACTGACCTGACATACATCAATCAACGGAAGCGAAGTTATGCTATTAGACATAGCAAGATAGCAAAAGGCCTAAGAGGCCAGGAGCATAACGGCGACGTCCCAGCCCATAGATTCCAGGCTGCCACACGGGAACCCCAAGCTACTCGTCGATGTCGACTAGAAACCACCATCTGTTGGAGCGACTTCGTCCGAAACAAAAGCATGCAAGGCTGAGTACGGGGACTCAGCAAGACTTAGTACAACCTTTTAGCAAAGCGGGTATGCGGGCTTTACGTGGAGCTTCTTTTGCGTAAAGCCAGTTTTCCTTTGTAAGATAAGAGAGAGGAGAAACTCGACTACTCAGAACCTTTTAAAGGGGATAAGAGAGCGACATCTCTATCTCTATTGATCATCATATTGTATCCACCAATCTTCATCATCTCGAACCACTATCCTCGGATTACCCCCTCAACACCCGGAGAAGGTATCCGTAAACACACATTGTTTGCCAAGTTTTACGATCAGGTTCAAGTTGTCTATGATCACAGAATCCATTCCCAAGTCGTCCGTAACCGTGGACACGGCTTTTCGAAAAGATTTAACCCTGCAGGGGTGCACAACTTTACCCACACGCGCCAACCGACTCTTAATGCCACTAGTATAACACACTTCCTTGGTGTGCTGGCAGAGGGTGGTCGACCACGACCTTTACCTTGCTGTCGCCGAGACCATGAGTCACGCGCTAAGGATTATTCCGCCGTAACGGGTCAAGTCCCGAAGTCGGTCCTTAACGATGTGAGCCGAGGTGGGTTTCCCCAGAGGCCGCAACCCCCAGCCACCACGACCACGCTTACCTGCCTGTTATGTACCTTTAACCCCCAAGCAAAATGCAATGCATATGACCAGGTAACGCGCAAACTATGTGACTCATGGAATCTACTAGGCAAGTTAGTGAGTCGAGAGGGTACCATAATAGGGCCTCGCGTGGTTGTACGCTCAGTCTTGGTTCAAGAGGCGAGAACTCGGTTCCTAGGGTCGGCAGAAACGAAACAACCCACCACATCCCAATGTGGCCTCTCGTCTGAGCCTTTAATCATGTTTAACAACATCTCTACACTTACCACGTCAACCTGTCAAGCTAGTTTCATTTCATTGTAAGGCTCCAGTCCGAAGACCGGAGTAGCAGCGTAACAAACTAAGCATGGCTAAGCACAAAGAGATAAAGGCTCTAGCGATACACACATGCCAAACCTAGTTATGCTAGGAGCAGTGGATGAGGTATTTGAGGCTACAAGGGTGGAACATGCAATAGATAGGGTAACTCTACCTATCGATAAAAGACAGTTGAATCGTATGCAATATGTAGGAACCAGAGTAAAAGCATTTCGAAATCATATATGAACCAGGCTAGGGCTTGCCTTTATCCCCGACAAAGAATATGGATCTTTGGAGATCTTGTGCTCAACTTGTTCGTCGATGTACATGTATTGATCTTCGGTGTTGTCGTCCTTCATCGTCTTGGGCACGTGTTCTATCAATCGCGAAGAAGCGAATACCGAAAAGGTAAAAGAACAATCAACACATGGCATTGATTCAATGCGCAAACAAAAATGATGATATGACATATTAAACCGATTTAAGTAAGCCCTATGATATGATTATCAATTTAAATGAAGTTGGAATGCATAATGCATTGCAATTCCATAAACCCCACATATGGAATAAATGGTTCATTTGTTCTCCTATTACAGACAGTGTTGAAGTTTCTTAAGCATGCATGAAAATGATATGAACATATAGATCTTGTTTTTCTGAACATTTTGATATCTTGTATGTAAACTTTGGATAAAGTATACATTAGTTATGAATTTTATAGGGTTTCACTTTTCCTGAAATTCTTCTAAGCTCAGGTTTGTGCGGATGACGTGTTCAGACTGGACTGGACTTCACAGCCTCAACCATGTACATTCCTACAGAGCTGTGACTAAACTAAACTGACCTACGACTAGAGCTAAACTGACAAATTGGACCAACATGACCATGTCCAGACCAAGGCTACAACAGCTCTAAAGTTCAAACTATGTATTACTGTATTTTTAGACATTCATACTCAAATCAAAACTTATCTAAACCTCACTCAAATATATGGCACTAGCAAATCGTATTGACATGAACAACTGCTCACAGCAAACGAGTGTGTAGCTAGCATGAATCTCTACAAAACCTATACTAGATGTCATGACCACTTTTAACCTGATACGCATATGCATACCAGGATCTTTTTCTACCTCTGACCAAACCAACAAACTGGAGCACGTGTGCTTACAAACTGAAGGTTGTATGCATCTAGGCTTAAACACAAGCAGTAATGAACCTATTTGTTTCTGAACTGAGATAAGTATCAGTACAGCGGCAAATAAGCAACGAAACTCTTCCATACAAAAATGGATTGAAACATGGCTTAGTCACCACCAGTTTTACCTCAGCGAGGAAGTGCCTTGCTCAGATATTTGATGGGGTTTTGCTTCCTAAACTCTCCAGGTACACTGATCGATTCGAGCGGTCGGACGCGGACACCGGCAACTGCTCCGACGAGACTGCACGATCTTCTCCTCCACGGGTCCTCTTCCCCCGCCAACTTCTCAGGTCTCTCACCTAATTCCTCTCTAACTCTAGGTCACAGCAAAGGGGCAGCCGCGCAGGTGCTTAGCTTTTAAGGCAGCGGCAACACTCTGATGGATAAGGGCTGGAGTTTTTGTATGCCACGATGGGGAGTAGTAGTACTAGTTGCTCACGTCTCAACAGGTCAAAAGCGGTTCTGTCCCAGGATATTTTAGATGGGGTCTGTAGCTAGTAGATAACACTAATACAAAGACAGCTAGCTGTTTAAAATTTATACTGCAGCTTGTCTCTTTGATACGACTAAAAGATGAGTTCAAATATTTACCTCTTTGCAGATAAAATCTTGGCAAATAGAGGCAAGTAGTTAATAAAAAAAAAGTAAAGTTAATATTTGTATCAGTTATCTCTCTTGTCTACAAATACAATTTTTTGTTTGAAGACTTATTGAGGCATTTAAATTAGACTGAAAGATTTATCCATTACATGATTTCTACTTTATTTTAAATACAAATTTTTTCGTAGTGCATTTTACATGATGTCCATGATGCACAAATCAACTCCTAGTTAGGGTTAACTGTAACAGGGATGTTACAGTTGCAGTGGGTGATCACTGCCGACTTGAGGGGCAAGATGGAGCCTCCCACCTCGGAGAGGATCCTCTTCTCTTTCCGCGAGAGCAACTGGCTCGACGGACTCGCACGTGGTCTTCAGGAGGCACTTGCGCGCCTCTGTGGACAGAACGTGGTGAGCATCCTCGCCTCTCGCTACGCCCACCTTGTGAGGCGTGATGCCGCGGGAGTGCCCATGGAGCTGCAGCCGCACCCGGAGTTGAGGCACCATGCTGAGCACCTGGACTTCATGCTCTACCAGACTCAGAGGGACCTCGACGCCACTCGCGCTTACGCGAACCAGACCCACGCTCACATCACCGAGCAGGGTGAGGCGATCAAGCTACTCAACAACGATCGCAAGAGCCTTCGCCAGCAGCGTGCCAAGAAGGACGCTACGATTCATCGCCTTCGCGCCCGGATCGCGTCACTTGAGGCCACTGTCAAGGCCCAGGAGGATCAGATTCGTCAGCTGGAGGATGACGATGGAGGCATCGACATTCAGGGAGGAGACGCCTTCCTGAGCGACGACAACGACTTTGAGGAGGACGAGAACACCGAGGAGGAGGACTACGAGTTCCTGGAGGCAGGACCCGACGACTACGTCCCGATCGATGTCGATGATGAGGAGTAGTTGCACTAGTTCCACTTATAGTAGGTGTGAGTTGTATCCCGTCCCTTGTATCGTAGCATGAGAATGGTTCTTAAAACCATTGGAGTATGTGTGTAGTTTGTACTATGTGTTGCATGAATGAATGAATGTTATGTTTGTCATGAAAAGATTACAAGTTTTCAAATATTTTTCAAACTTAACCAAAATGAACCATAGAATGTTCCCTCTTATCTCATAATCTTCTACATCTTCAGATGGCCCCTCCGAATCGCACCAACGACGCGATGCTGCAACTGCTGCAAACCATGCTTGCAGACCGGGAAACCGAAAGAGCCGAACGCCAAGCCAACCCCATCGCCTTGCAGAACATCGCCAACCAAGGCCATGGAAATCATGACCACCCCGGATCCAAGTTCAAGAACTTCCAAAACACCAACCCTCCGGTGTTTAGCAAGACCGAGGAGCCCCTCGACACCGACGATTGGCTCCAGACTATGGAGAACAATCTGGAGGTAGCTGGAGTGGAAGCCAACGAGAAGGTCTTGTTTGCCACTCACTATCTCGCTGGACCAGCCCGCGCTTGGTGGACAAGCACCCGTGACATGAACGGAGGTCAATTCATGACTTGGGAGGATTTCAAACTCAAGTTCAGCAAGTACCATGTACCCCCGGGTCTTATCAAGAAGATGAGGGATGAATTCCGTGAGCTGAAACAAGGTCGCATGACGGTGGTTGAATACCGCGACAAGTTTCTCACCTTGTCAAGGTATGCCCCTGATGAGACCGACACCGTTGAAAAGAGGAAGGAGAGATTCTTGAACGGACTGCATGATGAGATGCAGACTGTCCTCGTCAACATCCCCTTCGCCGACCTCGAAGCCCTTGTTGACTCCGCCATCCAGATGGAGGGCAAGTTGAACCAAGCCAATGAGAACCGCAAGCGCCGCATGGCGAATCGAGTGGATCAAGCCACCCCCGAAGTTTCGCCCTAGCTCAAGCGGAGGTTTCACTCCGAGAAACAACAAACCCCGGATGCGAGAACTCTCGCCCCGGTTATCAGAACCGGAGTGGAGGAAACTCCAAGCCAGGAGGCTACAACCACAACTACAACAACAACTACTACAACCGCGCTCCACCCCGAGCCCCTAACAACAACAACACCAACACCAACACCGCTCCCAGAACCGGAAGCAATGCCGTTCCCGTTGCGAACAAGCAGGACAAGACCACTATCACTTGTTATGAGTGTGGTGTAGTGGGGCACTACTCCAACGAGTGTCCCAAGCGTCTTGCCAAGCTCGCCGGCAACACCGCTGCACCTGCTCAGCAACAACGCCGTGTCTCCACCGGCAAGAAGTTCGCCCCCAACAACCCCAACAATCGCAACGGCCGCCTCTACCACATGAACGCTGAAGAAGCCCAGGAAGCACCAGATGTGGTACTGGGTATGTATTCTGTCAACCACATCCCTGCCAGAGTGTTGTTTGATTCCGGAGCATCTCATTCTTTTGTCACCGAAGACTTCGCATCAACAAGTAAAATTCAACCTCTCAGTTTGAAACATGTTATGATAGTCCAAATCCCCGGATCAACCACCAAAGCCAGAAAATTTTGCAAAAATGTGCCAATCAAAATCCATGATGTAGATTTCTTTGCAAATCTAATCATACTTGGAACCAAGGGTTTGGAAGTTGTCCTAGGAATGGACTGGATGTCCAAGCACAATGGATTGATAGACTGCGCCAAGAAAGCCATAACCATGACTAGCAGCACCGGTATCGTAGTTGAGCACGTCTCTGAAAAACTACCCAGAAAATTTACCTGCAACCAAAGTGTATCCAAGCCAACTCTGGATCAAATCAGGGTCGTTTGTCGCTACCCTGATGTGTTTCCGGATGATCTACCTGGTATGCCCCCGGATCGGGATATCGAGTTTATTATAGAGTTAATCCCCGGAACTGGACCCATCGCCCAGAGAGCTTACAGCATGAACGCAACCGAGCTTGTGGAGCTGAAGAAGCAAATAGATGACATGTTAGCCAAAGGTTTGATTAGACCAAGTGCATCCCCCTGGAGATCCCCCGTCTTGTTTGTCGACAAGAAGGATGGTGCAAATCGTTTATGCACGGACTATCGTAAGCTTAACGATGTCACCATCAAAAACAAATACCCCTTACCCAAGATCGAAGACTTGTTTGACCAACTCACCGGATCCAGAGTTTTCTCCAAGATAGATCTTAGAGCTGGATACCACCAACTGAAGATCCGAGCCACCGACATTCCAAAAACTGCCTTTACCACCAGATATGGGTTGTATGAGTACAACGTCATGTCATTTGGACTGACCAATGCCCCCACTTATTTCATGAATCTCATGAATAAGATCTTCATGAACTTTTTGGACAAGTTTGTCGTTGTATTCATCGACGACATCCTCGTCTACTCCAAGTCCGAAGAGGAACATGAACAGCATTTGGAGAGTGTCCTAGAAACCCTTAGACAGCACAAGTTATATGCCAAGTTTAGCAAGTGTGAGTTTTGGCTGGAAGAAGTTGGATTCCTCGGACACATCTTGTCTGCAGGAGGAATTGCCGTAGATCCTGCCAAAATCAAAACTGTTATGGAATGGCAAGCCCCAACCACACAAACCGAGGTCCGCGCTTTTCTTGGATTAGCCGGATACTACCGTAGATTTGTAGAAGGTTTTTCGAGCATCGCTCGACCAATGACCCAACTGCTGAAAAAGGACAGAAAGTTTGAGTGGACCGACAAATGCGAAGAGAGCTTTCAACAGCTCAAGAGTAGGTTGACAACAGCCCCAATCCTGATCATGCCAGATATCGCAAAGCCCTTTGACGTATATTGCGACGCCTCCAAGACTGGACTTGGATGCGTGCTTATGCAAGAAGGCAAGGTTGTATCCTACCTTTCAAGACAACTCAAGCAACATGAACAGAACTACCCAACCCACGACCTCGAGCTTGCGGCCGTGGTCTTAGCCCTGAAAGTTTGGCGTCATTACCTCATGGGTAATCGATGCGAGATCTACTCCGACCACAAAAGCCTCAAATACATATTCACCCAGAAAGAGTTAAACATGAGACAACGCAGATGGATCGAATTGATCAAGGATTACGACATGGAGATTCACTACCACCCCGGCAAGGCCAATGTGGTAGCGGATGCTTTGAGTCGACTGCCGTGCCAGTTGAACTCCATGCTCGCAACCGAACAGCCCAGCTTGCATCAAGAGTTTGAACAGTTCAGACTTGAACTTGTTAGTGAAGGATTCCTAGCCAGCATAGAACTGCAACCCACCTTGGTTGGTCAGATCAAGGAAGCCCAGAAAGACAATGCTAGCATTGACGGAATTAAGAAACAGATAGCCGCAGGAAAAGCCCCGGATTCACCGTAGACGAAGCCGGAGTTCTTTGGTACAAAGAACGTCTCTGCGTACCATCGGACTCTGACTTGAAACAAGTCATTCTGCAAGAAGCCCATGATACCCTTTACTCAATCCATCCCGGAGGTACCAAGATGTACCAGGACCTGAAAGAACAATTTTGGTGGCACGGGATGAAGAGAGAGATCGGTAGCTATATCGCTAAGTGTGACATCTGTCAGAGAGTCAAGGCAGAACATCAACGACCCGTCGGACTGTTACAACCCCTCCAGATTCCGGAATGGAAATGGGACTTCGTAGGAATGGACTTTATCACCGGACTGCCCAAATCCAGCAAAGGCAATGATTCAATATGGGTAGTGGTCGATAGATTGACCAAAGTCGCCCATTTCATCGCCGTCAAAACCACCTATCAAGGCCCAAAGTTAGCTGAACTTTACATCTCCAGAATAGTCGCTCTGCATGGAACCCCCAAATCGATAGTGTCAGATAGAGGATCACAGTTCACCTCAAGGTTCCGGCGAGAAAGTGCATGAAGGACTAGGCACTCGCCTAAATTTCAGCACTGCCTATCACCCTCGGACCGACGGACGGATCGAGAGAGTAAACCAGATACTTGGAAGACATGCTTAGAGCATGCGTATCGGAATACGGATCCAAGTGGGAAGACTGCCTACCTTACGCAGAATTCTCTTACAACAATAGTTACCAAGCCAGCCTACAGATGGCCCCCTTTGAAGCCTTGTACGGAAGGAAGTGCCGTACCCCCCTGAACTGGTCAGAAGTCGGAGAGAGCCAAGTTTTCGGCCCTGATGTTCTTCGTGAAGCCGAAGAGAAAGTCCACAAGATCCGAGAGTACCTCAAGACTACGCAATCCAGACAGAAGAGCTACGCCGACAAGAGACGTCGGGAGATGACCTTTGAGATCGGAGACTTCGTCTATCTCAAAGTATCCCCTTTGAAAGGAATGCAAAGGTTCCAACTGAAAGGAAAACTTGCACCCCGCTATGTCGGACCTTTCAAAATCCTCAGCCGCCGAGGTGAAGTATCTTATCAAGCTGGAGTTGCCTGAAGAAATGTCGGCGGTGCACGACGTGTTTCACATCTCACTTCTCCGGAAATGCCTTGAAGTCCCGGAGAAGACCGAAGTGTTCAAGAACATCGATCACCGATCGGTGGATATCAACAAGGATCTGACTTACCGCGAAGTGCCGATTCGCATCCTGGAAGAAGCTTACCGAACCACCCGCACCCGAAGCATCAAGTTTTTGAAGATCCAATGGAGCAATCATACCGAGGATGAAGCCACGTGGGAACGCGAAGACTTCATGAAGAAGGAGTACCCAGATCTCTTTAGTACCTAACTTTCTTTTCGATCTCGGGACGAGATCTTATGTAAGGGGAAGGGTTTGTAACACCCCAAATTTCAATAAAAAGAAAGTTAGAGAAATCCAGAAAGCAAAATTTCAAACCAACAAAAACTTTTCTATTTGCATATAGTACCATGCATAGGACTTGTGCATTTGAGTGATATGCCATGATAATTGTTATTACTTGTATTTGCTATGCTCTAAAACCCTAGAGTGATCATATGAAGATCACCAATCAAATAAATCAAAGAGGAAGAAATTCCATAAAATAGAAAACCCTCACATATGCCCTATGGCATTTTTATAAATTTTGACCCTAGACCTATTTGGTCTTCACCATTAGTTGAGTAATGTTATTAAACACTTACTACAACTTTTGGAATCAAAGATTCACAATTCAAATGGATTTCAAACACAAATCCCACTCACATATGATAATGGTCAATTTTGACAATTCTAGTCCGATCACCACTTTGAGCCCTTGCCATTCATTTTTCCCAAACCAACTCTTGCTAACTCTTTGCACCATTTCAAAGTCAACATCAAGGTGAACAACTTTGGTGAAGATCACCATGCCAAAATCATCTTTGATCATGAGCAAGGCTCATCCAAAGTCCCAACTTTGTAACATATGCAACATTCCCCACTTAGCCATTTTGGCAAATTGTTGAATTCTAAAAATTCCACCACCACCTTAAATCACCTCTGGTCATTTACAACTAATATCAACACTCACATTTCAAACACTTTCACCATTTGAATTATTTCAAATTGGGCTATTTTTGAATTTTCCAAATTCGGGCACTATTTGCAACTATTGCAAATAGTGATTCTACTCAACCTAATCTACACTACACTACCCCAATTGGTCCCCTGGTCCCCTTAATCCATTTTAATGCCAAATAGAAACCTAGGGAGAGAGAGAGGGCAAGGCTAGACATGGCCATGCCGGCCATGTCGCCCAACCCGACCACCTCCCTCTCTCCCATTGCATCCCTGCACTGGCCACCATGCCACAGCTCGCCACCGTGCTCTCCTACGCCGCCCTAGCACCTCCACGGTCGAGCTCGACGGTGACAATGGCCGGACGACGCGCGCCCAGCACACGCCCAGACGCCGCTCGTGTCGCGACCATGCGCGCCATGGACGCGCACTGGCCACGCGCCACCTCGCCAGTACACGCTCGCCATGGCCCCGCTCGCAATACCTTGAGCCTCACCGTGACACCGCGACGCCACCAGACACTCGCTCGACCACGACCCGCGCCCACCGCCGCCAGAGACGACGACCACATCCCGTGAACGCCGCGGCAGTCGTGGAATCAACGCGACCAATCCAGACGCCGCCCGACCAAGCTGTCGCCACCGTTTGCTTCGCCAGGGACCGCAGAACAGCGCCACGCCCTCGCCTAGCTCGCTAGCTCGCCGGAGACGCCGCGAGCATGTCGACCACCACCCTGCCCCGCAACCCTCACTCGCCTCTATAAATACTGAGCTCCCCTGAGCAATCCAAGCACACCACCAGACTCCCCACCTCTCACTGCTTCTCAACCACCACTCCACCCATCGAATCCTCGCCGGAGCAAGCCCAATCGCAAGATCGCCGCCGCGGAAGCCCTGCAGCAATCGTCGGCGAACCAGACCACCTCGAGCTCCGCCACTGCTACCAGTCGCTTCGCCGTCGTCCACAACGTCACCGAGCATATTGCCAACCCTAGCTGGAGCCACCGTAAGCCCTCCGACCCCCTACCTGAGCCGCCGGTGAACTCCTCTCTCGCCGGCGGGACGATGAACCACGGCCGTTAGATCTTGATCTAATCCTACGCCCCACGCTGCTCCATACCGCTTCGGCGTTTAAGAGCCACTGACAGGCGGGACCCTCTGTCAGGCAGCCCGCGCGGCACTGGACCGTGGCTGGGCTGGCCTTGGGCCGTTTTTAAACCTTTGGGCCCAGTTTCGTTTCCCGCCGGCCTTTTAATTCAAACTAGATTGAATTAATTCAAATAGTTTTGAATACTGCCTCCACTTTGAAATTCAATAGATTCAAATTGGCTAAACCAAATTTAGTGAACTTTATATGGTTGGAAAGCTAGAGAAATTATCTAGCCAATGCCACTGGCCTCATGGCCAGATTCTTTGTAGAATAAATGTGATGAAAATAACAAACAGGGACTTTTCCCTATTCAAATAATTCTTAAAAATCAACCAAAATAGATATTAAGTTAATTCCAACTCTAATAGCTCACATTTGACTTACACTAATTGTTTATGCAATAAAATGGTGTGGTCACCTTGCATGATCATGCCCTAGTTTAAGTAATGGATCATTTGACTAGTTTAACTAGTTGATATTGCCCAAAACTATTAAAGTAAATTATGTGGAGTCTTATACTTCATTTAAACTTGTCTCACATGAATTCATGGGATGTTTGGACCCCTGGTCCCAAACTCTCTTATATGAATTACTTGAGATTTAAATCAAATGTAGTGTTATTTAAATAGTATGAGGTGATCTACCTCATTTAAATCATTTTTCACAAATGATGATGATGAACATTTGTTGACTGCCAAAACCCACCGGCGGGCAGCGGCCTGTCAACACAGTGTAGAGCCGGGAAGAGCCTAGAGCTGCGGCTGGCTGAGACCCCTCCGAGCGACGGCCCGCAATGCTCTTCTGGTCACACGCGGCGATGCGAAGTGCAAGGGCGTGCCACCTGACCTATACCTGGTCGGGAAGGGGATGGGGATGCCTCGCTTAGTTCCTGCATGGCATACACGTAAACATTAAATACGAGCCTCGATCGGCTCTCGAGGTTATCCCGTGAATCGGCTCAAAGAGCCGATCCACCCATGATTCGTACGGGGTGCACGAATACTTGGTGATCCTGCTTGATCAAGATATAGCTAATGAGATCTACGACGATTTAGGGTTTTCACCGCATAATCGGATCATCCTACTCCAGAGTTGGGCCTCGCGGCCACGCACGGTGCTCATAAGCCGATCCTAAACAAGGCCTAAAAACCAACATGACGTTGATCCTCGGAACATCCTGTTTAGGACTTGCGAACGCCACCCTACGTGCCGCTGGATCCTCCCCCCTTTGTAAGGCCTAACTATTGCAGATATTAAACTAATCCTTGCAGAACAAGGAGCAATCGTAACGGATCAGATCTACTAGATGATGAACAAGCAGGGTGCCGCCCCCACACCTCAGATAGGCGTGAGGGCGGCTAGACATGCAAGGGCTGCACTACGTAAGCATGTTATACGAAGAGCTATGCTAACCCTAACACATCTATGATAACTACGTTGCTCGCCATCAAAGACGCTTCAGTACGAGCAACGCATGAACAACGTGGAGCTTGTGCTGCCTAGATCGCAAGATGCGATCTAGGCAGCATGTCGCTTACCTGATTGAAACCCTCGAGATGAAGGAGTTGGCGATGCGCCGAGATTGGTTTGTTTTGGGTTGAACGTGAGTTGTTGTTTATTCCATAAACCCTAGATACATATTTATAGTCCAGGGGACTTTCTAATTCGGACGTGCACCTAACCGTGCACGAGTAAAACTCTAACTTTCAATCTAAGATGCGATCTACTATATTACAGATACATGGGCAATTCAGCCCAACTTCGTGTATAAGGCCAATTCTTGTTCTTCCTTCCATGTATATCTTCAAGTCAATCTCAATCGTGGCCCACCTCTGACTTGGTCAAATTCTGGTGATAACACATGCCCCCCTGGTTTTGGAAGTAACATTTCCAAAATCATTGTGCTTTCCTTTCGAGGGGTCATGTCGTGGCAGATCAGAGCCATTTGCAGCATCCGTCATTATTATGCCCTGTCCTCTCAGCTTCTCTGCAAAATTTGACAGCTCTGACATTACCCCTTCGGAAACTGTAATGGCAGTAATTCCCACCAGGTTTCTCATTATTCAACCGTGCCGACTGGTTAGTTATCTTTATCCCCTTCCTCTGTTCCAGCCATCGGCACCCCCAAAAAACCCTTCTGCGCACCATGTCTTCTTCTTCCTCTGCCTCGTCGGGACTTTCCTTCGAGTCCTCTTCTCCCGAGCCGATGCCAGCACCGAGCCCACAAGAGGTCCATGCGGCCAACATCCGCCGCGCCATTGAGGCCGGGGAGGAGTCAGACCATGACTTCTCCATCTGGTCCGAGGACGACCAGTCCTCGACGGACGGGGAGAGCGACCTCCGCTTCCTTGCCAACGGGGAATCGGAGGAAGAGAGCGATGACGATCGCTTCTCCTGGGATGACTTTACCTCCTCCGAGGTGAAGGAGTAGGAAGAGGAGGAGGAGGATGACGACGACAGCCCCTCCGACGAGCCGCCGGCCAAGCGCCATTGCCCCTGGCCAGGGAATCTCAGTGATTATGATAGCGACGACGACGACGATGACGTGGAGGACGAGGACAACGAAGGTCCTGCCGGCGGCCGCTACAGCAGCGACGACGAGCCCGCCGGGAGCAGCGCCGACAGCGCTGACGACGGTGACGACGAGGGCAGTGACGGCCCGTAGAATAGGACCTCTAGAATAAGATCAGCAACAGTAGACGGGGCAATGTATCCCCTTAGTACTCCCTTTTGAGAGCAATCAGCTCTTCTATGTAAGAAATCTGGTTTATCAATGAAGAACTTTCCCCAATTTGATTTCGCCGATTTCTTCGGAGTTTAATTGAGCCGATTCCCTCTTCTGCTGACCCCGCCGATCGTTACTTAGCCAATGCCCAACGAGCCGATGACAACGCACCGGTATCTCAATGTCCCATCCCTTTGAGCTCTGGCGGACAACTAGGCAGACGACGTTCTCACGAGAGCCCCAGAACCACTGCCGACACGACTTGCTCCTGAAGTCGATACCACTGGGTTTTCAGCCCGATGAAATTTCAATCGGCTTCTTAAGAACGGAAGTTTTGCGTCATCAGTTGCCCCCCGAGCCTCTATCAAGGCGAGCATATTAGTGGACTAACCAAATGTGTCGCTATCGGTTCCCAAGTCATGATGCGGACCCAGCCGATTTCAGCAAAATCGGCTCTTCAGAGCAGAGAACCTTCAGGGTGAGCTGCCCCCCGAGCTTCTTCAGTCTACTTTTCGCGCCTTGCAGGTCAGATCGGCTCCTTCCCTGTGGTGGATCTGATGCATCCCATCCTTAACCTGATCTGCACATTACTCGTAAAAAAGAAACCAGAGGTTCTTGAAGAGAAAACCGAAGTCATCAAGCCACTCAACTGAGGAGCTCTTCCATTAGAATCTCTCTTCGTGACTCACTTCCTGCTCCATTGACCCTTTCTGCTCATAACAGCTGTTCCTCTTGAGTCGATGGCCACGTATCTGCATCGGCTAAACCTTTTGTTTTTTTTTTTATTTGGCCGATTTTTTAGAATGAATCGGCCCCCGATATTCCACTGCACGCATGTCTGCACATGTTTATCTGCATATGTCCATCTGACTATATGCCCCCCGAGCCGAATCTGCTAAATGACTGCAGATATCGGCTTTCATGGTTAGTCAGGGCACTGCACTTGCACATCGGCTTCGCAAAGATTCATGCCGACTTTCATCTGCCGACGTGGCCGCTGCCCAGTAGATCGTTGCTGACCACAAACGGAATATGTGCGGAAGATAACTTTGGCCGATTGCTGGAATCGGCCTTCACATTGCTTGTTCGATGAAGGTTTTGTAATGTCCCTCCATAAATTTTTTGGGGCCGATCACAAGGATCAGCCTCCCCCGGTTTGCTCATTGGTTTAATCTTGCTACTCGGTTAGACTGGATAAAACCAACCCATCCTCTGACTTGATGCGCCTGCTGTCGTCCACCTTGAGTGCATCGTATAATCGTGGAGCGCTAAGCTCTGTCGGCAAGACGAGCACCATGTTTGTGCCAGCCGATGTTTCATCATCGGCTTTCTTTTGCTTGGGACGCCACTCCATTCTCCGTGGACGACCCTCTTCATCCAGGGCTCGCTGAACCTTTGCAGCCAGATCAGGTCGTGCCTTCCTTAGCGTGTGCAGGTATAACCTTTCGGCTTCCTCCAGGCCGCGCAACCGCTGAACCCTGCGTTTTTGTGAACGGCTGAGTCCGTCAGGGCACCACCTTGGACGGTGGTACCTGTCTTCTTCTTCTTCTAGTCCCTCGTCTTCGGAATCCTCAAGATCTGCCCAACGAGGTGACTCAGCACGTTTGCTCTGTGGCGGGAGAGGCCCTAAGCGCTTGAACACGGACACGTTGGCTGCCTCCTTCTTCTTCCGGTTGCATTCGGGCAATTGCCGATTGTGGGCAATCGGCTCATTCCCGAATCCCAGCGAGTGTACGAAGAAAGGGCAGTCCCGGTGTCCGGCGTTGTCATCTTGCTCCCTTGATGTGTCCGTGGCACGGCGCTCGTGCTCCTCCTCATCGCGATCCCGCCGACGATGTCTTCTGGCTTCTCTAGCCAGACGATCTCCTTCATCATCATAGTTGGACCGTCGGCGTTGGTCATACTGACTCACATATTTGTTGAGGAGGTGATCAGAGAGAGGTCGTTGATATCTTATATTCTTCACTTCTCCCTCTGTGACGTAGCGCTTGCCATCATGATGGAGCCGATCGCGTGGAGCGGCCCCCTCTGTATCCTTGCTATGAGAGCAGCTGCCCTCATCTCCATCTTTGCCAGAGTGGTTCCCAGGTCCTACCATGTTGATGCTGAACGTGGGACCTGGCTGGCAGCCCTCAGGGTAGGTGACTTCCACCATGTTAACGGCGGGGAAGGGTTGGGTGTCGACCTTCATGGCGTACTGGTTGAAAATTAAACGCCCCTTCTCTATCGCCGCTTGGATGTGCTGACGCCACACCCTGCAGTCGTTGGTGGCATGGGAGAGCGAGTTGTGGAATTTGCAGTACGGCTTTCCGTTTAGCTCTTGCGCCGTGGGGAACTTGAGACCTTCAGGAATCGTCAATTGTTTCTCCTTGAGCAGGAGGTCGAAGATTTGTTCAGTCTTGGTCACGTCAAAATCAAATCCCCTGGGCGGCCCTGGTGGCTTTACCCATTTGCGGGACACGGGGTTCCTCCCCGAGTCCACTCAGCCACTGCTACTTCTTGGTCTCCCGCAGGAACTTCGTCTTCCTCTGCATCGACCAGGACTACTGCACGCTTGAACTTGTCTTGGTACAGGTCCGGATGGCGCTGTTCATATGCTGATAGTTTCTGAACCATATGCGCCAGCGAGGGATAATCTGCTTGGGAGGCCATGTCCTTGAGCTGTGTTGCAAGGCCAGCTACTGCCAACTCGACTGCTTCCTTTTCGGTTATACGAACCGAATAACATCGGTTCCTAAGATTCCCGAAGCGCCGGGTGTACTCGTCACCGTTTCTCCACGCTTCGACGTAGTTGTGCTAGATCGGCAATGCTAGACTCGGAAGCTTCGAATGGTATTGCGTATGGAATTGTTCTTCCAATTGCTTCCAAGACTCGGATGGAGTTTGTCTGGCAGAGAGGTGTACCATCCAAAAGCCGATCCTGTGAGGGACTTGTGAAAAGAGCCTCACGCGTAGCTGATCCGACACCGAAGCCGGTCCTAGTTGCGCCAAATATCGGCCGACGTGCTCGATGGAGCTGGAGCCATCCGATCCACTGAATTTGGAGAAGTCAGGGAGCCGATATTTAGGTGGCAGCGGGATCATCTCGTACTCGTCGGGGTACGGCTTGGAATAGCCGATTGCCCTTCTTTTCGGCACCATGCCGAACTGGTCTCTCAGTATGGTACTGATCTGATCCGCTGTGCTGGCTGCAGGAGTTGCACTCTGAAGATTCGCCGGGGTGGCGTACTTAGCCAGCCATGTTTGCTTTTCCAGCTCTGAGCCAACTGCAGGAGCCGGGCTCTGGAGTTTCGTCGGGGTGGCGTACTTAGTTAGCCACGTCTGCTTTTCAAGCTCTGTCGCTGACGTTCCTCCTGTCTTCGCCGGAGTCCCTGATGTTGTGGCCTGGTTTGAGAGTGCCCAGTTGCCACAATCTGGCACATACGTGCACGCGTATCCTTGAGGGATCTCCTTGGGCGCCTCAGCCAAGAACTGGTAGTCACTAGGGTCACCACCAATCTTGTAGACGACGAATGCCGGTGTAGCCGGCACTTCCGCTGGTGCTGCCAACGCATATGGCAGCGGTGGACGGGACTGGAGCGGCAACTCTCCTTGATGCGTCCCGAGAGCTGGTCCTGACGGCGAGTACTGGTGGCTCATGATCTCCTGGATCACGCGCAGAGCGAGACGCTCCAACACGTTGACCAAGTTTTCGCAGTGGCGGTGTAGTGAGTGAGCCACCAAGTAGTTGATCTCCTGCCGTAGGCCCACGGTGCGTTCCTCCGACGGGGCGGAGAGATCTATCCCATCGAGTGCACCTTGCGGTGAGAATCCCTTCCATCCGATGCCATGGGAACGGGTTCTCCGAAAGAGCCGATGAGGTCGGCTTCGAGGGTGACCTTGATCTCGTCATATCTCTTCTTGAGCTCGTCAGGCAGCTCCTCGTAGGTGACTGGCGTGCCGTCCGCCGCCATCTCAGATGTAGATGGCGATGTGGTTGATGTAGACGATTGTCCCACCGGGCGTGCCAGAATGTGTTGACTGCCAAAACCCACCGGCGGGCAGCGGCCTGTCAACACAGTGTAGAGCCGGGAAGAGCCTAGAGCTGCGGCTGGCTGAGACCCCTCCGAGCGACGGCCCGCAATGCTCTTCTGGTCACACGCGGCGATGCGAAGTGCAAGGGCGTGCCACCTGACCTATACCTGGTCGAGGAAGGTGATGGGGATGCCTCGCTTAGTTCCTGCATGGCATACACGTAAACATTAAATACGAGCCTCGATCGGCTCTCGAGTTATCCCGTGAATCGGCTCAAAGAGCCGATCCACCCATGATTCGTACGGGGTGCACGAATACTTGGTGATCCTGCTTGATCAAGATATAGCTAATGAGATCTACGACGATTTAGGGTTTTCACCGCATAATCGGATCATCCTACTCCAGGTTGGGCCTCGCGGCCACGCACGGTGCTCATAAGCCGATCCTAAACAAGGCCTAAAAACCAACATGACGTTGATCCTCGGAACATCCCGTTTAGGACTTGCGAACGCCACCCTACGTGCCACTGGATCCTCCCCCCCTTTGTAAGGCCTAACTATTGCAGATATTAAACTAATCCTTGCAGAACAAGGAGCAATCGTAACGGATCAGATCTACTAGATGATGAACAAGCAGGGTGCCGCCCCCACACCTGAGATAGGCGTGAGGGCGGCTAGACATGCAAGGGCTGCACTACGTAAGCATGTTATACGAAGAGCTATGCTAACCCTAACACATCTATGATAACTACGTTGCTCGCCATCAAAGACGCTTCAGTACGAGCAACGCATGAACAACGTGGAGCTTGTGCTGCCTAGATCGCAAGATGCGATCTAGGCAGCATGTCGCTTACCCGATTGAAACCCTCGAGATGAAGGAGTTGGCGATGCGCCGAGATTGGTTTGTTTTGGGTTGAACGTGAGTTGTTGTTTATTCCATAAACCCTAGATACTTATTTATAGTCCAGTGGACTTTCTAATTCGGACGTGCACCTAACCGTGCACGAGTAAAACTCTAACTTTCAATCTAAGATGCGATCTACTATATTACAGATACATGGGCAATTCAGCCCAACTTCGTGTATAAGGCCAATTCTTGTTCTTCCTTCCATGTATATCTTCAAGTCAATCTCAATCGTGGCCCACCTCTGACTTGGTCAAATTCTGGTGATAACAACATTTGACTTAGGTCAATATGAGTTCATACATGATTGTTTGAGAAATTAAATCTTAAGAAGATTTCAATGAGAGGAAATTATTTTTCAAGAACCCTATGGAAACTATCATTTACATATGAAATACAAAGAAGTGAATTCTACTTAACCCCCACAACCCATGCACCCTAGTTAATTTATTTGTGTGCATAGAGTAGTTTGTGTGTTATATGTGATGTATGGAATAGCCATTGAATTAGTGAGTAATTATACTCGTATTCAAATTTAGACGGTAGCACCGGAGAGTACGCCGAAGAAGAAGGTTGCTACCCAGAGGAGGAGGAGGAACAAATTGAGAACTACCAAGGCAAGCTAATATTCTTGCAAAGTGCAAAGCCCCTTGGGGCAAGGCACCATGTTTCTTATCTTTTCTTATATGAACCCATCCAAAGTTTTACCTTACAAGTTTTTAATTGTTTTCTAAATGAGTTGCTTTTATAGTTAACTTTGGTCAAAATACAAGTTGGATACTAGAGTAGTGAGTTAGTCTTCTCCAAGCAAAGCAAGATAGCACCCCTCATGAATTAGAGCTAGTGCTAATGAATTAAAACTTGACTACTCTAGATGGGAACAATGTGATTTTGAAATGGATTTGAAACCTTGGAATGATGATGCATTCCATTGAATGATTTATGAAGGTGAATGTGAACAAGAGAAGATGGTGATTTTTGATAAAATAATGGTGTTGGTTTGAATGCGATACCTTTCCAATTATTGAGTACCCCCACAATACCTGATTATGGGTAGGGCTTAACTGGAAGTTTATGCGTCTTAGTATGGGTTCCCTCTAAACAAGCGTCATCGGGGTTATGCCGAAAGCTGCCTCTACCACAAAAGAAATGATATGATATGATATGATGCGAAATGAGGTGAATGTCCGGCCCAAGCCCTGTGCAATTCCCAGGTTGACAGTTGGTCTTCACTGGGAGGCCAAGCTCATGGGGAGAGGTGCTCATACTAGGATTCGTAAGTGAAAGGTTATGGTTGATGATCCGCGTCATCGTGTTACGATGATTCGGGGTAATCCCGACGGATGAAATCAAATGTTGTGATACAAGTGTGCAACCTCTGCAGAGTGTAAACCTATTCGAATAGCCGCGTCCACGGTTACGGACGGTTGGAAAGGCTATACAGTTTCTGATGTCATATCTTTGAAAATGATGTTGAAAAGGATGATGGTGAAATGACTTGTGGTGAATTGAATTGAAATCACCACTTGAATGGTGGGAATGACACTAATGTTCCCACTTGAGTTAGTTAGCACTTGAATAAGCTTTTATCAAACTTTGTGAACTAAAACTAGCTTTATGCAAATAAACTAGAGCTTAGCAACCACACTAGAATGTCTAGCACTTACACTAGTATTAGTTTGCGAGTACTCATCGTACTCACGGCTTTGTCCCTGGCTATTCAAATGGCCAGAGTATGAAGATGACCAAGGAGATGACCAGCAGGACGCCTACGACAACTAAGCGCCTTCCGACGTCAAGCGTTGGCCCGTGGACTAGAGAGTCCTTGTATCTTACGCTTCCGCTATGTTGAACTATGAACTTGTGTTTGTTCGTTGATCAATAGATCAACTATTCGTGTAATATGGATCATGTGATTCCAAATTTGTAAGACTTATGGTTTGTAATGAATGATGACTGTGATACTTAACTATTATGCCTCGCAACAACAATATTCCTGGGATTGCGATGTATGACATAATAGGCATTCGGACTTAAAAATCCGGGTGTTGACAATTGCGTGACTAGTTCTGTGCACAAAGTTGAGCTCAGAAAACTTGCGCATGGAGTAACTATGAGTACCACTTTGTGTTGCAGAACTAGGGGAAAATGTCGAGAGCGACAGGTGAGGAGAGTGAAGCACAGCGCCTCGAGCGCAAGGCCAAGCAGAAGGAAGGGGCAGATGAATCAGCCAGAAACCAGTTTCCACCACCACCACCCATGACGCAGAAAAACTTCCTCCAATACATGCAAATGTTGGAGGAAAGGCAACGCATGACTATGGAGCAGCAGAACAAGTTCTTTCAGGAGCTGCTACAGCAAAATAGGGTGGAGAGGCCAGAAAATCAGGGAGTCACTTTGTCGGACTTCCAGAATACTAAGCCAATATCCTTCGCATACGCGCCCGAACCCATGGACGCGGAGGATTGGTTGATGGATACTGAGCGTAAGCTCAACACTGTGGGATGCAAAGACCTGGAGAAGGTCAGATACGCAACACATTTGTTGTGTGGACCCGCCGCATCTTGGTGGGATAACATAGTAGCCGTTTATCCGGCTGAGAAGGTATTCACGTGGGAGGAGTTCAAACGAAAGTTTAGGGAATCCAATGTCCCTGAAAGTATAGTGGAGTTGAAGCGTCGAGAGTTTGAGAGTCTCGAGCAGAAGGATAAGGCTATCCTGACTTACGTCAGGGAGTTTTCTAAATTGTCTCGGTATGCCGTTGAAGAGGTCAACACCGAGGACAAGAAGAAGAGGTTCATGCGGGGATTAAATCCTCAGTTCAAGGTACAGCTCAGGATGTTGGGAGCTATCGAGTTCCAGGAGTTGGTGGATGCAGCCATCACTCTTGAAGATGATTTCAAACAGCTACAAGAGGAGAAGATAAAGAAGGCCAAATTTAAGCCTAAGAGATTTGTCAGCAACAACAACAACAACAACAACAACAACAACAACAGAAGGGGTTCAAACAACCAGTTCATGGCTCAAATTGTTTGCCGTAGCTGTGGAGGCAAAGGACACTTTTCCAAGGATTGCAAGAAGCCAAGGATAATATGCTTTGGTTGTCGTGAGGAGGGGCACGTGCTTCGGGATTGCCCTAAGAAGAAGAATGGAGGAGGAAACCGAGGCGGGAATACCGGAGGGAATTGGAAGAACAAGAAACCCTTCGGCAAGTTGAACTGCACCAGCTTGGAGGAGGTGGTGAACTCCGATCAAGCAGTGATAGGTACGCTTTAGATACTCACTCATCCTGGCAAAGTACTTTTTGATACTGGTGCAACTACATCATTTATTTCTCAGCAATTCATCATCAAACATGGGATTAGTTGCACTAAGTTAGATACACCTATCACCATACTTTCTGCGGGGGGAACGATAGTAGTAACCCACACCAAACAAGGACAGGTCATTATGATCAATAAGTGTGCGTTTGACGCAGACCTGTTCATTCTACCTATGAAGGACATTGATGTCATTCTTGGTATGAATTGGTTAGAGGCAAATGGAGCCTTGATAGATTGTGTAAACAAAACAGTATCTCTGAAAAGCCCCGATGGAAGTAGAATGATTTATCAAGGAGATAAACATACCCAGATTAAGGTTGAGTTACAGTTGAATATCATGAAGGAAGTAAACCTGGAGGATATACCTGTAGTTAATGAATTCCAGGATGTTTTTCCTAAGGAATTACCTGGAATGCCACCAGATAGGGAGATAGAGTTTACTATTGACCTAATTCCAGGAACAGCTCCGATTGCTAAGGCACCATACAATATGGGGCCTAAGGAGTTGAAAGAACTCAAGGAACAATTGGATGACCTAGAACAGAAAGGATTCATTCAGGAGAGTATCTCACCATGGGGATCACCTGTGATATTCGTGGATAAAAGAGATGGAGGTCGATGGATGTGCCGAGACTATAGAAACCTGAATAATGTTACTATTAAGAACAAGTATCCACTTCCTAGAATACAAGATCTGTTTGATCAAGTTAGAGGCGCGAGAGTCTTTTCCAAGATTGATCTAAGATCTGGATACCATCAGATAAAGATCAAGAAGGAAGACGTTCCGAAAACTGCCTTTGTCTCAAGGTACGGACATCATGATTACCTAGTAGTACCTTTTGGATTAACCAATGCCCCTGCAATATTCATGAATCTCATGAATAAGATTTTCATGCCATGTCTAGACAAGTTTGTCATCGTATTCATCGATGATATCTTGATATATTCCAAGGATAAAGCTGAACATGCTGAACATCTTAGGATAGTGTTGCAAACACTAAGAGAACATCAACTCTATGCCAAATTCAGCAAGTGTGAGTTTTGGCTAGATCAAGTAGAATTTCTTGGTCATGTTATCAGCAAGGATGGGATAGCAGTAAATCCAAGCAAAGTAGCAGCAGTTTTAGAATGGAAAGCACCCAAGACTGTCAAAGAAATCCGAGGATTCTTAGGAATGGCAGGATACTATCGGAGATTCATCGAAGGATTCTCTAAGATAGCAGGACCAATGACTAAGCTGTTAAGGAAGAACATGCCATTTGTGTGGTCTGATGAGTGTGAGAAGAGTTTTCAGACTCTGAAGGAGAAACTCACCACAACACCGATGTTAGCAGTCCCGGAAGTTGGCAAGGATTACACCGTGTATTGTGACGCATCCAAACATGGATTGGGTTGTGTACTCATGCAAGATCGGAAAGTAATATCTTATGGATGAAGGCAACTCAGACCTCATGAAGTGAACTATCCAACACATGACCTAGAGTTAGCAGCGGTCGTATTTGCACTAAAAACTTGGAGACATTTTCTCTATGGAGCCAAGTGTGAGCTCTATACAGATCATAAGAGTCTCAAGTACTTCTTCACTCAGAAGGAACTCAATATGAGACAGAAAAGATGGCTTGAATTGATCAAGGACTATGATTTGACCATCAATTACACTCCAGGGAAGGCCAACGTAGTAGCAGATGCCTTGAGTAGGAAGAGCACTGGAGGAGTGGAACAAGAAATAGCACCAGAGTTGAAGAAGGAAATAAGCCAAGCCCAGATACAACTTTGGGAGAAAGAAGCTCATGAAGGACTATCAGCATTACAAGTAGTCGATGAACTAAGTGTTAATCTAAAGAATGAGATAATCATGGGTCAATTGGACGATCCATTCATCGTGGAGGAGATGAGAAGGATTGACGAGGGAAGACCCTCAGAATTTCACCGAGGAGAGTCGGGATCGCTCTGGTTTCAGAAAAGGATTTGCGTTCCGGATATTGGTGAGATCAAAGAAGTGATACTCATATAAGCACATCAAACACCGTACTCTATACATCCGGGAAGTACAAAGATGTACATGGATCTTAAGGAATTTTTCTGGTGGAATAACATGAAAAGAGAGATAGCACAATATGTGGCGGAATGCCATACATGTCAAAGGGTGAAGGCTGAACATCAAAGTCCGGCAGGACAGTTGCAACCTTTACCAATCCCAGAATAGAAGTGGGAAGAGATAGGAATGGATTTCATCACCGGACTACCCATGACCAATAAAAAGAAGGACATGATATGGGTAATCGTGGACCGGTTGATGAAGAGTGCACACTTCTTAGCAGTAAACCAGCATGGCAAAGGATAAAAACTCATCGATATTTACATCAAAGAGATTGTGAGTAAACATGGAGTACCCAAGAAGATAGTGTCAGATCGAGGATCCGTATTCACATCTGCATTTTGGAAACAACTACATGAAGCTTTAGGATCCAAGTTAGACTATAGCACCGCCTATCATCCTCAGACGAGAGGACAAACAGAGAGAACAAACCAGATATTGGAGGATATGCTTAGGGCTTGTGCCCTAGACTTCGGAGGATCATGGGAAGAACATTTACCACTAGCAGAGTTTTCGTACAACAATAGCTATCAAAGCAGTATCAAGATGGCACCGTTTGAAGCTCTGTATGGAAGAAAGTGCAGATCACCTATCTGTTGGTACGAGGCAGGTTCAAGCAAGGAGTTCAATCTAGATTATGTTAAGGAAAAGCAGCAGATCATCGACATTATAAGAGATAGACTCAAAATAGCCCAAAGCCGACAGAAGAGCTATGTAGACCAAAAGAGAAGGACATGGGAGCCAAAAGTTGGAGACATGGTTTATCTTAAGGTAAGTCTGATGAAAGGTCTTCAGAGATTCGGAGTAAAAGGGAAGCTTAGCCCTAGATACATCGGACCTTTCAAGATACTGAGTCAGAACCGAGGGTTAGCCTTTGAATTGGATCTACCGGGAAGGTTAGCTCAAGTACATAATGTATTCCATGTGTCTCAACTCAGAAAATGTTTAAAGACCCCAGATGAGCCAGTATCACATGACGAGCTAGAGCTACAACCAGACTTGACCAATATCGAGAAGCCAGCCAAGATTCTTGAGGAAAATTGGAAACAACTCAGGAATAGAGCCATTAAGTATTGCAAGATCCAGTGGAAACATCATCCTGAGAGAGAAGCCACCTGGGAGAAGGAAGAAGACCCGAGAAAGTCTTACCCAGAACTGTTCAGGTATTACAACCACAACTTCGGGACGAAATTTTCTTTAAGGGGGAAAGGCTGTAATGTCCCCAGATTTAGAGACGATCGAGGGGTAGATTTTAGAAAGGGATGTACATTGCATCGTAAAATCTGGGGAAATTTCGCGCTTTTAAAGAAAACTGCATCGAAGGGGGACAAGTTTCTCTCTCGACACCTTACAGGGTTAGGGTTTCGAGAGTGCGATAAACTTGCACCTCAATTAGTTCAATTAGGGTTTTCGAGAAGAGAGGGGAATAGTGGATCACAAATATTAAGTTGCATGATTGAATTCAAACAACTTGAGTTTGAATTTCAAATTTAAACATCACATGATTATTTCATAATTCAAATTGAGGTAATTCAATAAACAAATATCAATAATCAAGTATATAAATAATACAACATACAATTAAAGCTCATTAGAGAAACTTTGAACTTTATTGATCAACACACATGATACATTGTCATTTACAATATTCTTGTGAATTATAAAATTACAACACAATACAAGAATTGAAGAAATAGAAAAAGAAAAAGGAAATTACAAATAAATGAAATGTCCTAAACTACATTAGTTGATCTTCATGAAATGCTTGATCAAGATGATCTTGAGCTTCTTTTGATCAACTCTTGATCGCTGCAAACACACACAAATCAAACAAGAGGTTATGCCAAGTGGCATTGCCACTTGGCAGGTTAGCAAAAGAATGAAATTTGAGAGGATATGACCAGGGATCAGCCAAGCTGATCCACTCACATGCACAAGTTCCACACACACACACACAAGCAGCTCACACAGCTTGAGTGCATGCTCAACAGCAAGCCAGGGAGTGCTGCATGCACTCCACACACACATCGCCAGGGGAGGGTCACCAAAGTGACCTGGCCAGTGCTGTCAACCAAGAGAGGCAAGGGATGGGCATATATAAACTTTTCACAGCCAAACCCTAGCCATTTCATCGACAACTCACAAGGGGTAAGAACACCAAGAACTAGAAGAACATAGAGCCACCAGAAACCATCCAGTTCAAGTTCCACCAAGAACTAGAGGCTGTTGAGCATGAACTGATGGAGTAAAGCATCACCAGCAAGCCAGGAGGAGCAGGGCAAGCACATAAATCAAACCAGAAGCAAATCCACTACACCAACACTCATTCTAGGAGCTGGAGTGAGGTATACACAGAGAATCATGAGCAATCATATGTTTTGCTCATAAATAAGCATGTGCATCAAACACACACAAGCCATAGGGAGTGAGTACCCTGTTTGTGTCATCATCTGGCTACCAAGTCAGTTGGTGCAAGCAAAAATGGGTGAAGCCAATACGAAATCACCAAGGGAACATTGGTTAGGCCAAATCAGTGGCATAACCAAGGCAATCCAGCAAGGAAATGATCCTACCTAGCCAACCAAGTCACCTAGCACCTAAAACCTAGTACACCATTAGACAGATAGACAATATGTGTCTATTCATGTTTGTCAACATCAAAGACCACTGGGAATCCACAAAGGGATTAACCAGTAATGCATTCACCAAGCCACAGCAAGCCAACAAAGGTGGGAGCTACCTAAACAGCAAGGAATTGCTGTCAAGGTCACCTCAACCACTCAACCAGTCCAAATAAATAAGCCATGCATAGTTATCATCACCCAGAAGGGTTCAAAGGAGGGCTAGGGTACCCAACCAAGGGTTGACATCCATCTAGCCCTGCCAAATTTAATGAAATGATCATTACTGCAAAACAGTTCACATCACTTATCCATTTAGTAAAGCAAGGTAATACATATAAATGAATTACACCAGTAATCAAAGCACCAGCACCTTGCATATGATCCAAAGGATCACTGCAAGCATCAGCTGATGCTTGAGCAAGTACAAACCAACCAGTAGTTGATGATCATATGATCATCAGAGCTTAATAGAGCATGCCAGTGCATGCTATGGCATCACTGAGCAGCAGAGCATGGACCAGCCAACAAGATAAGCCACAGTTAAGCAACAATTATATCACAGTTAATCAAATCAAGCATATACAGAAGCAAACCATCCAGGGATGGAGTCATCCAGTAACAATCATGCACAACAGAGCATTTCCATGAATATTAGCACAAGGGATAGCACACTAGGAGCACTGGCACTTGTAGAATGCAAGAATCATGCATAATAATCAAGCCAGGGCCAGAAATTAAATACACTGGAGTGTCTAGCAAGAGTAGCATCAAGAACAGAGGCACATGAATAGCTTCAAGCAAGAAATGCAAGCATAAGCAAGCACATGGCTTAGGAAAATTGCACAGAATCATGCATATCAAGGATAGCACACATAGTAGCAGCATATGCACAGCAGCAGTATATGCATAGCAGCAGCACAAGCACAGCAGCTAGTATCCATGGCGCATATGGCAGCAGCAACTAGCACATCATGGCAGTACCAAAGCTAGCATGGCGCAAAGCACATAGGCGCAGGAGCAGCAGCAACACAACAAGATGGATGCCAGGGCATCCAGAGGAAGGAGAAGAAGTAAAGCAGGCAAAAAAGAGAGGGAGGTGCACACACCTGGAGCAGAAGCACCGCAGCGTGCCCATGGCGGCACGGCGGCACGGGCCGACCACGGCAGCGCCAGGCCGCAGCCAGGCCAGGCGTCGCCGGGCGCAAACGCCCCAGCACCACCTCGGCGAAGCACACGACCGCGCCACCGCATGTGGATCGCTGGCGCGCGATGAATCGCCGCGGAACCCCACGGCCGTGCCGCAGATGAGTTGGGGGCGAGCGGTGGCGGCGATGAAACGCAGATCGACGCGGACCGAAAGGATCACCGTCGAGCGGCCGTTCTTTTGCGACCGATCTCGCCGGCGAGGATGGCCGGAGGCGACCGGAGTAATTCGGTGAAGACGACGGTGACCGCGTGTCGCCAGAGCTCGGGAGGTTAGGGTTTCGCGAGGAAGAGGAGAGGAAGTGAGGACAACCCACTATATTTTTAATGATAAAATAAGTCCATAAATACTTTTGGATTTTAAAAACACCTTGACAACATTTCAAGGTAGTATTTTACTCTAAACAGAGTATCCTTAAATCATTCTTAGTAAATACCTCTCACATAAAATGATAAGACATCGGAAGGGGGGAAACAAACCCTAAAAGTTGAATCATGCATAATTGCTTCTTTAACCATTGCCCTTATCGGAAAATGATGCTATTTTTCAGCAACAGAGGACAAGGGTCAGCCCACACCATCCAACTGCAACACTTTGCAGTGTTCAAGCAAGTTCATCGCTTGCTCATATCATTTGAGTATTTTTTACCAAATTACTTGCAAAGTACTATGTTTATCACTATTGCATAAAAAAAGCAAAACCACTATTTTCATAACTATGAATATGACTATGTGGTGGGCAATGGAACCATGGATTGTGTTGATATGGTGGAGGTTCCATTGCAAGGGTTTATATCCATCTAGGATTAAACAACAGATGTCGTCCAGTGATTCTTGTGCCGTAATACCCGTGTTAACCATAAGATCTGGAGTGGGACAGAGTAGTCAAAAGTGTTTCCACCTCTCGTTCATCAACGGACGCGCATTACCGTAGACACTTGATCTCGAGAGACAAGCGGTAAGGTGGGGGTCCTGTTGAAGTCCCCACGGTAATGCGGTCTATGATGGGTTGCAACTGTCGGCGAAGGAATTTATGGTAGAGCCCTGAATTGACGTCGTGGTCGGGGGCCGTCCTTAATTGGTATAAGAGCACCGGCGAGGACCCAGGGTTGGGGATTGCAACAAAGGGTGGGTGTTCGAGGTAGCGGAGGAACATGATTGGCTAGACCTTATACCGGGCCTCACACCGAAGGAAGTGTGGACGGGAAAGCTGCCCGGTTGGCACCAAGGTTAAGATCTCTTATGGGTAAAGCAACACACCTCTGCAGAGTGTAATGAATCGTGACTTGTCACTCCCTGTTCCGGGATTTGGAACTGCGAACGCTGCCGGAAAGGAACTCCATGAAGTTCTAGTAAACCGGTGAAGGCTGATGGATATAGTTCTTCTGAATAAAAGCAACCTCTTGAAGAAATGATTATCAAAATCTGCATTGGTATTAGACTTTCTGGTCTGATATCGTAGCTAATGCATTAAACACCTCTTTTCTATAATGAACTTGTTGAGTACACTCGTACTCATACCACTCTTAAATCCCCTGCTTAGATTGTCTGAATCGACTTGAGGAGGGCAACGACGACCCAGAAGGAGCAGAAGATATCTGCTATGAAGAACCAGACCTCTGCGGAGGTATATAAGGAGTTGACTACCTCATCGTCTACGGAACCGGGGAGGGTTCCGGAGGAGAACAAGTGTAGACCTATCCGATAGTATTAGTATCCGAGCAGTGCGAACTCTTAGTACTTAACTGCTTGTTGAGAATAAATGTATAACCTAGTAAGACTTCTATATTGTAAGTTAAGTTGGGTTCACCTCGAACCCAGGAGTAGGCCTCTTAGGACCCAAGAGGAACTCCGAGATGACATGTATATGTTGCTTGTAATAATAAATGAATGAGTTATGGACCTGCTATGTTCTGTTGTACTACTCTGAGGGATGTAATATTTGCGGATTGGTACTTCGTGAATGTTATATCAACGACTGGCATTCTACAACATGCAGTGGTATGCAGGGTCACCACAGCATACTAACTAAGAGAATTTGCATAACATCTATTGTCCAGCTTGCCCATTTCACGGAGCCAACTTGGAAATAAAAGCAATTAAGGTCTACCCTTCTGAATAGACCGGAACAAAGCATTTAGATCCATGAACACACATAACACATGAAATTACTACATCTCACCTTTGTTTTTTTCCACCTGTCACCCGGAGATTCGCAAGATCAACATAATAATAAGTGATACACCTCGCAGATAAATACCAACCTCATATATATGATAAAGCAATATACGTTCAGTACTGAAATCAAGTTACTCGGGCCCTAGTAACAAGCATTAAACATAGGAAAGGTTTACTGACACTCATACAAGAATATCTTCAAAATGAACACTGATACGTTGCAAACGTATCTATAATTTTTGATGCTCCATGCTTGTTTTACACCAATTTTTATATGTGTAGTTTACACTTCGTTGCACTTTTATACATTTTCTGGCACTAACCTATTGACAAGATGCCACAGTGCTAGTTCCCTGTTTTCTGTTGTTTTATATTTTAGAAAAGTTGTACAGGAAATATTCTCGGAATTAGACAAAACAAAATCCGAAATTCCTAATTTACCGAAACGAAGACGTAGTCCAGAGGAGAGACGGATAAGCGCCACGGGGTGGCCACACCAGGCCATGGCACGGGCCCACCCCTGAACGCGCCCTAGGGTGGTGTAGGCCCCCAGGACCAAACGACCTTGCCCTTCCGCCTATTTATTCACGATCTCGGAAAAACCAAAACACCCGAGCCTCCATCCACGAAAAGTTCCGTCGAGGCCGCCATCGCTGACCCTAGCTTGGGAGGGTTCTGAAGCTCTTCCCGACACCCTACCGGAGAGTGTGATCATCACCGAACTAAGGCCTCTACATCGCCATGCCCGCCTCCGGTGAGTAGTTCATCTCTAGACTACGAATCCATAGCAGTAGCTAGATGGTTGTCTTCTCCAGCTCATGTTTAGATTTTGTGAGCTGCCTATCATGATCAAGATCATCTTTATGTAATGCTACATATTGTGTTTGTTGGGATCCGATGAATATTGAATACTATGTTGAGATTGATTATATACTTGTCATATGTTATTTATAATCTTGCATGCTCTCCATTGCTAGTAGATGCTTTGGCCAAGTAAATGCTTGTAATGGCTCGATAGTGGGCTCATGCCTCTAGTAATCTGGAAGAGTGACAATAACTTCTAAGATTGTAGATGTGTTATTGTACTAGGGAGAAAACAACAATGCTTTGTCTGATAATAATTCTGTTGTTTACTTTACACACATTGCTTAATGCGTTAATCTTTTGCTTGCAACTTAATATTGAAAGGGGTTCGGACGATAACCGAAAGGTGGTTTATTAGTCATAGACGCAGTTCGATTATGGTCTATGTATTATGTTGTAATGCCCAAATGAATCTCATAGTAATTATCTTGTCATGTATGGTCTTTATTCTATCAATTGCCCAGCTGTAATTTGTTCACCCATCATGTTATTTATGTTTATGGAGAGACACCTCTAGTGAACTGTGGACCCGGTCCTTTCTTTTACACTGATAAAATCATCCTATTCTGTTTACTTACTACAAATACTGTTCTCTTTTAATTCCACTGCAAACAAATATCTCTTTTCACACTATACGGTTAATCCTTTGTTTTCAGCAAAACCGGTGAGATAGACAACCTCACTGTAAGTTGGGGCAAAGTATTTTGGTTGTGTTGTGTGCAGGTTCCACGTTGTTGCTGACGCCGGTAGTTCGCCCTGCCACAAGTCAGCTAGCAACACCTTCAGAAGTCACGCCTTTCTCCTACTGGTCGATTAAACCTTGGTTTCTTACTGAGGGAAAACTTGCTACTACGCTCATCATACCTTCCTCTTGGGGTTCCCCAACGGTGTGCAATCTCGAGCTCAGGGAGATTATTGACAACACTAGACTGGCGGAGGGGCAGGATACGGTTGTTTGGGCCTTGGACCCATAAGGTTCCTTTACAGTTAGATCCATGTATGCCAAGCTTGCTCAAGGCGCGACTTTGGCACATTTCAAGGAGGTCTGGGCGGCACGGGTTCCTCTCAAAACAAGAATCTTCTCGTGGTAACTCATCCTAGATTGTTTACCATCTAGTGCAAACGTTGGCGGCACGCCACAGCCCAGGGACGGGCTGCTACGCGCTGTGTGGTGCAATCGAGGACACCAAGCATATTTTCTTTCAATGCTCTCCGGTGAAGTTTGCATGGAGTGCCCTCCGCCAACTGCTGGGATGCAGTTGGTGTCAGGCTAACTTCTCGCAGTTTTTCGCTATTTTATCGAATTTCGCTGGCAGATTTTGTAGGGTTGTCTGGATCCTGTTTAGGGCGCAATCATGGGCTCTTTGGCTCATTAGAAACAAGCTGAATATGGGGTCTAAACTTATTAATCATCCTGCTGATATTGTTTTGAAAACTATGCTATTTGTACAACTCTGGTCTCTCCTGACGAAGCCACAAGATCATCCATGCCTAAGAGGGGTGGCAAGCGCGCTCAAGCAGTTGCACGCGGCTGTCGTGGCAAGTGACTGAGGAGGATCTTCACCTTCCTGCATCCTATCCATCTTTATGCTCTAGCTCCTGTTTGTTTTCGGTTTGTCGTGGGTAGGCCGACCCCTGTTTTATCTTGTTTTTTTACTTTGGCTAAGCTGTATGCCGCAGCACGTATAACTTTATTTTGAACATGGGGCTTTATTAATTTAAAGTAGGGCACGTTGTGCTTTTTATCTGAAAAAATCGATCTGGAGCCAAAGCCCGCCTCGTCGACAAGTTTCCCGGTCACCCGCTGATACGTCCATTTTGCATCACTATTTTATATCATAATTTACTGTTATTCATCGATATATTTCATATTTAGAGGTGATACTTATGTTATTTCATCTATTTTGCATGTTTCATGATTATTGGAGGATCATTCACCGGAGTCAGGATTCTGCTGGAAAAAGCACCGTCAGAATGCAATATTTCTGGAGATCAACAATTGACGGAAATTACACGGAAGATCTTATTTTTCCCGAAGATGAAGCCAGCCAAAAGGAGGAGCCGAGGAGGGCCGCCATGGGCCCCCCATAGGCCTGCGCGGGCCCTACCTTGGCCGTGCCACCTTGAGGGGAGGGGGCCCACAGCCCCCTTCGGCCGCCTCTCCTCCGCGTACTTCTTCGTCCCAAAAACCTAAGCTCCAGAGAATAATAGCGAGGAGTCACAGCCGCCTCTGCGGGGCGGAAAACACTAGAGAGAAAAGAGCTCTCCGGTAGGCTGAAATCTGCCGGGGAAATTCCCTCCTGGAGGGGGAAATCTACGCCATCGTCACCACCATCGAGCTGGACTTCACTGGGATCATCATCACCATCATCTCCACCGCCGTCACCGTCATCTCCACCGCTGCACCTCGTCACCGTTGTAACATCTAGGGTTGAATCTTGATTGTTTGATAGGGGAAACTCTCCCGGTATTGATTACTCCTTGTTATTGATGCTATTGAGTGAAACTATTGAACCAAGGTTTATGTTCAGATTGTTATTCATCATCATATCACCTCTGATCATGTTCCATATGATGTCTTGTGAGTAGTTCGTTTAGTTCTTGAGGACATGGGTGAAGTCTAAATGTTAGTAGTGAATTATGATTGAGTAATATTCAATGGTTTGATATTTAAGTTGTGGTGTTATTCTTCTAGTGGTGTCATGTGAACGTCGAGTACATGATACTTCACCTTTATGGGCCTAGGGGAATACATCTTATATTCGTTTGCTAATTGTGGGGTTGCCGGAGTGACAGACACCTAAACCCCCGTTGGTATATCGATGCAGGAGGGATAGCAGGATCTCAGAGTTTAAGGCCGTGGTTAGATTTATTTTAATTACTTTCTTGTAGTTGCGGATGCTTGCAAGGGGTATAATCACAAGTATGTATTAGTCCTAGGAAGGGCGGTGCATTAGCATAGGTTCACCCACACAAAACTTATCAAAACAATGAAGATTAATCAACTATATGAAGCGAAAGCACTAGACTAAATTCCCGTGTGTCCTCAAGAACGTTTGGTCATTATAAGTAAACAAACCGGCTTGTCCTTTGTGCTAAAAAGGATTGGGCCACTCGCTGCAATTATTACTCTCGCATTTTACTTACTTGTACTTTATTTATCTGCTATATCAAAACCCCCTGAATACTTGTCTGTGAGCATTTACAGTGAATCCTTCATCGAAACTGCTTGTCAACACCTTCTGCTCCTCGTTGGGTTTGACACTATTATTTATCGAAACTACTACGATACACCCCTATACTTGTGGGTCATCAAGACTATTTTCTGGCGCCGTTGCCGGGGAGTGAAGCGCTATTGGTAAGTGGAATTGGTAAGGGAAACTTTTATTGTACGTGCTGATTTTATTTCTGCCTGATACTATAATTCATTATGGAGAGATCTTCTCTTGAATTTCTATTTAGAAAATCTACTACTACTGCAAAGGTAGTGGATGAGGCGCCAGGTGAGAAAGAGGTTCCATACAAAATACCTATGAAAATTATTGAATGTGTTGTGGATAACCGCTATGAAGGGGATGGAACTGTCCATCCTGGAGATCATTTACTGTTTTTACATAAATTATGCGGGTTATTCAAATGTGCAGGTATTGTTATGGATGAAGTTAGGAAGAAGCTATTCTCTATATCGATGTCTGGTAAAGCGACGCATTGGTATAAATTACTGAAGAATGGGGATTCTCTTGATTGGAATGATATTGTGCCTCCATTTTATTCTAAATTCTATCCTCCAAGTGAAATTCACAAAGACCGGAACCGCATATATAATTTCTGGCCTCATGATGGAGAGAGTATTGCCCAAGCATGGGGGAGATTGAAGTCTTTAATGCTCAAATGCCCCATTCATGAGCTTCCCGGTAATATCATCATTGATAATTTCTATGCAAGACTTTCTTTTCAAGATAAAACCTTGCTGGATACTGCTTGTTCTGGATCATTTACACGCAACAAAGAAGAGTTTAAAAGGGACCTTCTTGATCGGATTCAGGAGAATACTGAAGGATGGGAGAACGACAAAGATAGAGAGTCAAGTATAAATTATGATTACAAATGCATTGAAATTTTTATGGATACTGATAAATTTCGTAATATGAGTGCTACTTATGGTCTTGACCCTCAAGTTGTTGCAAATTTTTATAAAGCTTTTGCCTCTCATTTTGAATTGCCTAGGAAGAATTTTGATAAGTATCATGAACCATACAAAGATAAAACTGATTCATCTATAAATAAATGTGTTGTAATTGAAACTGTTGATCATGTTCTTCCTGAAGCTTATATTGAAAAAACTCCTTTCCCTGTTAAAATGAAGGAGTATTCTGTTATAACTAGTGCGGTTAATAAAAGTGCAAAGAAACCTATAGAACCTGAAGAGCAAATAAAGGTTGAACCTGCTATTGCAATAGTTAAAGATCTTGTGACTGGAAATGTAGAAGATGGTCATATTATTTTCTGTGAAGATGCTTCTAATATTGTTTCGCATCCTAATAAGTCTAGGAAAGCCAGTGTTCCTATGCTCTGTTAGAATTGGTGATCATTGTTATTATGGTTTATGCGACATTGGTGCAAGTATTAGTGTCATTCCTTATGAGCTTTACACGGAAATCATGCATGAAATTGGTTCTTGTGAACTTGAAGATATTGATGTGGTTAGTCGGTTAGCTAATAGAGAAACTATCTCTCCTATTGGTATTGTTCGAGATGTGGAAGTTCTATGTGGTAAGATTAAATATCCTGCTGACTTTTTGGTACTTGGTTCTGCTACTAGTAAGTCTTGTCCTATTATTTTTGGTAGACCTTTTCTAAATACTTGTGGAGCTGTTATAGATTGCAAGAAGGAGAAAATTGTGACTAAATTTGCTGGTGATTCTTATGAGTTTAATTTCTATAAATTTACCAAAACTCCTTATAAAGCTGATTTGCCTAATAATGATTTTAGAGTTGAACAGTGTGCGTCTATTGCTCTTGCTCCTAGTAATCCTTTGCAGCAACATTTGGAGGATAGTGAGAGTGAAGTCTTTAGGGAAGAAAGGAATGAGCTTGATGAAATTTTCCTTCATCAACGTATTCTTAAACATGACTTGCCGGTTGAAGATTTAGGTACAACACCACCACCAAAGGAAGATCCTGTTTTTGATTTAAAACCGTTGCCTGATAATCTTAAGTATGCTCATATTGATGATAAGAAAATATATCATTTTATTATTAGTTCTAAGCTTTCAGATTTTGAGGAAGAAAGGTTATTGGAAATATTGAAGAAACACCGAGGAGCTATTGGCTACACTCTTGATGACTTGAAGGGGATTTCTCCTCTATTTGCCAACATGCCATCAACATGGAAGATGATGCAAAGCCTCGTTGTTGAACATCAGCGTCGTCTAATTCCTAAGATGAAGGATGTGGTAAGGAATGAGGTATTAAAACTTCTTGAAGCTTGTATTATATATCCTATTGCTGATAGTAGATGGGTTAGTCCTGTGCATTGTGTTCCTAAGAAAGGAGGGATGACTGTTGTGCCTAATGATAATGATGAGCTTATCCCTCAAAGAGTAGTTGTAGGGTATAGAATATGCATTGATTATCGAAAAGTTAATAAGGTTACTAAGAAAGATCATTACCCTTTACCTTTTATTGATCAAATGCTAGAAAGGTTTTCTAAAAATACTCATTTTTGCTTTCTTGATGGTTATTCTGGGTTTTCACAAATTGCTGTTAAAACCAAAGATCAAGAGAAAACCACTTTCACTTGTCCCTATGGAACTTATGCTTATAGACGTATGCCTTTTGGTTTATGTAATGCTCCTGCTACTTTTTAAAGATGCATGTCTGCTATTTTTCATGGCTTTTGTGAGAATATTGTAGAGGTATTCATGGATGATTTTTCTGTCTATGGGAATTCTTTTGATAATTGCTTGCGAAACCTCGATAAAGTTTTGCAGAGATGTGAAGAAACTAACCTTGTTCTTAATTGGGAGAAATGCTACTTTATGGTTAATGAAGGAATTGTACTGGGACATAAAATTTTCGAGAGAGGTATTGAAGTTGATAGAGCTAACGTTGAAGCAATTGAGAAGATGCCCTATCCCAGAGATGTTAAAGGTATTCGTAGTGTTCTTGGTCATGCTGGGTTTTATAGGAGATTTATTAAAGATTTCTCCAAGATTTCAAAGCCTCTTACTAATCTTCTTCAAAAAGATGTACCTTTTGTTTTTGATGATGATTGTAAGGAAGCTTTTGAAACTCTAAAGAAAGCCTTAACAACTGCTCCTATAGTTGAACCTCCTGATTGGAACTTACTGACAAGGTATCAACTTGTCAATGCCTATGGATTGTAGGCTAGGGTTTAGTTAGAAGTAGAGGGCAAGTAGATCTCGAAGGTTTCAGCCGAAAAGTACTCGACGATTATGAAAATTAGGGTTTGCAGACAATGATTCGATGATCTCCTCGTCCCTCGACTCCCCTTTATATAGGAGGCGGAGCCGAGGGATTCGTGTAATACAAATTACAGAGTCCGGGACGGTTTCTAACTCTTCCCGTCAGATTACAAAATAACACTTCCTATTACAACTCTTGACTTTCCTTGATATATCTTGGGCTCCCGAATCTTCTTATTCTTCGGGTAGTGGGCCTTCAGTAAACCCCGGGTACTATCTTCGGCAGGCCCATTTGGGATGCCTATGTCAGTAGCCCCCGAGATTTTGCTTGAATCGTAGAATCAGGGAAAATCTCCACTGTTTATTTTTATTCAAAAGCTTTAACCTTTTTATACTTCTTCATATAAAATTCTATATTGTACAGGGATAATGGTAGTTGGGGCTAGTTCATCTGACGGATCAGGTACTAGTTAACCGCTCCGGTGGCAATCCGCAAAAACCTACTTCAAGATCACGTCCCCGGACATGATCTCGGGATACCGGTGTAAACGTCGACGAGTGCCGCTTAAGGTCTTACCATTCCGTCGAGTCCCAGCCAAATTTATCGGGTACCTAACGCGTCCGTTAGGATTTTCTTCGTATCTCGTTGATACGGATAAAAGCAACAGAGCGCAGTCTTTGGCGATGCCACGCCCAGCAGAACGGATCCGGGGTCTTACCTTCGCAAATTTGCGGCATTCGGAAATTGATCGCAACTTCGGCGTTCTGAGAATATATTGTCGAGTGCTTTTCCGGCTGTTGGAATGGCACATTTTATCGAGTCAAATATGACTTATATTGCTCTCCCGATGGGAGTATATGTAGAGTTAATTATAACTCGAAATATACTCTCTTGCTTTTCTATCTTTTATTTTTGAACTTCATCGGGTACGCGAACAGCGTTCCCGATGGGAGTAGCCCCCGAGGCTACAGCCAAGGACTTGTGCTTGGTTGTAGGCTCCCGCAATTTCTATATTGCCATACTCGAAATTTTACTTTTTATCGAAGTAGCCCCCGAGCGTTTGGGCAAAAACTTGTATTTGATCAAAGGCTCCCGAAGTATTTAATAATTCCTCCTGTCGCCAATCTTCTTTTATTTTTCTTGTCGACATGCTTCCCTTAAACAAAATTGCTTCATCTCTTGGTGATAGTCGTGATTTTTCTGCCTTGTGGGTCCATTGTTTCCACCATGTTGACACGTCGTGCAAGTGGGGGACACACGTCCTCCGCTTTTCCGGCGCACGTACGGTAACGCCTATCTCAGTAAAAATACCTTTTTACCCTTGTATCTAGAAGATCTTTTTTCACCACACGATTTCTTCATCCAACGGCGCACTGCTTCACCCGATTCATATATAAACCTTTCTTCAACCTCCGTTCGCTCCCTCGCTTGCGCCGCTCATCTGTTCCTCTTCGCAAAAGCTTCCCCTGCGCCCAACTCTCTCTGATCATCCGCACTCACGAGCATTGCTCTGCCCATTGCCGTTGATGCCACCGCGCACGCGACTCACTCGCCACAGCACTCCGGAATCCAAGATGGCCGCCGAGGATCTTGAGTGGGAGAGATCTAAAATCTCCAACCAAGACACCAACATGCTGAAGAGGCTTGGCCTCATGAAGAAGGAGGACGCCATCCGCTTTCCCAGCGAAGAAAGCTACCCCAAGCCTCCAATGGAGTACCGGGTTAGTTTTGTTGATCACCTCATCCGCGGCCTTTCGACCCCAATTCACGATTTCCTCCGCGGCCTTCTTTTCGTTTATGGGATTCAACTGCACCCGCTGACCCCCAATTCCATCCTTCACATTTCTATTTTCATCACACTTTGCGAATGCTTCCTCGGAATCCCTCCCAATTGGGCTCGTGGAAACGCATTTTCCGCCTCCGCCGCAATGGCTCCCACAACGTCACTTATAACATAGGTGGCGTTGTTATCTCGTGTTCGTACTGATGTCGATTATTTTGACGTCAAATTTCCCGATTCTCGTCCAAGGATGGCGCAAAAAGTGGCTCTACATTCACGAAGAAAGCGCCAACTCCGTTGAACACAACATAATTCCTTTCGACGGAAGTGCCAGAATCCAGCGCCGCCGCTCCTGGGATGCCGAAGCTTCCGAGGAAGAGAAAAAGGCGACAGAGGCACTCATGTCTCGTATTCATCAGCTTCAAAACACTCGAGGCAAAGAGCTGTCTGGTGTTCAAATCACTGCCTACTTCCTTAGGATTAGAGTGCAGCCTCTTCAGGCTCGCAAAAATCCCCTTTGGACGTACTCTGGCGAAAACGACGCCAATAGAATCTCCAAGTGATCTTTCCTCAAAGGACTTGGAGAAGTTGATTCGAAGACTTTCTCGCCCGGGCAAGGACCCTATTCCTTCCTCTTGTCGCGTGGAACCATACAGACTCCGCCAATCCACTCCCCGAGGTATTTTGTCTTCCCGAGTTTTTATCTTGTTCCGCACTTTCTCTGCATCTCATTGTATTGTCATCTCTTTAATTTTCCTTTTGTCGCTATTTTTTACAGAACCATCCTACTATGACTTCCCTTCCTCCTCTTCCTGAGGGTGGAGAAGTCGAAGAACAGGCCATCGTTGCCGAAGATATTCAAGGTTTTTCTATTCCCGAAAGTGAAGTCGCGGGTTCTCACAAATCTGCGGCTTCTCGTGAAAAAGAAATTGAGTCTGAAGCCAGTGAGTCGACGCAATCCCTTCCTCCCTGCTGTTTCTCCAAGGATCAAAAGGAAAAGGAATGATGCCGAGGATTCTGGCACCTCTAAGGCTGAAGAAGTTGTTCCTTCTCATCCGAAGGCAGCTTATGATCCTTATATTGAATACCTCGTCAGCTCGTAAGTCGTCTTTATTTCTCCCTATTTTTGTACTCGAAATATTTATCTTGTCTTGCTTTTTATGCTGCCGATTTTTTGATCAACAGTGATGACGAGGAAGAAGTACCAATTACTGACGTGGCTCCTCGGACAAGCACGTCACGTACTGTACTTGCCTCAGACACGCTAGTTGAAGGAGAAGAAAACTCGCCTCCTCAACAAAACGTCGTCACCACTACTCCAAGCATCAAGCCCCCTTGCTCCTTCACCAAAAAGGACAAGGGTTGAAAAATTGTTGAACCTGCCCCTCGGCTTGGCGGCTCGTCGACTTGCTCTTAGATGATGTAAGCTTGTCGACCTCTATATTTTCCTTATTTTTTTTATTTTTTTTTTACGCCTTCTCTCTTTTTCATGCCGATGTTTCTCTTGCTGTGTTCACCTTGAATAGCCCATGATCAAAGAGCTTCTCCGCATCGGCTCCCAATTTATTGGGTACCGTGAATATGCTAACAGAGCCGAAGGTAACGACCTTTAAACTTGCCGTTTTTTCCTTGACTTTTTGCTCCTGTTGCTTGTCGCGATTTTTGATCTTTCTTCTCTCTTTTTTTTATATCTCGACAGAGAAACTTGCAGAGGCCAACGAACGTGCCGACGCACTTGCTCAAAAACTTGAGCAAAGTGAAGCGGCTCGCAAGAAAGCCGAACTCGCTGCTAGCAAAGCCAAGGCCGAAGCTGATGAAGCCAAGGCGAAAGCTGCTGGTGTCGAGGAACTGCAGAAAAACTTGAGGATGCTACATCTGCCTTAGACGAGCACAAAGCTGCGCAAGCTTCTCGTGAAGAAGGAATCCTCAAGCGCCTGAAAACTCAAAGTCGCCGCACTTTCAGTAATTTTGCTGATCCCTTCCATTTTTATGAGAATCGTTGTTTCTTGTTTTTTGACTAGTGCTTTGTTTCCTTGACAGCCCAAACAAACCAGGATTTTGATCTGACGAATCCTGTCGATGACCCGCTCCTTGACGCACTTTCCTATCTGGAGCTTCATGGGTCCGAGATTCGTGAAGGTGTGTCGAATGCTAACGCAGCATTGTCAGCATTGTTCCCCTACTTCTTCCCGAAGAAAGAGGAGCCTGCGACTTTCCTTAACCTTGCCAAGATGTTCAACTCATCGGAAGACCTTGGACTGAAGATGCGCCAAGAAAATATGAAGGTTGTCGTTGAGAACACTGTCGCTTTGGTTGCTGACAGTCAACAGACTATCGACTGGATGAAAGTTGGCGACACCGAACAGATAGAGCAATCAAGGTGGAAGTCGCTGATCAAGGCAGCCAAGCCCAACACAAAGAAGATCTTGGCCTATCTCGGGATTAAACCAGCGTCGACTCCTAGCTCGTCAAGGCCGGAGGTCTAGTTGCATGCCTCTGTTTTTCTTTCTATTTCTTTTGCTCTTGTCGCCAAAGTAGTCATTTGGCGACACGTACTTCCTTAGCTTCACTATAATGCCCTTGTAATTATTTCAAGAGATTAATGAAAACTCTATCTTTGCTTGTTGTTTGATGTTGTCTTGTTTAAATTTCAGTTGATATTTGATAACTATACTCCATCTTCCGCTCCTTCCAATGTTTCGCCTTCTTCTTCTCGCGCGAGGAGAACTTTTGCCGATACCGCACTCGTCGACGATACCTTGTCGCAAGAACTCGGATGAGCTTCGACAGCAACTTCAGTATGCGAAGAAGCAAACACTTGTGATGATGGAGCAATCTCGTAAGTCATCTGAAGCCGAAAAAGTTGCTCTTCAGCAAGCCTCGCGAGGCCGTGGCTGCTAAGGAAATTGCCGCTTCCGAGGCTGAAAAGGCGACCACTCGAGAAAATTTCATGCTCGAATTAATGAATGAAGCCGATGCAGATATGTCGGGTATGCTTGCTTCATCCTCCGATATCTTTCATCTTCATGCTATGTCTCTTAAAGGTTTCCCTTCGTTGTTTTGATAGGTTCCTTTACCGATGCCGCCGCCGAGGAAGAGACGGTAAATGCTAGGACGAACCTCCTTGTTAACCTTTCCCCGGACCATGGTTCTTTGTTTTGGGCTACCCCGCAGAGGACCCGACAAATTGTCGATTCCAAGATCGCACCTCTCAAACTCGCGATTTCCTTGACTTCGTACCAAGACCTTGTCCATGGTTTACAACTCCATGTTTCCTCGAACGTCCAACCAAAAACTCTCCCCGAATTGATGGAAAGATTCAAGGATGCCGGCAGTATCCATGATTTTGTCAAAGCTCAACCGGTAGCCGGCGCCGCATTTGCTCTTATCATGCTCTAGATCTCGCCACTCAAATCTTGACCTTACCCAAGTTGTCGCGAAAGTTCATCAAAAGGTAAAACGTCGAAGAGTTGGTGTTGATAGGATTAACACGAAGGTTACGCCCGTAGCCGAAGAAATGATTGAGGACCTTCTTCGGATGGACGCCGACTTTTTTGCCGATGGCCATTATGCCGATTTTCTTGGCGCCGCTCCCGAAGAAAACAGTAGTTACTCTTGATGACATATTGAATCAAGACTAGTTATTTTCCTCTTGTAGATATTTCTTTTTGTAACCCATGACTATGATTATATTGTGAAGCAACCACTATATTTCTATGTTTGTCTAGCCCCCGAGTGTCTCGGTGACTCTTTACTATATTTGTATATTTGCGAGGTTTTGAACCAAGGCATTTATATATTTATGGCGAATATGAGCCCCCGAGCTTTTTTATTGAGTACTATTTTGTATTTTTATTGACTCACGAGGTATTTTAATACCAAGGCAAGGCTTTTCTTTTATCGATGAACTATATTGAAATTCGCTCTGAGCAGTAGACTTTGATCATGTCGATAAGGAAGAAAGGTTATATTGATACTATCTTTATTATATTGCAGCACCGCGAGCCCGCCTCATTAAAACCTTCTCCGGCCCCACTCGGTGCCCCGAAAAAGGAAAAGAGTGCGTCTCGAAAACTCGCGGGCGTTTCAAGACATTGAAGTTTCATAAGGACTCGTATTTCAGCTCTAGGCATAGAAACGCCCGAGTTGCGCCACGTTCCAAGGGTTTTGCTCCTCCACCCCCGTCTTCTTGTCCTTTATTCCGTATGCTCCTCCTCCGATTACTTCGTGACGATGTAAGGGCCAAGCCATGGTGACTCGAGTTTTTCATGACTTTTTTGCGTGAGCCGAAGAACTAGGTCTCCCACCTGAAAAGATCTTGGCCGCAAACGTCGACCGTGGTAATTCTTCGAGTCCCGTTGATATTTGGTTACCCGAGATAGTACTTCATCTCGAGCTTCATCAAGTGCGTCGACGTCATCCTCTAGCGCTTTTCTCGACACTTCTTCGTCATATTCCACGACACGTGGAGAGTTGTGCTCTATCTCGATTGGTAATATCGCTTCGCTCCATAAACCAGGAAAAACGGAGTTTCCTGTGTTGCTGTGTTTGGTGTTGTTCGGATGCTCCACAACACGCTTGGTAGTTCTTCTGGCCAGGTATGTCGAGCTTTTTCTAGTGGTCCTAACAAGCGCTTCTTGATGCCATTGCAGATTATACCATTGGCTTTCTCGACTTGCCCATTGGTTTGAGGATGTGCAACTGACGCAAAGTGCAACTTGATACCTACCTCTTCGCAATAATCTTTGAATTCGTGGGATGTGAAGTTACTGCCGTTGTCTGTGACGATGCTGTGGGGCACTCCAAATCTGAAGACGAGGCCTTTTATAAATTTTACTGCGGATGCTCCGTCTGGTGAATTTATCGGCTTCGCTTCTATCCACTTTGTAAATTTGTCGACAGCTACTAGCATGTACTCCTTTCCTCCTGGCCAGGATTTGTGTAACTTGCCCACCATATCAAGTCCCCATTGAGCAAAAGGCCATGACAATGGTATTGGTGCTAGCTCTGCTGCTGGAGAGTGAGGTTTTGCGGCAAACCTTTGACACGCGTCGCAAGTTCTTACTATGTCCTTGGCGTCCTCGATTGCTGTCAACCAAGTAGAATCCCGCCCGAAAGACTTTGGCCGCAATAGCTCGACTACTTGCGTGGTGGCCACATATTCCTTCGTGTACATCCTTCGAATTATTCTTCCTTCTTCGGGTGTGACACACCTTTGCAAGACGCCTGAAATACTTCGCTTATACAATTCTCCTTTGACCACCGTGAAAGCTTTGGAGCGTCGAATTACTCGCCTTGCCTCAACTGGATCGTCGGGTATTTCTTTCCTGAGGATGTATGATATATACGGCTGCATCCACGGTGTTCGTATCATCATGACCAGGTCCCGATCTTCTTCTTCTTCTTCTTGCTTTTCCTTGGTAGCCCCCGAGGGTTTCTTCTCCTTCTTTTTTGATTTTGTTGATTTGGTGGACCTCTCTCGTTATCTCTTCCCGTAATCACACTCGGCGGGACCGCAAGGCACTGCGACCCGATATTTGCAAGAACGTCGGCTTCGTCGTTGCTCAATCTACTAATATGATTTACTTCGCATCCATCGAACAACTTCTCGAGCTCGTTGTACACCTCCTTGTATGCCATCATGCTATCATTGATCGCGTCACATTGGTTCATAACTTGCTGAGCCACCAGCTGTGAGTCGCCAAAGATTTTTAGTCGAGTTGCACCGCATGCTTTCGCCATCTTCATCCCGTGTATGAGAGCCTCATATTCTCGCTTCATTGTTAGATGCGTTAGGGAACGTCATCCGAAGGATGTACTTTAACTTGTCGCCTTCGTGTGATATGAGTACTACTCTCGCGCCAGCTCCTTCTAGTCTTTTGGACCCGTCAAAGTTCATGGTCCAGGTTCTCGACAAATCCGGAGGTCCCGTATTTTGCAACTCCATCCACTCTGCAATGAAGTCCGGCAGTATTTGCGACTTGATTGCTTTTCTTTTTTCATACGTGATGTCCCGAGGGGAAAGTTCTATTCCCCAAAGGGAGACACGACCCGTAGCTTCTGGATTGTTCAATATATTTGACAAGGGAGCTTCATTGACCACTATGATCGGGTGTGCCAAAAAATAGTGGCGCAATTTTCGTGCTGTTGTGAACACTCCATATGCTATCTTTTGGTACTGAGGGTACCTTTGTTTTGAGGGCGATAAAACTTCGCTAACGAAGTATACCGGCCTCTCGCACGCCGTGGAGTTTTCCTTCTTCTTCCCTTTCAACAACTAGCACCGTGCTCACCACTTGGGGCGTGGCTGCGATATACAGCAGGAGAGGTTCCCTTTCTTTTGGCACCACCAAAATTGGTGGTGTCGAGATTGTGCGCTTCAAATCCTCGAAAGCTATGTCGGCTTCTTCGTTCCACTGGAATTTATCTCCTTGCTTTACCAAAGCGTAAAATGGTAACGCTTTTTCACCCAGCCTAGCGACGAATCTGCTCAAAGCTGCGACTCGCCCAGTTAGCTGTTGTATTTCTTTCAACTTTGTTGGCTTCCTCATTGTTACGATAGCTTGTATTTTATCGGGATTTGCTTCGATCCCTCTTGCGGAAACTAGAAACCCCAGAAGTTCTCCTGCTGGGACGCCGAAAGAACACTTCGTCGGGTTCAGCTTGAGGCAGTAACTTATCAAGGTTGTCGAAGGTTTCCTTGAGATCCTCGATCAGCGTTGCCCCCTTTTTTGATGTTATGACGACATCATCAATGTATACTTGCACGTTCTTCCCGATCTGTGTCGCCAAACACTTCTGCATCATCCTCTGATATGTTGCTCCCGCATTTTTTAAACCAAAGGGCATTGTTCTGTAGCAAAACACGCCGTAAGGTGTAATAAACGCGGTTTTTACTTCATCTTCTTCTTTCAATCTGATCTGGTTATAACCAGAATATGCATCCAGGAAGGAAAGACGTTCACATCCAGCCGTGGAGTCGATAATTTGATCGATCCTCGGAGGGGAAAGTGATCCTTTGGACAATGTTTATTGAGACACGTAAAGTCGACGCACATGCGAAGGACCTTAGTGTTTTTCTTCGGCACCGAAGACAGGATTTGCTACCCATGTGGCTTCGTGAATATCTCTTTGATAAAACCAGCTTCTTGTAGTCGATTGATTTCGACGAAGCATGGCTTTGCGGTTTGGTTCCGAAAACGCCGCAAAGGTTGTTTGATTGGTCTCGCTAGTGGATCCAAGTTTAGGTGGTGCTCGGCAAGTTCCCCGGGTACTCCTGGCATGTCAGCTGGACACCATGCGAAGATTTTCCAAGGTGCTCACGGAGGAACTCGACGAGCGCGCTTTCCTATGCGATATCCATGTCGTTTGCGATAGATGTCGTCTTTTTCGGGTCCGTCGGGTGAATCCGCACCTCTTTTGAATTTTTCTCAGCATCTGAAAGTTGATTCTTTGTTTGGCCTTCCAACGTCCGGCAGCACGTCGTAATCGGTCATGCTTTTTGACGCCAAGTACTCAGCTTGCATCCCGAAAGTTTCGACAACCGGTGGAAATCCTTGTCGCACTTATCGGCTAAGGCAAAGCTTCCTTTTACTCGTGATTGGTCCCTTTGGTCCGGGCATCCTCCACAACAGGTATGTATAGTGTGGCACCGCCATAAATCTAGCATATGCTGGTCGTCCCAACAGAGCGTGGTACTCGCGACGGAAAATCCACGACTTCAAATTCGAGCCTCTCGATTCTATAATTTTCTCGGGTCCCAAACTGAACGTCGAGATTGATCTTTCCCAATGGATAACTTGGTTTCTCCAGTGTGATGCCGTGGAACCTTGTGTCTGTTGGTTTCAAGTTTGCTAAGGATATGTTCATCTTCCTCAATGTATCTGCATACATAAGGTTCAAGCTGCTGCCGCCGTCTATGAACACTCGAGAGACATCAAATCCCGCGATAACCGCCGGCGGAATAAGTGCTTATTGCCCTGGTCGAGGAACTTGCTGCGGATGATCTCGCTATTGTGAAGCCGATATCTTGTCCCGACCAATTAAGGTACTCAACTCGTTGGTGGAGGCATTTTCTCCGCCATAAACACCTGTCGTGAGATTACTTTCCGAGCTCTATTGGACGGCCTTCCCTTCGAATCATCGACACTCGCTCCATTGGAGTTAGGATCAACATAAGGTGGTGGTGCAGGTGCTGCCGCTATTCTCGAGCCGATGCCGATTGTCGTCTCGTGATCGCGGGAGGAGGCGGCAAGTGAATCTCGCTTCTAGGTTCTCGAGGATTTCTCTCGTGCTGCCCGCGCGTTAGCGTTTTCCGCATACCGCAACATTGCCTCGAAAATTTCGACGGTCTTTTCGCAAGTGCCCCGACTGTCTTTTACCGTTGTCGTCGAGGAAAAAGTGCATCCGGCACGGTCCATTCATCATCTCTTCGGGGGACACGAAAGGTCTTGGGAACCTAGGCCCGCTATTTTGCCTCGCTGCGTGAATCATCCCCGTTATCACCTCGCTGTTCATTGCTTCTCCGGTAATCATCTCTCGTTGCTTCCTCCTCGTATTTGTCCGAAAACCTGCCGAAATTTGTCCTGGAGTGTCGTATTTCTGGTACTGCCGAGGAAATCTTCGCCTCGGTTGATAGTTTCGACCACGGTCCTCCTCTGGCGACCTGTGCCGTTTGTTGTGGACAGCGTCTTCTCCATCTGCCCATTTATTTGCTATCTCCATTAACGCGGATACTGTCTTTGGATTGGTCCTTCCCAAATCCTCGACAAAATCTCCACGCCTGACTCCTGCGACAAACGCATCTATCGCTCTCTCGTCAGATATATTTTCTGCTGAATTTTTGATGATATTCCACCTTTGGATGTACTTTCTCATTGGCTCATCTGGCTTTTGTCGACATGCTCTCAATTCCTCTAACGACGTGGGTTTTTTGCACGTGGATCTGAAGTTCTTGACGAACACGTCCTCGAAACTTTCCCAGCTGTCGATAGATCCTGGAGTGAGTTTCTTTATCCACGATCGTGCGGCTCCACTCAAATGCACCTGAATGCTTTGCATGGCTGTTGCCCCGGTTCCTCCCGTGAGCTTCACTGTCTCCAGATAGTCGACTAGCCAATCCTCTGGATCTTGAAGGCCGTCGAACTTTTTGAAATTGTCGGGTAGCTTGAATCCTGAAGGGACTCGAGTTTTTCGGACTCTCCTCGTGAAGCATGGCAAGCCGCACATATCTTCGTCGTTAAGCTCCGGAGATTGCCGATGATCCCTTCTGCTTTGTCGTGCTCGTCGACTCTTGCTTGTGCTGCCGTATCTCTTGCTCCACTTGGTCCTTCGGGGGCTGCCGCCGTTGCTGCTGCAGGTCGTGGACTATTTTGCCTTGCTCGTTCCTTCGGGAGGCGTTGAAACGAACGCCGTCCCCATAGCTCCAACTCCTGCTATCGCCATATTGTATAGTGTTTCCCTTGGATCACCCGGAGGTGGTTTAGACGCGAGGATAAAAGCTTGTGTCGCCATATACCCAGCTTCCGGTGTCTTAGGGATAATGTTTCCTCTTGTGTCTATCGACATAAAGGACATGTCGAGGTTTTGAACCAAGTGCTCTCTTTTCGCTTCGGGTATGTGTTGTAACCTTGATCTTCCTCTGTTCCGAGCCTCCCGTGGCTATCACCCGAAGTTCTAGATTGTCGACTCAGATCTGCCCTTCTCCTCGCTGGATGCGTAAGCCGCTTCCTTTCTCCCGTTCAACTCAGTCTGTCTGTTTTTTCAATTCCCTCGCAGCTCGTGCGAGCCTATATTGATATGCTTGCAATTCCTCCGGTGTGGCCGTGGTAGCCATTGGTTCTGTACCGTTCATAGCTCTCGCGGCTCTGTCCCACGCTGTTTGTGAAAGTTGGACTCTATCTCGCGGCTCTGGCCCGACGTATTTATTGCCCAGGCCTTGTCGCAGATTGGAGGGATCGACGTATGGATTTCCCAGATCGTCGAAAGCCTCAGATGTTTCCTCTTGATCTTCAATGGCATAAATCTGATGATACTTTGTACTCAGATCTATGTTGGGTTTGGTGGCATCATCGTTTAGATTGATGAAGACCTTGCCCACTGTGATAGATTTGTCGATGAAGTCATAGCTGTCGACATCGCTTGAGCCATCGCTTATATATGAGTCCGCGAGATGACTCAAACGACATGTCGTTGAAGATCTTGGCGAGTTTCTCTCTTGTTCTGGTGCTGATGTAGCGTGTCGCCGAAGTTTCTTCTTCTCCTGACTCGGTTGACGACGCATAGCTTGAAAAATCGGAATCGACCTTCGACGATCCCGACGAAATCGGAACCTCGACACGATACGATCCTTCCTTCTCGACGCGAAAGTGAAACCTTCCGAACGTCATCTCCATGGGCTCCGCCAGATACGCATATGCATCCAAACGGGAGGGTGGGTGAGTAACAAAATCGACAAGACCAGCAGCGATCTGTTTACCTCGATCCATTGTGTTGCTTGCAGTTGATGATGTCGAAGATCTTGAACGTGCCATCGAGATCAGATCCTTACGCCTCTAATTCCCACAGACGGCGCCAATTGACAAGGTATCAACTTGTCAATGCCTATGGATTGTAGGCTAGGGTTTAGTTAGAAGTAGAGGGCAAGTAGATCTCGAAGGTTTCAGCCAAAAAGTACTCGACGATTATGAAAATTAGGGTTTGCAGACAATGATTCGATGATCTCCTCGTCCCTCGACTCCCCTTTATATAGGAGGTGGAGCCGAGGGATTCGTGTAGTACAAATTACGAGTCCGGGACGGTTTCTAACTCATCCCGCCGGATTACAGTATAACACTTCCTATTACAACTCTTGACTTTCCTTGATATATCTTGGGCTCCCGAATCTTCTTATTCTTCGGGTAGTGGGCCTTCAGTAAACCCCGGGTACTATCTTCGGCAGGCCCATTTGGGATGCCTATGTCACTTACCTTTTGAAATTATGTGTGATGCTAGTGATTTTGCTGTAGGCGCTGTTCTTGGACAGCGAGTAGATAAAAAATTGAATGTTATTCATTATGCTAGCAAAACTCCTGATGCTGCTGAAAGAAATTATGCTACTACTGAAAAAGAGTTATTGGCTGTAGTCTTTGCTTGTGACAAGTTTAGATCTTATATTGTTGATTCAAAAGTTACAATCCATACTGATCATGCTGCAATTAGGTACCTAATGCAAAAGAAAGATGCTAAGCCAAGGCTTATTAGATGGGTGCTTCTTTTTCAAGAATTTGATTTGCATATTATAGATAGGAAAGGTGCTGATAATCCTATTGCTGATAATTTGTCTATATTGGAAAATATTGCTTATGATCCTGTTCCTGTTAATGATAGTTTTCCAAATGAACAATTGGCTGTAATAAAGGTGAGCTTGCGAGATAGTCCTTGGTACGCTGATTATGCTAACTTTATTGTTTCCAAGTACTTGCCTCCAACCTTTTCAGCTCAGACAAAGGAGGAAATTCTTTTATGACTTGAGGCATTATTTTTGGGATGACCCACACTTATATAAAGAAGGAGTGGATGGTATTCTGCGAAGATGTGTTCCCGAATATGAACAACAAGAGATATTGAGTAAGTGTCATGGTAGTGCTTATGGAGGACATCACGCCGGAGATAGAACCGCGCAAAAGGTTCTACAATCAGGTTTCTATTGGCCAACTCTCTTCAAAGATGCAAGAAAGTTTATTTTATCTTGTGATGAATGTTAAAGGGTTGGTAATATCTCCAGACGCAATGAAATGCCTATGAATTATACTCTTGTTATTGAACCATTCGATTGTTGGGGATTCGACTTCATGGGTCCTTTCCCTTCTTCAGAAGGTAACACTCATATCCTTGTCGCTGTTGATTATGTTACTAAATGGGTGGAAGCCATACCCACAAAAAGTGCTGATGGTGAGACCTCTTTAAAAATGCTTCTAGATATTATTTTTCCTAGATTTGGAGTTCCTAGATATCTTATGACTGATGGAGGTTCTCATTTTATTCATGGTGGTTTCAGAAAAACTCTTGCTAAATATGGTATTAATCATAGAATTGCTTCCGCTTATCATCCTCAAACTAGTGGGCAAGTAGAATTATCAAATAGAGAGATTAAATCTATCTTGCAAAAGACTGTTAATAAATCTAGAAAGAATTGGGCTAGTAAATTGAAGGAAGCACTATGGGCTTATAGAACTGCTTATAAAAATCCCATGGGTATGTCACCTTATAAGATGGTTTATGGGAAAGCTTGTCATTTACCTTTAGAACTAGAGCACAAAGCTTATTGGGCTGTGAGAGAATTAAATAAAGATCCAAAACTTGCCGGTTAGAAGAGATTGCTACAATTGAGTTCTCTAGATGAATGGAGAAGTGAAGCTTATGAAAATGCTAAACTATTTAAAGAGAAAGTTAAGAAATGGCACGATAGAAGAATTATCAAAAGAGAATTTAATGTTGGGGATAAAGTCCTATTGTATCGGTCTCGTCTCAGATTTTTTGCGGGGAAATTACTCTCAAAATGGGAAGGACCATATGTCATTGTGGAGGTGTATCGTTCAGGGGCAATTAAAATTAGTTCTCTGCAAGGAGATGCCACACAAGTGGTGAATGGACAAAGACTGAAGCATTATATCTCTGGTGATTCTTATAATGAAGATGTTGATATTATTTGAGTGGTGACTCCGGAAGCTTTCATCAAAGGCCAAATTGACGTACTCTGTAGAGTTCGACTTCGAATAAGTAACAGTACTGGTAATAAAAAGTCCGCGTTTAACTTTCCGAACAATACTTTTGCTATTTTTGGAAAATATGAAAAATTACGAGATCGAAACGGAGTGGAGGAGACGCACGAGGGCGTGCCCCCATAGGCCGGCGCGGGCCCCAGCCTGGCCGCGCCGCCCTATGAGGACGGCCCCTCGGTGTCCCTCTCCGACTCTGGTTCGACCTGGTACTTTCCTTTCATCGTGAAAATTCCTGCTATAAAATTCCTCGGACCCCTGGAGGTCCGTATATCATTTTCTCGTCGTGTTTTGTTTCGAGCTGTTTTCTACCAGGATCTGCTTCGGATCTAGAGCCAGCATGTCTTCGTCGGGAACTCCGAAGGACAGCTTCTTTGAGGATGTCGGCAACCCGTACATGAACGAGCTGAAGATGCACCCGAAGGAATTGCTGCTCGTAGATGGAGAGTTGAAGATTGAAGATGTCCGGGGTCCTAAAGGAGAAGGAAGTTTGGAGGACAGGATGGAGAAATTAGAACAAAAGGTCTTCAACTACAAGAAGATGGCTGAGCGTGAAGTGGACATCTTCCACAAAATTGTGTCTGAACTTATTGATGGACACAAGAAGGAGACTGCAAAGCTGTGGGACGATATCCTCTCGCTTCACGACACTACCAACAAACTCCAAGCTCAACTCTATGATGTTCAGAATCAAAACTGTGAGTATGAAAACAGGTTTAAACACATAAGCTATGCTGCTAGTTTCAGGATTCCCGAGACCAAGATGTCGTTTGTTGATGGAGAGCCTCTTCCTTAGAAGTCTGATGATGGGAAGAATTCACCACCGCCGAAGGAGTAATTCATCATTGGTATTGGCACCCCCTTGGCTTGTTCCAAGCTTGGGGAGTGCCGCGATATCACATCATCACTATCTTTTACCTTTTTATTATCAAGTAGTGTCATATCATGAGTAGGGAAGTTATCATATGAGATGTGTTGCAGTTTGGAAGTATCTCTCTTTTAGTTGCTATGTATCCCTTGGTGTGAGTTATCGTTATGGAATATTAATGAGAAGTTTTATCATTTACATATTGCACATCTTATTTTAGTTTGCAATCCCTATTATATGATTGATCTTGTTGTTTGTATTGGTATCACTTTGGGAGCATTGAGCAAATCTATTTGGTTTTGGAAAACTTAGCATTGGTCAATAGCAACAACACTTTGAGTTTAAGTAGAAAAGAGGAAATACATGTAGATATGTTATTTCATTATCTTTCTTTCTTGTTAGCTCCTAGCTTAGTATTCTGAAGTTAAAATTGTTTGTGCTTACAAGGAAGATGCATGATTGTTTCTATCACATGTATATTTGTTTGTTTCCCTCAACTCTTATGCTTGCTAATCAACCTTGCTAGCCAAAGACCTGTACGAGAGGGAATGCTTCTCGTGCATCCAAACCCTTAAACCAAACCTATGCCATCAGTGTCCACCATAACTACCTACTATGTGGTATTTCCCTGCCATTCCAAGTAAATACTTCATGTGCTACCTTTAAACAATTCAAAAGTTGTTACCTCTTATTTGTGTTAATGTTTTATAGCTCATGAGGAAGTATGTGGTGTTTTATCTTTCAATCTTGTTGGGCGGACTTTCACCAATGGACTAGTGGCTTCATCCACTTATCCTATAATTTTGCAAAAAGAGCTGGCAACGGGGTTCCCAGCCCCGATTAATTAACTTTCATTAATAATTCTCTTCAAATGTTTTGCTCTGATTCATCAGTAAGCAACTTAATTTTGCAATAGACACTCCTCCATGGTATGTGAAATGTTGGAAGGCACCCGAGGATTCGGTTAGCCATGGCTTGAGAAAGCAAAGGTTGGGAGGAGTGTCATCCTTAAATAAACTAAAGTACATGTGTAAACAAAAGAGAAGGGGGATGATCTACCATGCTGGTAGAGATAACGTCCTTCATGGGAGCCGCTCTTTGGAAGTCTGTTTGGCAAGGGGGTTAGAGTACCCACTACCATTCGTTAACAACAACAAACACCTCTCGAACTTTACTTTTATGCTCTCTATATGATTTCAAAACTGAAAAAAGCTCTAGCACATGATTTAATCCCTGCTTCCCTCTGTGAAGGGCCTATATTTTACTTTATGTTGAGTCAGTAAAGCTATTTCCCTCTATCTTAAGCAAGCAATTGAGTTGTTGTGATCAAACCATTTATACTGTGATCTACTTAATCATGCCTTTTATTCTTCCTTATTTAGTACAAGTTTTATCTGAATGAATATAGCTTTGAAGGTTATCAATGATTATGAGGAGATTATTATGATTGAGTATGCAAGTTTTGCTATAAGCTTTAATATAAGAGCGCTGCTCGATAGATAAGTACAATCTGTTAACTGTTCTCTGACCAAGAACGAAGTTTGCCATCACCAATTATGATTTCCTATGCACCTTTATTTGTGATTTCCCTCTACTTGTTTCAAGTTGAATTATATGAGGAAGTTGTTCACTATAATGTCTTGTGTGAATTAATATGATGCTTCTTGTCCGTATTTTATTTATCGACTCTTCACTCCATAAACATGTGGTCTTTTTTACCGAGTTCAGTTTCGCTTGGGGACAAGCGAAGTCTAAGCTTGGGGGGAGTTGATACGTCCATTTTGCATCACTATTTATATCATAATTTACTGTTATTCATCGATATATTTCATATTTAGAGGTGATACTTATGTTATTTCATCTATTTTGCATGTTTCATGATTATTGGAGGATCATTCACCGGAGTCAGGATTCTGCTGGAAAAAGCACCGTCGAAATGCAATATTTCTGGAGATCAACAATTGACGGAAATTACACGGAAGATCTTAATTTTCCCGAAGATGAAGCCAGCCAAAAGGAGGAGCCGAGGAGGGCCGCCATGGCCCCCCCATAGGCCGGCGCGGGCCCTACCTTGGCCGCACCGCCTTGTGGGGAGGTGGCCCACAGCCCCCTTCGGCCGCCTCTCCTTCGCGTACTTCTTCGTCCCGAAAACCTAAGCTCCAGAGAATAATCGCGAGGAGTCACAGCCGCCTCTGCGGGGCGGAAAACACCAGAGAGAAAAGAGCTCTCCGGCAGGCTGAAATCTGCCGGGGAAATTCCCTCCCGGAGGGGGAAATCAACGCCATCGTCACCACCATCGAGCTGGACTTCATTGGGATCATCATCACCATCATCTCCACCGCCGTCACCGTCATCTCCACCGCTGCACCTCGTCACCGCTGTAACATCTAGGGTTGAATCTTGATTGTTTGATAGGGGAAACTCTCCCGATATTGATTACTCCTTGTTATTGATGCTATTGAGTGAAACTATTGAACCAAGGTTTATATTCAGATTGTTATTCATCATCATATCACCTCTGATCATGTTCCATATGATGTCTCGTGAGTAGTTCGTTTAGTTCTTGAGGACATGGGTGAAGTCTAAATGTTAGTAGTGAATTATGATTGAGTAATATTCAATGGTTTGATATTTAAGTTGTGGTGTTATTCTTCTAGTGGTGTCATGTGAACGTCGAGTACATGATACTTCACCTTTATGGGCCTAGGGGAATACATCTTGTATTTGTTTGCTAATTGTGGGGTTACCGGAGTGACAGAAACCTAAACCCTCGTTGGTATATCGATGCAGGAGGGATAGCGGGATCTCAGAGTTTAAGGCTGTGGTTAGATTTATCTTAATTACTTTCTTGTAGTTGCGGATGCTTGCAAGGGGTATAATCACAAGTATGTATTAGTCCTAGGAAGGACGGTGCATTAGCATATGTTCACCCACACAACACTTATCAAAACAATGAAGATTAATCAACTATATGAAGCGAAAGCACTAGACTAAATTCCCGTGTGTACTCAAGAACGTTTGGTCATTATAAGTAAACAAACCGGCTTGTCCTTTGTGCTAAAAAGGATTGGGCCACTCGCTGCAATTATTACTCTCGCATTTTACTTACTTGTACTTTATTTATCTGCTATATCAAAACCCCCTGAATACTTGTCTGTGAGCATTTACAGTGAATCCTTCATCGAAACTGCTTGTCAACACCTTCTGCTCCTCGTTGGGTTCGACACTCTTATTTATCGAAAGTACAACGATACATCCCTTATACTTCTGGGTCATCACCCGCCACGGCCGCGTGTGCCTCGTGTTGGTCTCCCTGCCGTCCGCTTCACTGAAGGTCCTACCTTGATCCTATTTCTATCGATTGCTTGTTTGTTACCTACACAAGAACAAAGATTGAACTTTCTTACTCTTTTTACTTCAGTCTGCAACGTTGCATGCTGGCGTCCTACCGTTTCTAGCCTCCGATCTCGTTGTCGTCTTCATTGAAGTGTAGTCAGGTCCAAGGTCTCGCCTTGGTCGACTTCAAAAGAAACCGGAGTCCTAAACTAAGGCTGGTGCCAACCCAACGCCCCACTCCCGCCCCGCCACGTCAGCTTTTGGGCCACTCTCACCCCACTCTCACCCCACTCTCACCACACGGTGCCAATGCATGGGCTATAGTCCCCACTCTCACTTCTCTCCCCTCCACATCACCATTTCTTTTCCACATTAAGTTATTTCACTCGATTTTGGGCCACTCTCACCCCACTCCCGCCCCACTCCCGCCCTGCTCCCGCCCGCTCCCGCCCGCCTCCAGCCCGCCTCCCGCCCGCCTCCAGCCCGCCTCCCGCCCGCCTACCGCCCGCCTGCCTCCCGCCCCGGCCCGCCAACGCGCCGCCCCGCCTCCCGCCCCGCTCCCGCCTCCATCTCGCCGCCTACGCGGGCGACACCCGGGCGGTAGCGGGCGCTACCGCCGGGCGAGCCAGCCGGCGCCCGCCGCTCCACTCCCGCCCGCCTACCGCCCCTCTCCCGCCCCATCGCCGCCGCTACCGCCTCCCCTCCAGCCTGCGCTGGCACCGGCCTAATCAGCATTCAGAGTAGTGCCAGAGTGGTATTACCTGTGCTCCTGAAATCCTAGCGCCTGCAAAGGGCCGTGTTAGGTGTCCGTCGCCTGACGCGGGGCAAAATATCAGTTGCTTTCCAGGCCGTACGATCAGAATCGTACACTCATCAATAAATTGATCTCCTCTCTCCCCGCACGTGGGCTGGTTGATTTCTTTGCTGCCATGCTGCGTCGGGTACTGCACCAGCTGCATGATGAAAGCGGCCTAGCTAGGTACGGGTGGAGATGGAGCTTGCGTGTTATACTTGGTCATCAGAGTGGAGCCCACCATGTGTTGCCCATGGGATTCAGAATAATAGGATTCCAACAAAATATTAGGTGTTTACAACAGTGGTTGACAACAATTTCGCTAGAAACAACAAAATTAGCACTAATAATAATCCGTGTCAAAAAATATCTTTACAACAAACCACTGATATATTTGGTACAATAAAAACAACTAATTCAACAAAAAAATTGGGTGTTTACAACAATAATCAATAATGAACATCAATTCCATCAAGAATAATTCCCCTCCAATTATATTTACAACAAAATCGCTCACTTGACGTACAAAAAGATTACCATTACAACAATTTTTCACAACAAGTTCAAAAAAAGTAATGTTACAAAAAATGATAAAACAATATTTTTTCTGTGGATGGTTTACAACAAAAATCTGTAGTAATTTCTACAAAAGTAAGAAAAAGTTACAACAAAACCACTAATTTTATAGCAAATAAAAAAGTTAAGCAACAATTTTTTGATGCAGGATCATTTACAACAAAAGCTATTAACTATTTCGACAACAATTATAAATTATTACAATAAAAACAAATAAGTTAGCTATTGCCGATGATTATCAATACCTACAAATATTTTGGCAGTTTACAACAATAATTAACATCAATATTAATATTTCTTTTGGCCGTTTACAACAATAGCTAGCAACAAATTTCGACAAATAATTAGCTGACGCTGGAGAATTAATCAGTGAGACATGTCGCTTTCACCTCACCATACTGCCATTGTGTCAGGTAGCTGTTCAGGGTGTGGTGGAGGATAGCGTGCTGTTGGCCTCTCATCTTTTATATGAACTCCACACTACATGATTTCTCTCAACATGCAAGCATGCCACATCATCAACCTGCCACCTCATCATATTCTCAGATTTAATCCTAATTATTTTTAGAGAATACTTCCAACTCAGCGATAAAACAGTGATTAAATCCTAAATGTAGCATTCAATTATTTTATGAAGATGCTACTACGATGGAGAAGGCACTTCCGACTTGGTCTCATTACAACCCATTAATCCAAGGAGACCATCAGGCGAGCAACGAAACGTTTTGCCTGTCTCCATCTCCACCCTATTTTCTCCCGTCGCCCTTCCTCCTCAATCTTCTCTTTTCCGGTACAATCTTCTTCCTCTACTAATTCTAGAACCTTTCAATCTCCATGTCATTTTGATAGCAGTTTTCCTCTGATCTACTCATGAGTTTTTTTTTCCGTGGCTCTGCAGGTGAAAGTTAGATATGATTGTCCGTCGCCATTCAAGACGGATGCTGTGTCGCTGGTACTGATCGAATTGTCGATGCTAACGTCTGGTTGTTTTCTCTAGCAGTCTGGCTTCGTTGGTCATTGTATTCGTCATCAGGCAAGGATGTATTGTTTTGGGGCAAAACTGTTGTCGTGTAAGAAACTGACCAGGGCAGCAATTAGCTAGCTAGCTTGGCATCATGTTATTCTTTTCAGCCTTTCTGGAGAGACATTGAGTACCAGAGTTCATTAGCCTCAAGTTCGTTTGTCTCTGCGTGAGTGCACGCAGCCGTCGATCTTGATGACTCCCTGGCAGAAGTAAAGCGGAAGCTGCCGAACCTAAGGCTAGCGTTCTCTATGCATGCCTCTCAATTCCATTATAAAATTGATGTATTTGGTTTCCTCTACTGCTTCGCACTGCTAATGTCTTCCAAGTTCCATCCAAGCTACTGGCCAGCTTTAATGGTTTCAATAGGACACGGAAGCCTCCATTAGGGAATGAATCAGTCCCATATGGTTGTCAGTGCATCTTTTGATCTTTTGATGCTTAAAATCAAATATATCCTAGGTGAGTGCCTCTCCTACTATTTCAGTTTGTACGTATGGTTAGGGTATTTTTTGGATGTAAAACACGTCTCCATGTACTACTAGCTAGGTCACATAAAAGGATCACCTATTTAATCAGTGATCCAGAGATCAGGTACGTCGCTATCACCCAACCTGTGAAACATAAATCGGATGTGTAAACACTATGCGTTGTGGTTTGTATCTAGACACCATATTTGTTTATATTCCTTTTGTCAACATTATTTTTCTTGCAACTAGCCAAATAAATATAATCTATAATAAGTGTAGCTACTGAACTTCTTTTGAAACAATTGTATTATGATTTGTATTTGCTAATAACATTATTTTAATAACACTATAATTACTACATAGTAAATGCAGCATGTCTTTCCGCTGCATCGCGCGGGGTGTCATCTAGGTGCTACAATTATGGTGTAGGGCTTGCATGCAGCCATGCAGGCGAGTGCGGCAGCCTACCAGTAGCCTAGCTAGCCTCGCATGCATGACTTGCACGAATAGTAGTACAAGCTAGCAATGTGCGCGGAACCACTAAAGAAAGTGAGCTATGTGCGGGAGAAAATCAGCTTAGCCGCGTTGAGAGTGTGAGCGACCGATCCACGCGACCCGATCGATCGCTCGATTAGGATCATTTTCCGCTTGCAAAGACATCCTTTTAAATCTATTTCTTTGCTTTCACTCGCTGACAGCTGAACCCCTCCGTCAGCCTCCACCGGCGCCACCTCGGCTTCCCTGCCTTGTCAACATCTCAGTCAGCGTCCGGCCCTGCTTGTCTTTCCCTGTGGCTACCTCCCCTGCTGATATAAAACCTTTTCTTTTCTCTGTTTTCTCAAAATTCTAGAAAATGCCCTTATTTTGCAATATTTATATCTTCTATTTCGTAACTCAAATGAAAATATTTTATGTATGAATTTTGATCAGAAAAGTTAGAGGAACATGAATATGACATCCATATGCATGTTTGCATTTCGCATCATGTCGTGTCGTGCTAGTTTGCATAATCACCTAACATATAACATATGGAATATGTGGGATATTATATAAATGTTGTCCCGGTTCCATTTAACATTGAGTAGCGCACCCCTGCCATGTTGTGTAAGGGCATCTCCAGCGGCGCGACGATAAACGGTCGCTGAGCGACCGTTTTCGTCCGCCGTGACCGGAAATGCGTCTGGCACCACCTCCAGCGGGGCGACGCAAAGTGATCGGGCCGTCCGCGGAGACGCAAACCTGGCCCAAATATGCACCTCGGATGCGTCTCTACGGACGCTGCGCGGACGCGCAAAGTGTCCGCTCGCGTCTGGCGGACGTTTCGTCGGGCCCGCCTGGCAGCGACCCTGCGTCGATGCGTCTTCTCAAACGCGTCAGCGATTGCACCGCTGCGTTGCTTCGGCAGCCTGCGCCACTTTAATGGCGATACCTCGACTGCCGAGCGGCCGCAGCCCACCTCCGGCAACCACGTTAATGGTGACGCCACGCGTCCCGCAGCCACCGCATGCCTCTGGCCTAAATAAAGGGGGCGCGCGTTTTCTTCCTCATCCACTCCTCCAAAGAAACCCTAGCCGCCACAAAGCTCGACCGTAGCGCCGCCTAGGTGTTCCTGGGACGCAGCCAGGCCCGCGAGGAAGTCCATGGCCGGTCCTGGTGGCCGGCGAGGCGGTCGAGGCCGCGGCCCTGGGCGCCCCCGTGGCGGGGGCAGGGGCCACCGTGGTGGAGCAGCTACGGCCCCACGCTCGCCGTCGCCTGCGCCCTCGTCATCTTCGCACGAGGACCGCTGCTTCGACTTCCTCCTACGCATCGACGACGACCCACTCGGCATCAAGCGGCTCCCGGACAAGTTCGCCGAGTTCGTCGATGGCGTCGAGCCGGCGCATTTGCAGCTACGGGAGGCCATCTGCAACTTCTGCCTCTGGACCGTGGAGGTCTTTTCGACGAGCAGGGCAAGATGTACCTACACACGGGGTGGGACAAGTTCACCCGCGACCTCGAGCTTGAGCGCGGCTGCCAGCTCACCTTCCTCTACGAGGGTGATGACGAGATGATCGTCAAGGTGTTCGACGACACGGCGTGCCGCAGGCACTACCACACCGGTGAATCCGGCTCGGATACCGATAGCTAGAACTTAGAGTGTTCTTTCTTTGTAGCGAATCTGGCTACGGGCCAGACGAAGCCAGTAGTGGAGGTTTCTGGATGTTCGTCCTCGGTAGAACCAACAAGGGCACCATCTCCCGCTAGATTTTCCAGTTTGGGTGAGTGAGTGTGCCCTCGAATGTTCTTTCTTGGCAGGGAACATACGAAAATCAACACAACTTGTTTCCTCATTTTGCAATATTTTATTTGTGTCCACCATGGTTCAAACTATGTATTAGTTTGTGTAAACCATGTTCTCAATTATGTATTAGTTTGTGTAAATCCATGTTCCAATATATAATATTTGGAATATGTTTAAATGGAGTAGAGAAAAAAAATAAGAAAAAATAAATGCGTCGCCCCGCTGGAGCAGCCCCCAGACGCAAACGGACGCGCGGACAAAAACAGTCATTTTAGCGTCCGCGGCGCGATGCAAACGGACGCTCGCGGATATTAAAATGCGTCGCGCCGCTGGAGATGCCCTAATGCTAATCAACATTTAACTTTGTCGGTAAAAATGCAACTCCAACCTTAATTTTTTTGTACGGGGTTTCGATCCCGCTTAATATGGATAAGTTGCATCGCACATATTTGCCATGTCATGCATATCATATCATGATCATGTCGATTCTTTTGTCATAGTAGTAAGATGTGCATCCGTTGGTTGTTGTAGCGCTTTGCTTCTTCCCGGATAGGATCACGAAGTGGTGCAGTGAGATACGATGAGTTCTCCGGATGTTCCTCGATAAGCTTTAACAGGTAAGCATTTCCACACTTGTGTCTCTGCAGGAGTCCCTCACCTATTTTATTTTTCCTTCTCTCTTATGCTAAACTTGAGTCATGTTTTTGTCACGTGTCCTATCCACATGTTACCTCAAGCAGCCCATATTGCCTCCACCACCCTCCTATAACTGTTGTTTGGTTATCGGATCTGCCTTGCGAGTCGTAGTGCATGCTAGTGCCGTTTATATCTCGTTACCGTTACCGCTATCTTATCGGGTTATCTGTTGGGGAACATGACACATGGTTTATGGATATATCTGTTGAAGAGTAACATGGTTACTTTAATTGTTAATAGTTATTAGCGGAGGCATCAGTGGGTCAGTTGCTCGTTTTATGACGACTCACTTGTGTTTCTTTAAATCTAGGACCCCGAGTTCTTGTTATCTGTTCTGAGACTGAGCGCTATAACCACACTTGGGTATGTTTATTGGGTCTCCCCTCTACCACTACCGTAATCTTTAGCTTTGTCCAGTGACCACAACTAGTTTCGTAATGTTTTACCATTTGTTATTGCGTGCATGCCAGCCTGTTACTTTTTTATCTTTGGGAAGCCCTTGGGTGCCTTGTATCCCTTGTTTCTGGTATGCACGTATAGGTTTGCGGCCTGAGCGATTATCGCATGTTGAGCGGGTTATTCTCCCCTCTGTGTGTTTTGACCCTCGGAAGCCATGCACGCAATAGCTAGGTCCGCTTCGGAGATTCGGCCGAACTTCGATACACGTTTAACTTAGTTAGGTGGCTTTCTGGACATTGTTGTCATGAAGGAGAGTGCGAGTCGTGATGCTCCACCTTATAGTACAAAGGACGACTGGTTGACAAATGCTTATACGTCTTGAAGTCTTGTTAAGTACGACCCCGTACTTATTGTTGTTTTGGGACATAACCGGGCAGGTATGAAGAACAGTACGATGAAGAACGACGCTAGCGAGGTTATCCTTTCGGCTTGGCCTGGGCAGGGTTATGGACGCCACTGGTTATCTTCAGGACTCTTAGTCCAATTTGTATCTTGTCCGTACTCGGACATATTTGATCTTCTGTATGATTTGGATCTTATGTTGTATATTTGTATCTTGACTCGTTGGAGTCGTTGTTGTAATATATCTGTTTCTTGTGGGCTCTATTGTAATCCTGTTGTAATTTTATCGCTCGTGTTAATTCCTCCGGCATCATGTGTGTGATCCGTCGCGCACGTCGTGTCGGATGGCGTCTCAGAATCGATATCGTGCGGATTTCGGCGGATTCGCTACGATCCACATGGTACCGATTTTAGGGCGTCACAATATCTATCATAGAAAATCCATAATGACAGTATGCAAAGTTTTGTCATCAAAGATCACATATTTAGTGAAAATTTAGAGATTGTCAACGATTGTGATAATAGTTGACAGCCCAATATCGTCATGGTAAATTTAGCGAACGTGGATGGTGCAGTGGCAAGGTCTCAAAATAAGTGGTGTTCGATAATCGCTGTGGGAGTGGTGTTTAGAGATGAACATGGTGTTTACCGTGGAGCTTCATCAGTGGTGTTCGATGGAGTATGTGATCCAACCACATTGGAGGCATATGCTTGCAGGGAGGCTCTCTCTTTGGCTGGGGACATGCAGATACATGAAGTTTCAATTGCCTCTTATTGCCTGACGGTGGTCAAGGAAATATCAGAAGGTGGGAGCCGAAGCAGCGTTGCATGGTCCTGAGAGACATTGAAGCTCGGCGTTTTCAGTTTCAGCGTCTTGAGTTTGTTCATGAACAGCGTGACTCAAACGGGGAGGCACATCGACTAGCTAGGACAGCTACTAGCCAAGATATAGGTCGACATGTGTGGTATACTAATCCTCCAGGTCATCTTTGTATCCCTGCAAACATTACAATTCAATAAAGATCACGATGTTCCACTTAAAAAAAAAAACTAGCGATGGGTAGGGGAGCTTCCTATACATCGCATGTTGCGTCCGCGAGCGCATGGATGCACGCAGACAACGCTCTTGGGCCGCGGCCCGCTACCGACACAATCTCTTCTTCCTCTGTATCTTCTGCATTGAATAGAACACAACTTAGCCCCCCCCATCGCCACCGTCGGCTAGGCCGCCACCCGCGAACGGCACCCCTATCGCGAAGCCTCGCCGCCCCGCCCTCCTCCACCATAGCCCACCGCCAGTCAGCAGCCGCCCCGGCCCCCCTCCCCCCAACTCTGGCCGGCACCCCGCACCCCCTCCCGGAACCACAAGATCTTGTCGCCAGCGAGCTCCCCGACCTACACCCCACCCACCCTAAACCGTAAGTCGGCGACGTTGCGGCCAGCCGCGTCGTCCCCATCTTTGATGAGATCCACTCCTCACCTAGCCGACGACGCCGCGACCAGCCGTGTCGTCTCTGTCGGAGGCGAGCTCCTCTCAGTGGTCGATCTTGGCGTCGTCTTCCTCCCATCAACCTTGTCGCTAGCTAGGTGGGCTGACCCGTTGCGTCGGTGGACACACACATTTCCGCGCTAACCGACACAACAGGCGTCAAATAGGATTTCCCGATGGGTAGGCACTCCCGGAGAATAGGCCCTCCCTCTTTTGGGTCCTTTCTGAGCCTCTTTGGATCTTTTCTTCCTGTTTATTTGAAAAAATAAAAATAAATCAGAAAAAAATGAGCAGGCCGTGCCGTGCTGCGGGCTACGGGCCTCACCTGGATGGACGTGCACGGCCCGTTACTTGGCGTGACGGGCCAAGCACGCCTGCTTCCTGGACCGGCCCGCAAAATTCGGCCAGCTAAAACCCTAGACAAAAGCTTTGTCCGCTCTCTTCCCCGTTTCTCTGCTGCTCTGTAGTCTGTACGCCCACCTTCCCCCAGAATCTCACGCAGAATCGCAGATGCTCTCCGCCGCCTTCGCTGCTCACCCCGCCACCGCCGCCGCGCTGCAGCGGCATTCCGTCCGCCCGCGCCAGCTATTCTCGGCTCCAATCGCCACGGCGACGCCAACGCGGCGGTCACGAGCGGCCATGCTTTCGGTGAAGAACGCCGTCGCTAGCCAGAGCCCTCTGACCGCCCGCGCGGCGCCTCGCGACCTCTCTTTCCCGATACTGGTACGTCTCTGATTGATGGCATTACAGATCTTTTGGTTTCTGTTTCTACTTTTGTTGTTGTTTTCATATTCAATATCCATTTATCATGTCCAACTTAAGCATTACCTTAATGCATGAAATTGAGATTAAACCTAAGATTGGTAATTACTTGCAGTAGTTCAGTAAATTTCAGTTGAATCATTATACCTATATTTATATTTTTAGGTGAATAGTTGCACCGGCAAAATGGGGAAGGCTGTTGCTGAAGCAGCTGTATCTGCTGGTCTTCAGTTAGTTCCCGTGTCATTCAGCGCAGTGGAGGTTCCTGATGGAAAGCTCAACATTTGTGACAGAGATATCCATATTCATGATCTATCGGAAAGTGAACGTATTCTCAGTTCCATTGTTAAGGACTACCCGGATATGATAGTTGTTGACTACACTGTGCCTGATGCTGTTAATGGTAAGCATATTAGTCATTTCTACTGGACAGCTAAATTTTTTATCCCCTTAGATACAAATACGATGCTGTAAACAATGCGGTTTATTTGAGTTCATTTGTACTATTGTGAGTTCTTATACATAATCCTTTCCTATTGGACAAATTTCTTGGTTACTTCGATTGAACATTTCCTTGGAGGTTGAGTTTCTTTCTTGTACATACAAAGGAACATATTCAAATTATCCCCAGATATTGTCAATAATTTCCAAAACATAGAGAACATTATCCAGATGTCTTGTTAGTTCCTTGTCAAGTTGTCATGCATATATTCTATTTGCCACTCTATAAAAGAAACATGAAGGGCGTTATTTCCTAACCAGGGATTATTTGTTTATGATTAGGCAAGCAATTTGTCTGCAATTCTGCATAATGCTTTGATGTTCAGTTTTTGTAGATTATTTGCTGTATATTCTTGCTTCTATTGATAGTAACTTGGTATGCAGCCAACGCTGAACTTTACTGCAAACTTGGCTTGCCATTTGTAATGGGCACAACGGGTGGAGATAGGCAACTGTTGAACAAAACAGTGCAGGATGCGAATGTTTATGCTGTGATATCCCCACAAATGGGCAAGCAGGTATAGTTATTTTCATCACCTGGTCAATGTGCATGATCTTTCCCTTTTGACACTGGAACTTCTTATTAGGTTGTTGCTTTTCTTGCTGCCATGGAAATCATGGCAGAGAAATTCCCTGGTGCATTCGCAGGTTACAAACTAGAGGTATCCTTTGGTCTTTAAGATGGAAATTTATGATTTCCTTTTTTATTATTTGTTTTGAACTTTATTGGGTGCTGCACTTGACTGATATGGGTTGTGTTTATTATTGGCTCAGTAAATTACTTGTATTAATATTCATAGTTGTTCCGCTAACTTGCGGAGTTGAATTTTATTAGATTATTAAAGACCCATGTGATGATGCAGAGGTTTTTAATTTGATGCAGCAATTACTAAAATATGTACAAGCCAGTGCATTGTAAAAAAAGCCATTCTAATAAAATTTGAGCTGATCAACTGACATGCGACAGTAATAAAGATGGAAAGTAGCTACTTGTATAGATTGTCACTAGATATTTGGAACGGGGAGCAGGGGTATCTTCCATTGCCTCTGCATATGATTCTATAATGTCATTCACATTGATTATGTGTTGTCTAACTTCTGCCACAAGACATTCAATCATTGTTCCAAAATGGCACAAATCATTACTTTTGTGAAGATTTGTTTCAGTGACAGCAGTTCATTCATGTTTGGACCAACACATGTTGGATTCTGAAGTTGAAATGAGCACTAGTACTTATCTGTGGTTCATTTTGGTGCAAACGACTCTTATAAATATGTGAGCCAGTGCTTGGACCATCACCTTTTGTATTTGGCACAAAGAGTTGGGATGCAAACAAATAGTTATCGGTGGTTCGATTTAGGACAAACAATAAGTATAATGGTATTAAGCATGTAGTGTTATCTAATTTTACTTTGTTCAGTGCAGAATGTCATGCATGATGGGCTAATATGTTCAGCCAATAACTTAGATAATTAGAGTTTTCCTTATTTGCCTCCATATACAAATACTGATGTTCCATTTCTGAATCCCTGCGTTGTTTTTACATTTGTATCATTGCTGTTACACATGGCTCCTTTTAAATGTCAAATTAACACACTTCCATAGGTCATGGAGTCTCATCAAGCGACAAAATTGGATGTTTCTGGAACTGCCAAAGCTGTAATCTCTTGCTTTCAGAAGTTGGGTGTTTCATTCGACATGAACGAGGTACCATAAAACTTACAACAAAGTCATCAAATTTTCATCCTGGATTTCTTTTCGTTAAGCTTTAGCTGTAATTTATTTTCATCGTTAAGTGCCATTTCAAGATCATCTGGTTGGACACTTGATCTTATTTACCACTTACCGGTCATAGTGTCCCAGTTGAACTTCACACTGTGCAATGCAAATTTCAATCATGGATTATTCATATTTGGCAACCTCCCTACGTACATGGTGCTTTATGCAAACTTCATGTAATATTAACTTCCAAGTGGCAAAAGTACCTTTTTTTTGTTTATTTAGTTCATTATATTAATCTGTCAGTTAAGGATTATGAGTTGCTCGACTTTTCGCGGCTTGTCCCGCGACTTGTCGGCCTGTCGTGACCTCACTGTCGACAACCTGGAGCGGCTAGTTGAAGTTGTCGATCGACTAGTTGATTAGTCGACGACAAATCACGACTAGTCTCTGTTTTTGAGTCGAGCAACTAGTTCTGGGCCACGACAAAAAGGCCTGCCCATGAAACCCTACCCCTCCAGATTGGAACAGGCCCCTCCCACCTAGCTGCCTTTCCTATTGCCACCCTTCCCCTTGCACCGCCTCTCGCCTGGCAACTGCTAACTCGCCTATGCCATCACAGAAGTGGAGGCCCTGCCCACTGGACGTAATTGTAACAGTATCAGGTTCCTCTCCGCTCCCCTATGCCATCAATATATTGTATGTAGTGTACTACCAACTACCATTAGTAGCATATTTACTCAGTATTTTTAGTAGTTACAGCGCGACTACATGTCGAGAAGTCTAGCACTAGTTGAGACTAGTCACGACTTGTCTGTGAGTCGGTACCCCAGCGACAAGTTGCGACTCAGCGACTCATAATCCTTGCTGTCAACTGGAGGTTTACTATGATCCAGCTCCCCTGTGTCAGGCCTTGATTGTCACAGTGTCTCAATTAGTCAATATTAATTTTCGTCCAGTAGTACTAATGGAGCACAACCTTCTTTCTCAACTTACGTGGAGAAAGCCCTGCTGTTTTTCATGGTTTTCTCACACTGGTTTGTTGTCATTCCTGTAGGTAAACTTGGTTAGGGATCCCGAAGAGCAGATGGCCATCGTCGGTGTCCCAGAAGAACATCTTGCGGGGCATGCATTTCACAATTACCATCTCACTTCACCTGATGAGACGTAAGCTCTCTTCCTTTCAGAAGATGCTAGATTCTGTATTGACTTTGGGGAAAACTCGCCTAGTGGGATGAACTGACTTAATTACTCTTGCTATTGCAGAGTGTCTTTTGAGTTCCAGCACAATGTATGCGGCCGTTCAATATATGCAGAGGGAACTATTGACGCTGCCATGTTTCTCCGTAAAAAGGTCAGGATTGTTACGGAGTAATACATGATGCTTGAAGGAAAACATATTCTGTTTAGTGCCTTGCTCTAGGCAGATTGATACTCCCTCCGGTTCATATTAATTGACTCTAAAATGGATGTATCTAGACACATTTTAGTTCTAGATACATCCATCTTGAAGTCAATTAATATGGATCGGAGGGAGTATTGACTGTTTTGTTTTGCTACTGCAGATACAGGACGGGGCGAACAAGAAATTATATGATATGATCGATGTTCTGAGTGAGGGCAACATGAGATGAACAGGGCTATTTTAGGGTTAGAGTAATTGTGTAGCCCAGTGATGGTGTTGTATAAACTCTTGTTTTGCGGCAAAATATATTAGGCCACTGCCGAGCTGTAGCAGTTTTGCGTCCTAATTGAATCTTAGGTTCGTCAAAACAAGTTGTCAACTCTTTAGTTGTGGGCAAAAAAGACATTTGGACAAACTTGGGCTTCTGTTTGAGGCCAGAGTTAAGTGCTATTGCGGCAGTGGATGATGGAAGGAAAATGCATGCAACATGATCGTGCAAACTGTTTTTGACCGGTCTACATCTCTAGAGTTTGAAATAATGCAAAAAAACTAAATTCTAAGCAAATTCAAAGATTGATAAATCTCTGGAAACCTCTCCTACGTGAGGACAAAGTTCATAACCAAGAGACTCAACTCTGGACTTGAAGGGAACAAACGACTTCATGTGGCCGCCTATCTCCCTATTCTTTCATCTAGCTTTGTGAACTAAATACTTGACTCTGGTATATGCAGACATACAAGACATGAGGAATTACCACTGAATTGTGAGCGTATAAGCTTGAAGCCTCTGACCTACCTGAGGACCAACTTCATAATCAAGACTTTTAACTCTGGATCTACCAGAGGACCGATGACTTCATATCACGCATATCTCCCGTTTCTATATAATGAGCAAGACTTACCTAGGGAAACAATGAGTAGCTTATTGCTCATTTGCTCCTGCCGTAGATGTGTCCAGCACCATTCCAACATTATTTGTTGTATCTTTGCACACCACAGATATGACTCTAGTATATGTAGGCATAGAAGGCATCATGAATTAGCAATGGACCGTGTGCGCATAAGCTTGATCTGCTTGTTTCTCATGCACAAGGTGCACATGTGCTGTGTACCGGATTGAGTTGGCGTGTCACAACTTGTCTTGACCGTCATTTGTCTATTTGTCATGGGTTTGTTTGGACTCGGTCTCAGGGTCTTGAAATCGTGCGTCCGTGTAGCGGGAGCCTGTTGTGTCGTCAAGAGAGAGATGATATACTGGTATGTACTCCATGACTAATAGCCAACACGGTGTGTGCATCCTCTCTTTCATGTGAGCTGCGTTCATTTTTCTCTTGTACTCCGTAGGCGCTGAGGCAAACGCCCAGACTCCACTGTGAAATTGAGTGAGATGGCGAGATTTTAGTCAACATGCCACCGCCGGAAAACCATTGTGTCACGACTCAGGGCCAGTCCCGTACCGGAGCCATCTGCGGAGTGTTCGACGCACAGGACCTCCAAATTAGAAGGGCTCCAATTTTGTATGTTGAAGTTAAACTGCTATTGTACTAAGTACTCTTGATAGATTTCCCCTCAAAAACATAAACTAGACATGTAATAAAAACAGACTGCCTAGGAGTCTAGAACTGAATTAACTCCGAAGGGCCCAACTCACAAACGTCCCTTGGTCTCTCATTCTTTGCATTTTTTTACTTCCCTACCAGCCTTAGAGCAAGAACAATAAGAGAGCCAGCTGCTGACTCTATAGCCATACCATGTCAGCTAAAGTCAGCCAGCAGCCGGCTCTATACCTACTGCCATGTCACATAACGCTATCTTAGAGTAAGCACTCGTACAATAGCATGGCTATTAGGCTGGCTCCATTAAATATTTAATAAAATTCTTGTGTTTGCATGCAAGAGTAAGAAGACATGCATTTAGTGCATGCAGCTGGCCTAGCGCCTCACATGCGGCTGCATGCGAGCGGGACTCTCGTGAAGTCGATTTGGCACCAGAAGAACTCGATTTGGGCGCGGGGCACAGGAGATCGAGAGAGGAAGGAAAAGCGTCGGCCTAGCGCTAGCAACGGGCTGCAAGCGAGCTATTTGTCCTCGTAACCTACGCTACCGCCCGGCGATAGACGAAGCGCCCGCTTCGCTCTCTCTCTCCTCTCTTCTCTCTCTTCCACGTATTTTAGTGACGTGGCAAGTCTTATAGCCTGCTGATTAGGCTCTATTGTACCTGCTCTTAGAGCAAGTTGAATAGTAGAGCAACCGTTGGCTATAAGCCAAGTGACATGTCATATATAGTCATTTTAGAGCCAATATGTACAATAGTGAGCTATAAAATTGTACTATTTTATCTCTGTAGGACCCACCATTTACTCTCACATAGTGATTAGGGGCACGTGCTAGAGCTGACTCTTGCATAAGAGCCCACTCCTCTTCTCTCTCCTCCTCTCTCTCTCTTTCAACTAAGCAACAATATATTATTTTAATCCTTATAGATAGCTGACTAGGACTTACTATTGTACTTGCTCTTAGATAGTGGGAGTAACATAGGTAGTAACATCACACATTTTAAGACATTTTGGTGACATAGCATGATAATAAATGATGAAAAAGATTGACATGGTAACTAACTATGTTACCATAACATCACACTTTCCAAGGCAACATGAGTCTACAACATAATAAATACTCCATCCGTTTCTTGATATAAGGTGTATAGTTTTTCTGAAAAAAGCTCCAAAATATAAGGTATATTGCGTAGAATCACTCATTTTGACATTTTTACACGGATTTGATTGCATTTTCTTAGTTCATGCAAACTCCTCTATTTTTCTCAAAGCAATATATAATTCAGGGGTAATCTTGCCTAAAACTCATGTAACTTGTCCTCAATATGTGTTTCTTAATTTCCGTGCCAAAAACTATATACCCTATAACTGGGAACAGAGGGAGTATTAGTTTGCATGACACCACACATATGTTACTCTCCACTATGAAGGTAGTAACATAGAGTAGTAATATGTGCATGTTACTACTCTATGTTACTCCCCACTATGACTAGTCTTAGAGCATCTCCAACCGTCTCCCCGACGAGGCCCCCGGGATGCCTTTTTCCATCCGGATGGACGGAAACGGCCCAGTCGCGCCCCGGACCCTCGTTTTCGTCCGGATTAGGCCTTTCATCCGTCTGGAGAGCCCAGGCCATCCCTGGATTCCCGAGGTCCGATCGGGGACTCCGGACGAAACAAAAGCGCGCAAAACATCGAGCGGGCCCGCGTTGTCGGTGACAGAACTGGTAGTTCCCTCCATTAATTTCGTTTTCACTCCATTTTCCCTGCATAGAACCATTTCCCCCACAGAATTTCGGAGTAGCTACCGCCATTCTCCCCAACAGTTCCAGCTCCTCCTCTTCCCTTCCACCACCATGCCGCTGAAGAAGCTCGCCGCCGATTGCGTGCCGAAGGCGAGGAAGCCGCGGGCGCCAAAACAGAGGCCGCCGGGCATGACATACGCGGAGTGGGCGGCGGATCAGGAGCGGCGGTAGAACGAAACTCTCGGCAGGGTGAAGAGGGAGAAGAAGTGCAACGTGAAGAGGGTGGCGGCGGCCGAGGAACGGGCGAGGCTGATCTCCATCAACTTCAGCCAGCCGCGCGTCAGCCAATTCCCCGGGTGTAATATCCCAGGTAATGGGGTTACAAAAATAGAGGAAACAGATGTGTGCATTGCATTCATGCATAGAAAATCTGGGGAATTTTCGCGCTTTAAAGTAAAACGAGTCACGATAGACTCGAAGTTTCACTTGACCTTGGTGGAATTGAAGTAGCTCATCAAGTCAAACGCTATAAACCTCAATGTGACTTTGCTAAAACCTTGTTTTGGGCAGAGATGATTTGATCTAAGGGGTTAGATCAAATGGAACTAATACTCAACACAACAACACCTTACTCAAGGATCAAATGCTTGATCTGATACAAGATTATAATATGGTAATCCTTGCCATATCATATGAACATCCATTTAATTGGAAATCAAGTAACAATAATTGGGGAAACTATTCTTCACTTATCTTTTCCATGTCTTAAACAAATCCATGATCCTACCATGAACCTCATGGTATTCATATTATTTCATTCTTGGAAACATAACAAGGAGATCCACTTTAGAAATAGATATCCTTCTCTATTCCATATTATTGTACATCAAACCTAGAGAGGTGAGAGTTCTATAACAATTATTAGAGAAGCAATAACAAACCTTGAGCTAAACCTTGGATATACATCCAAGTATTCAAATCATCATCTTTAAGAGGAACCCTAGGATATTATTCAAGCCATTCCTAGAGAGAGAAACCATTTATGTTAAACATAGATATTGATGATCACATCAATTCCTATGGAGCCTAACCTTAAGTTAGTATTAAAGTCCTTTCCAAAATGAGAGAGACCAATCATTCAAAACATAGCTTTATCTATTTAAGAATAAAGGACAACCATTAAACTAAAGTGTTAGGAGTACACCATAACTCAGAATAATCCATTCTAATGTAAGAGAGATCAATTATGGTGTTACACTCAAGTTAGTTGAGGCAACACTTGAGTTTGAGGGAGAGAACTACCCCTATACCAGATGATAATATCATCATTGATTAAGTAGAACCCTAACATAATATCTCGGGCATTCTCCTGGGATATAAACTAAAGAGACAATCATAGAATACCCATACAAGAAGGTAAATTAGAAGTGCTATACCTTGATTGATCTAGACAATGCTTGATCATGGGAGTGAGAAACCAAATTCATCGAGAGATACATTAGGAAGTCAAACCTTGATCATTATAAAGTGAGAGATGATCATAAACCCTAAGAACTTGAGGTAAAAATGTTAAGAACAAGATGATCATGTCTAATCCATGATCATGCTCTTGAGGTATTGAGGATAAACCCTAAAAGGATAAGTAGATATCCTTCACCACACGAAATCATAGGGAGGTAATTAATAAGCAACCCTACACCCATATTCCAACCTTAACTTGTGAATCACTTGGTGATCATAAGAAGAATCTTATCATATCTATGTTTCATAAATTAAAGAACCTAAGAAAACCTTAGAGTAAAACTCCATACTTTATATGGTGAGAAACCAACAATCCATTTGACCAAAGTTAACTATAAAAAAATAATTATTACCAATGTAGATACTTTAAAGATAAATTGAGGATAATAATAGAAGTTAATTGGTAGAAGATAAAACCAATTCTCAAATCCTTAGTAATTAGGGAAACTCATAAAATATCCAGCAAGTAACCACCTTATCATGGTTAGGGAGGTTAAACCCTAGCACATGCAATATGGTGTCATCCCATCTAGATAACTTAGAATTAAATCTCAATCCTAGTCTGAGTATCACTTGGGTGATCACAAATAAAACCTAAACCACAATTGAGATTCAAACCAATTACCATTAGGTGAATATGATGAGAACCTTAGAATTGTTCACTAATTAGAGCTCATGCTTAATAGGGAACTTAAGAATAACCTAGTGCTAAATCCTATCATTAAATCATGTCTGGTAATCAACCATTTGACTTAATAACCAAGAACCAACTATAAGGAGAGTAATACTTACTCTAAGTACTTCAAGGTGTTATTAAAATATAATATCAGTGCTAACCTTGAAATAGGGTTAAATTAAACCCTACAAGACCTTAATAAATAAGTATTCACAGAAATTCATGTGCTAGTGCCCAAATTCTCAAATGGGAGATCAAGTCCTTAGGGATATATTAGCACATGAAATCATGCCATCAAAGTCAATATCTTATTTGAAATCCATAAATAAGCATTATCTTGAGGTTGTTCTTTGCAAAGTAATACCAAACAAAACCCTATATATTACTAAATAAGAAAACTACCATCTAAAAAACAATTTGAATATTTCCACAATAATATTCAAATTCATGTCTATATGGGTATTTAAAATTCCAAATTCCAATATTAATAACTAAACTAATGTTATAGTACCCATATTAATTTTAATACATCGAGTAAAGTGTTTGAGTATCTTGGAGCTAATCCTTGTTTAATATAAATAAGCAATACCTGCAAAGATAACAGAAATTCAAATATGAATTCAAATGGGCAAATTTAAATCAGAAAAATAAAAAGAAAATAGAAAAGGAGAGGAGAAGGACTTACCTGGACTCTGCCAGCCGAAGAAGCCCAGCAGGAGTCCACTCGAGCAGCCCAGCAGAAGCCCCCAACACAGCCCAAGTCTCGGCCCAAAACCAACCCACGTAACGTTTCGCTAAAAAAATATATGGAAGGCGTCGTCCTCATCTTCCCCGTGTGCTGGAGGGCAGCACGACGCCGTGGAGCTTTTCTCCTCGCGCTGGCGCCTCCTCCTTCCTCGACGGTGTGACGAGGCACGCACTCCAGCACCGTATAAAGCCCAGCAACGAACACTGAACAGAGTTCCTCCTCTCTCTGCTCAAATTTCGTCCCCAAGCCGACACCCTGCCGCACTACTTCACCATTATCGCCGGCGAGGGAAGCTTCCCCGAGCCTCGGCGTGGTTACCATCGTCACCGGCACCCTCTTCTTGCTTAACCCACGCAACGAATCGAGCCATAACCTTCTGCAGCATCCTCACCGAGCTCGCCCTTCCGACGGCCGGAGCTCGTAATTCTGGCGATGCCGACCTCCTCTCGCCTCACCACCAAGCTCATAGTGCTCCTGGTGAGTCACTGAACCTCTCTGCATCCGTAGTTTGCTCGATTCATCGCCGTAGTGTTGCCGCCTCATCTAGCCCGTACCGCCGCCGTCGCACCTCACCGCCGACCGAGTTCCGGTGACCCGGTAAATGGCGGCGCCACCACCAAACTGTTCCTCTCGGTGTACTGAGTCTAGTGGTGCAAGTATATCATCCGCGCGAGCCCGGGATCGACGGCGATCGTCGGATTCCGCCGGTCGCTGTGAGCCTCTGGACATGAAATCAAATTTTGACTTGGTCCACGCCGCGTGGCGGCTGACGTGGACCATAGGCCCACCGTCAGTGACCATGTGTAGCAGTAACCCGGGTGCATTTAGCAGTTTTATTTAAATTACAATTCAATAAATTGCTGCAACTTCAAATGATTATAGAAAATTCAATTTAAGTCCGAAAAATATAAATGAAATATCAAAATTCTTATAAAGATAAGATCTACCCAATAAAAATATAAAATGAAATTTTTATTTTTAGTAAAAATTTAATTGTTTAATACTGGTTATTTAAGCCTTTTCTTTTAATTCTAAATTCAAGTAAAATTCAATAATTAATAAAATTTCCAAAAGTAACTAAAAACCAGTAAATAAATAAAGAAAACATTAAAACTAATTTTCTTTATTGATTATTTGTTAAATCATTATTAGAGGAATTTAAAACCTGATTAATAATTACCCTAATTATTAATTGATTAAAAAAAAGCCAAAATGGAATATTATTTTATTCTGAAGTTATTAATAACCCCAACTTTATTATTGAAGTTATTAACTTATGAAATAATAATATTATTACAACCCTAGTTCCATATGGTAGAAAACTAGGAACTTATTATTTCATGTGAAACCTAAAACCCTAACTCTACTAGGAACCCTAGTTCCATTATTACATGTGAACCCTAATTTGCTTCTAACCTAAAACCAAGGTTAGAACAGGTGATCATGGTACTTTATTTCAAATCATAGAGCCACCATTAGCAACTAAAAGACATACCTATGTCCACATAAAATGTAGAACCCTATCACTAGCAATTTAGTATTCCATGTATGCATCTCACTAAACCTAGTTGATCAAGTAGGGTCAACCCAGTTTAAACCCTAGCCTCTACTATCAAAACCATCATCCTTATTCAGCCATGCTTAGCATCACACCATTGTGATAAACCCTAATAACAACTATGCCAAATATTGTGCATTACCTAACCATATTCCACTAAACCCTACTAGTGTGAGATACTTATGAACCATCCTATTTAGGAACCAACCATTCTCTACTTAGAGACCCAATAGCTAATACAGGACAACCTCAACCTTAATTGTTATACTTCCTATTATTTAAGAAGTATGTTCTTCAAAAGTTATTCTTTTGAAGTAAACAGAGAACCCTCATCAACCCTGCTTATAAGAAACTATAAACCCTAGCCAGCTATCACCAACAAGATGAACCAATCTTGATAGCAACCTTGTATGAATAATTGCTTAGGATGTTTAGTCTTAATTCAACCATACAATCTCTAGTAGCTGATAAATCCAACATTGGGATCCATCTACTACTTACTCCAACAACCAATTAGAACCATGGAAAACCATAGAACCCCACACACCTAAATTATCATACTTGTTCTTTATTTAAGAACATGTTCTTCAAAAGTTATTCTTTTGAATTATATAATAAGTAACCATCAACCATGCATCATAAGACTTAAAATTGACAACTGCTCTTTACTTATTATACCACTACTATTCCCGGTTGTGTATGATTGTTACTCGTTCATTTTGCCACCTGCTTATAATTCTAAAACAACACAACCCTGAATAAGAACCTTGTTTGTGAATCACTCTAAAAGTGCAACACACCCTGAACTGATCATTACCACTCACTAATCCTAAATCATCGGGGTTAGGTCACGCTTAGAGCGATTGCATCCCATACTTATGCATTATTACATCCTTGCCAATCTTTTAAACATCGTCCTTACCGGACGATGATGCTATTTCAGAATTTGGAGTTATTGCGTATCGAAGACCTTGCCTGCACAATCTTGCAGTCAAGAAAGGCAAGTTCATCACTTGCTCATGTCATTTGAGTATTTTTATCAAATTACTTGCAAAGTATTATGGTTATCACTATTGCAAAAAAATCAAAACCACTACTTTCATAACTATGAATATGACTATGTGGTGGGCAATGGAACCATGGATTGTGTTGATATGGTGGAGGTTCCATTGCACGGGTTTATATCCATCTAGGATTAAACAACAAATGTCGCCAGTGATTCTTGTGCTGTAATACCCGTGTTAACCATAAGATCCGGAGTGGGACGGAGTAGTCAAAAGTGTTTCCACCTCTCGTTCATCAACGGATGCGCTTTACCGTAGACACTTGTATCTGTCGGCGGCAAGCGGTAGGCTGGGGAAGCCTTAAGTCCCCACGGCACGGTCCGTAGACACTTGTCGTTCGAAGAACAAGCGGTAGGCTGGGGAAGCCTTAAGTCCCCACGGTATTGCGGTCTATGATGGGTTGCAGCCACCGGCGTAGGAGTGTATGGTAGAGCCCAGCACTGTTGTCGTGGTCGGGGTCCACCCTGAAATTACGGGAATAATGGGACCGACGTGGACCCGGGGTCGGCGCATGCAACAAAGGGTGGGTGTTCGAGGTAGCGGAGGAACATGATTGGCTAGACCTTATACCGGGCCTCACACCATAGGAAGTGTGGACAGGAATGTACACTCGGTTGGCACCAAGGATAAGATCTCTTATGGGTAAAGCAACACACCTCTGCGAGTGTAAAGAACCGTGACTGTCACTCCCTGTTCCGGGATATGGAAGCTGCGAACGCGGCCGGAAAGGAGCTCCATGAAGTTCTAGTAAACCGGTGAAGGCTGACGGACATAGCTCTTCCGAATAAAAGCAACCTTTTGAAGAAATGATTATGAAAAACTGCATTGGTATTAGACTTTACGGTCTAATGCTGTAGCTAGTGCATTAAACACCTCTTTCCTATAATGAACTTGTTGAGTACGCTCGTACTCATCCCACTCTTAAATCCCCTGCTTAGATATGGAGGCATCGAAGGAGGATCTACAGAGCAACTCGAAGACCGAGGAGTCAACAACTACTTCACGAGACGGGACCCTGTCAGAGGAGTCAGATACCACATCCAACGAGGAGAAAACCTAGTTTAGCCATAGAAGGGAACTAGTTTCCTAAACCTAGCTCCTATTTAGCTAGAGTCTATTCTTAGCCGCTGTAGTTAGTGAAATATTCTACACATAGAGTTCGTGATAAGACTAGACTACGAGTCGTTCTTCTGGAGTTTATTTGCAATTTTACCTCATTGTAAAGTAGGAGGTCTGTGATGATCTTATGTAACGAGTCGATGTTGTAATTCTATAGACATACCTTGGACCCGCATATGTTTCGTTGTACCACTACGAGCGATATAATACTAGTGGAACGGTGTTTCATTGGTGTTATATCGGACTTGCATACTACACCATGCGGTGGTATGCCGGGTCACCACAGTTGGTATCGAGCAAATGCTTTGACCCTAGGATTAAAACCCTTTAAAGGAGACCTATAGGATTGGTAGTGTCTATAGGAAGTTTTCCTAGGTAAACCAAATACTTCTTATGACTTGAGATGGATATTCACTTGAGAATAATCCTGACACACTTGAGTCAACCTTTCTTATCTATCCTTCCTAAGTGAAGTTAGTTAGCTAATCCCAAGTATGTAGCACACCATTAAGTCCTTAAAACAATATATGAGTAGATCACGAGTTGGTATACAATACATGGTAGTCCAAAGAGAGGATACAACCATAAGGAAGATATCCTATTGGAAGATGTGTACCAACATATGTTATGATTAAATAAGAATTATCCAGACACCGTAATATGAGTAATATCAAGTAACAAAGATATGGGTATAAGAAAAATATCCTATTAGAAGGTGTATACCAAAACAAGTAATGGGTAAGTAAAATCTATCCAAACTTGTGAAATAGTTGATAGTAAGTGATAATTATGAGTTATATGAGGTAGTATAGACCATGATGAGTCAATCATGGGAGGTAAGGAAGAGAAATAGGAATAAAATATGTCTACTTACATGGTAGAAATAGTAATCACATATGATTCACTTGAGATTCATTATGTGATGGAATAGAACATCATAAACATTTAGGAGTAGTACAATAAGAAGCCGGACAATAGTGCAAGAACTGTGTTCCAAAAATATGGGAAGTGTGCCAAGCACATCATGACCATATGTTTATGGTAGAAACACTTAGAAGTATAGGAACTATATCCTAATAAATATGTATTTAGAGTAACCATATTATAACTAGTGGTAACATACAAAATAGTCCTCAATAGCACTTATATATGGTATAATACTTTGTTAGTACTTCCAAACAAAATTAGGTTAACCTCAACTATCCTAGACCACTTTGTTTCAAGTTTATCTCATTGCAATTGTGCAACTAAGGTAAATGTTGAGACAAATAGTAGAATCCCATATAATCGTGCTAAGTATCACGATATAAACCTAACTATGTGGTGTTATATACTACACATCAGAGCCTGATGTTTAGAGATGTCTTACTCAACTATCATTTTCAGGCTTATGATGATGTGTAATATAAGCACAAAGCTGAATCTTCTTGGATTTTATTGGATTTTCATTGATTGACTAGATCCATACATGAAGTTTGACTTTGATATGCAAATGCATGTTGCAATATCAAGTTCTTACTTGATGCTATAGATCTAGAGGGTAATGATATTCGTGTGAGGAAGTGACGAATTCTAAAGATTCCGAAGATAAGATGAAGGTTCATCAGAAGAAATGAGTAAAGTTGTGGGAAGCAACCACAATACTCTGAAGGAAGTACAATCAGAAACTCATGCTTACCTCAATAGAGGAGTACTTTAGTACGAAAGAAGCATGAAGGTGAGAAAGATAATGATTATGGTGAAGCTCAAGCAGATCCATAATTAATAAAGAAGAGGGAATGCATGGGAAATCACCTTGGATACTATATTCATAGTGGTTTTCTTGCAAAATAAACCACTGAATGAAGAAAGATGACCTATGAAACCATAGCAGATATAAGAAGAGCATAGTTGATATCAGAAGACCACAATTGGTATAGGATCAATATTGCGAGATAAAGCAGAAGATGTCTCGTCCAGTTGATCAGAACCTATAACAAAATCCATTTTTAGATATCAAATAGCCACAGATGGTATAATAACCACAGCTGGTATCAGTTGGTATTACAAATAGTCCACGATTTAATTAATTGTAACAAAAGTTTGTGATCGAACAACTAAAAATTTTGTCAGCCAAATAGCTAGATCTATAATCATTTAGTTGAAGGATTCACATTGGATGTCCACAATTGAGCGGATACACCACAAACATTCTTCACGAGACCTTAGAAGAAGTAAAACCCATAAGTTAGAACCAGACCAATATTCCAACCCTAAGTCCAATAGTTGGAAGATAAGGAGTTGAAGACCATAAGAAAACTCTAAGGGGTAGAGTAAAATATTGAGTTGGATGTACAATGACTCAATACTTTGAGTAAGATATAGAGAAGAAGGTCTGAACTGAGAGGAAGTTCGATCTTATTTTCATAAGATTGTTGAACACTACTTTCAGAAGGATGTCAGACCAGAAGCCGAGATTTACACCTCGGGGAAGTAAGAAGTGGACTATAACTTGAGAAAGTGAGTAATATCTACTCAAAAATACGAGAGCCCAAGTCAGCTAATGATAAAGAAGTGGGACAAAGAAAATACCATAGACCAATTACAGCTCAAGAAGGCCAAAGACCGAAGGAGATTGAATATACCAATACCAAGGACTAATAGAATGATTCCTTTCATGGAACCTAAAGAACCCAAAATAGTTTTAGGTACCAATCATAATCCATGATTGGATAGACTAAGTGAGTCTAAACCATTTTTAGGGAAATAAACTGTCAAGACCATATCTATGGTAAGTACCTTACAAAGTACCATTATTGCAGTTTTGGTAGTAAGGGAAAACAAAGACCTATTTAGCAATTAGGAGTTTATTATCAAATTAGCCTTCAGATAAGACCAGCAGCACCAAAAGCAGTCTCAATCCTTGAATCTTCAATGAGAAAGGAAACAAGCTTATAGAGTTGGAAGAAATCGAAGAATCAAAGTAAGAACCATGGTTCAGAGACAGATACTAAAGGATTCCAGGAAGAATCTGGACAAGGGATGTATTCAACTATATCTAGTGAGATCAATACGGAGTTCGAGAAAAGTCATAGTCTGCACAAGTCAGATCCACACTTCGGAACCGTGAGAGAGATCAAACTTCGAGGACGAAGTTTAGTTTAAGGGGTAGAGACTGTAATATCCCAGGTAATGGGGTTACAAAAATAGAGGAAACGGATGTGTGCATTGCATTCATGCATAGAAAATGCTGGGAATTTTCGCGCTTTAAAGTAAAACAGTCACGATAGAATCGAAGTTTCACTTGACCTTGGTGGAATTGAAGTAGCTCATCAAGTCAAACGCTATAAACCTCAATGTGACTTTGCTAAAACCTTGTTTTGGGCAGAGATGATTTGATCTAAGGGGTTAGATCAAATGGAACTAATACTCAACACAACAACACCTTACTCAAGGATCAAATGCTTGATCTGATACAAGATTATAATATGGTAATCCTTGCCATATCATATGAACATCCATTTAATTGGAAATCAAGTAACAATAATTGGGGAAACTATTCTTCACTTATCTTTTCCATGCCTTAAACAAATCCATGATCCTACCATGAACCTCATGGTATTCATATTATTTCATTCTTGGAAACATAACAAGTGGATCCACTTTAGAAATATATATCCTTCTGTATTCCATATTATTGTACATCAAACCTAGAGAGGTGAGAGTTCTATAACAATTATTAGAGAAGCAATAACAAACCTTGAGCTAAACCTTGGATATACATCCAAGTATTCAAATCATCATCTTTAAGAGGAACCCTAGGATATTATTCAAGCCATTCCTAGAGAGAGAAACCATTTATGTTAAACATAGATATTGATGATCACATCAATTCCTATGGAGCCTAACCTTAAGTTAGTATTAAAGTCCTTTCCAAAATGAGAGAGACCAATCATTCAAAACATAGCTTTATCTATTTAAGAATAAAGGACAACCATTAAACTAAAGTGTTAGGAGTACACCATAACTCAGAATAATCCATTCTAATGTAAGAGAGATCAATTATGGTGTTACACTCAAGTTAGTTGAGGCAACACTTGAGTTTGAGGGAGAGAACTACCCCTATACCGAGATGATAATATCATCATTGATTAAGTAGAACCCTAACATAATATCTCGGGCATTCTCCTGGGATATAAACTAAAGAGACAATCATAGAATACCCATACAAGAAGGTAAATTAGAAGTGCTATACCTTGATTGATCTAGACAATGCTTGATCATGGGAGTGAGAAACCAAATTCATCGAGAGATACATTAGGAAGTCAAACCTTGATCATTATAAAGTGAGAGATGATCATAAACCCTAAGAACTTGAGGTAAAAATGTTAAGAACAAGATGATCATGTCTAATCCATGATCATGCTCTTGAGGTATTGAGGATAAACCCTAAAAGGATAAGTAGATATCCTTCACCACACGAAATCATAGGGAGGTAATTAATAAGCAACCCTACACCCATATTCCAACCTTAACTTGTGAATCACTTGGTGATCATAAGAAGAATCTTATCATATCTATGTTTCATAAATTAAAGAACCTAAGAAAACCTTAGAGTAAAACTCCATACTTTATATGGTGAGAAACCAACAATCCATTTGACCAAAGTTAACTATAAAAAAATAATTATTACCAATGTAGATACTTTAAAGATAAATTGAGGATAATAATAGAAGTTAATTGGTAGAAGATAAAACCAATTCTCAAATCCTTAGTAATTAGGGAAACTCATAAAATATCCAAGCAAGTAACCACCTTATCATGGTTAGGGGAGGTTAAACCCTAGCACATGCAATATGGTGTCATCCCATCTAGATAACTTAGAATTAAATCTCAATCCTAGTCTGAGTATCACTTGGGTGATCACAAATAAAACCTAAACCACAATTGAGATTCAAACCAATTACCATTAGGTGAATATGATGAGAACCTTAGAATTGTTCACTAATTAGAGCTCATGCTTAATAGGGAACTTAAGAATAACCTAGTGCTAAATCCTATCATTAAATCATGTCCGGTAATCAACCATTTGACTTAATAACCAAGAACCAACTATAAGGAGAGTAATACTTACTCTAAGTACTTCAAGGTGTTATTAAAATATAATATCGGTGCTAACCTTGAAATAGGGTTAAATTAAACCCTACAAGACCTTAATAAATAAGTATTCACAGAAATTCATGTGCTAGTGCCCAAATTCTCAAATGGGAGATCAAGTCCTTAGGGATATATTAGCACATGAAATCATGCCATCAAAGTCAATATCTTATTTGAAATCCATAAATAAGCATTATCTTGAGGTTGTTCTTTGCAAAGTAATACCAAACAAAACCCTATATATTACTAAATAAGAAAACTACCATCTAAAAAACAATTTGAATATTTCCACAATAATATTCAAATTCATGTCTATATGGGTATTTAAAATTCCAAATTCCAATATTAATAACTAAACTAATGTTATAGTACCCATATTAATTTTAATACATCAGTAAAGTGTTTGAGTATCTTGGAGCTAATCCTTGTTTAATATAAATAAGCAATACCTGCAAAGATAACAGAAATTCAAATATGAATTCAAATGGGCAAATTTAAATCAGAAAAATAAAAAGAAAATAGAAAAGGAGAGGAGAAGGACTTACCCGGACTGCGCCAGCCGAAGAAGCCCGAGCGGAGAGTCCACTCGAGCAGCCCAGCAGAAGCCCCCAACACAGCCCAAGTCTCGGCCCAAAACCAACCCACGTAACGTTTCGCTAAAAAAATATATGGAAGGCGTCGTCCTCATCTTCCCCGTGTGCTGGAGGGCAGCACGACGCCGTGGAGCTTTTCTCCTCGCGCTGGCGCCTCCTCCTTCCTCGACGGTGTGACGAGGCACGCACTCCAGCACCGTATAAAGCCCAGCAACGAACACTGAACAGAGTTCCTCCTCTCTCTGCTCAAATTTCGTCCCCAAGCCGACACCCCGCCGCACTACTTCACCATTATCGCCGGCGAGGGAAGCTTCCCGAGCCTCGGCGTGGTTACCATCGTCACCGGCACCCTCTTCTTGCTTAACCCACGCAACGAATCGAGCCATAACCTTCTGCAGCATCCTCACCGAGCTCGCCCTTCCGACGGCCGGAGCTCGTAATTTCGGCGATGCCGACCTCCTCTCGCCTCACCACCAAGCTCATAGTGCTCCTGGTGAGTCACTGAACCTCTCTGCATCCGTAGTTTGCTCGATTCATCGCCGTAGTGTTGCCGCCTCATCTAGCCCGTACCGCCGCCGTCGCACCTCACCGCCGACCGAGTTCCGGTGACCGATAAATGGCGGCGCCACCACCAAACTTGTTCCTCTCGGTGTGCCGAGTCTAGTGGTGCAAGTATATCATCCGCGTGAGCCCGGGATCGACGGCGATCGTCGGATTCCGCCGGTCGCTGTGAGCCTCTGGACATGAAATCAAATTTTGACTTGGTCCACGCCGCGTGGCGGCTGACGTGGACCATAGGCCCACCTGTCAGTGACCATGTGTAGCAGTAACCCGGGTGCATTTAGCAGTTTTATTTAAATTACAATTCAATAAATTGCTGCAACTTCAAATGATTATAGAAAATTCAATTTAAGTCCGAAAAATATAAATGAAATATCAAAATTCTTATAAAGATAATATCTACCCAATAAAAATATAAAATGAAATTTTTATTTTTAATAAAAATTTAATTGTTTAATACTGGTTACTTAAGCCTTTTCTTTTAATTCTAAATTCAAGTAAAATTCAATAATTAATAAAATTTCCAAAAGTAACTAAAAACCAGTAAATAAATAAAGAAAACATTAAAACTAATTTTCTTTATTGATTATTTGTTAAATCATTATTAGAGGAATTTAAAACCTGATTAATAATTACCCTAATTATTAATTGATTAAAAAAAAGCCAAAATGGAATATTATTTTATTCTGAAGTTATTAATAACCCCAACTTTATTATTGAAGTTATTAACTTATGAAATAATAATATTATTACAACCCTAGTTCCATATGGTAGAAAACTAGGAACTTATTATTTCATGTGAAACCTAAAACCCTAACTCTACTAGGAACCCTAGTTCCATTATTACATGTGAACCCTAATTTGCTTCTAACCTAAAACCAAGGTTAGAACAGGTGATCATGGTACTTTATTTCAAATCATAGAGCCACCATTAGCAACTAAAAGACATACCTATGTCCACATAAAATGTAGAACCCTATCACTAGCAATTTAGTATTCCATGTATGCATCTCACTAAACCTAGTTGATCAAGTAGGGTCAACCCGAGTTTAAACCCTAGCCTCTACTATCAAAACCATCATCCTTATTCAGCCATGCTTAGCATCACACCATTGTGATAAACCCTAATAACAACTATGCCAAATATTGTGCATTACCTAACCATATTCCACTAAACCCTACTAGTGTGAGATACTTATGAACCATCCTATTTAGGAACCAGCCATTCTCTACTTAGAGACCCAATAGCTAATACAGGACAACCTCAACCTTAATTGTTATACTTCCTATTATTTAAGAAGTATGTTCTTCAAAAGTTATTCTTTCGAAGTAAACAGAGAACCCTCATCAACCCTGCTTATAAGAAACTATAAACCCTAGCCAGCTATCACCAACAAGATGAACCAATCTTGATAGCAACCTTGTATGAATAATTGCTTAGGATGTTTAGTCTTAATTCAACCATACAATCTCTAGTAGCTGATAAATCCAACATTGGGATCCATCTACTACTTACTCCAACAACCAATTAGAACCATGGAAAACCATAGAACCCCACACACCTAAATTATCATACTTGTTCTTTATTTAAGAACATGTTCTTCAAAAGTTATTCTTTTGAATTATATAATAAGTAACCATCAACCATGCATCATAAGACTTAAAATTGACAACTGCTCTTTACTTATTATACCACTACTATTCCTGGTTGTGTATGATTGTTACTGTTCATTTTGCCACCTGCTTATAATTCTAAAACAACACAACCCTGAATAAGAACCTTGTTTGTGAATCACTCTAAAAGTGCAACACACCCTGAACTGATCATTACCACTCACTAATCCTAAATCATCGGGGTTAGGTCACGCTTAGAGCGATTGCATCCCATACTTATGCATTATTACATCCTTGCCAATCTTTTAAACATCGTCCTTACCGGACGATGATGCTATTTCAGAATTTGGAGTTATTGCGTATCGAAGACCTTGCCTGCACAATCTTGCAGGTCAAGAAAGGCAAGTTCATCACTTGCTCATGTCATTTGAGTATTTTTATCAAATTACTTGCAAAGTATTATGGTTATCACTATTGCAAAAAAATCAAAACCACTACTTTCATAACTATGAATATGACTATGTGGTGGGCAATGGAACCATGGATTGTGTTGATATGGTGGAGGTTCCATTGCACGGGTTTATATCCATCTAGGATTAAACAACAAATGTCGCCAGTGATTCTTGTGCCGTAATACCCGTGTTAACCATAAGATCCGGAGTGGGACGGAGTAGTCAAAAGTGTTTCCACCTCTCGTTCATCAACGGATGCGCTTTACCGTAGACACTTGTATCCGTCGGCGGCAAGCGGTAGGCTGAGGAAGCCTTAAGTCCCCACGGCACGAGTCCGTAGACACTTGTCGTTCGAAGAACAAGCGGTAGGCTGCGGGAAGCCTTAAGTCCCCACGGTATTGCGGTCTATGATGGGTTGCAGCCACCGGCGTAGGAGTGTATGGTAGAGCCCGAGCATTGTTGTCGTGGTCGGGGTCCACCCTGAAATTACGGGAATAATGGGACCGACGTGGACCCAGGGTCGGCGCATGCAACAAAGGGTGGGTGTTCGAGGTAGCGGAGGAACATGATTGGCTAGACCTTATACCGGGCCTCACACCATAGGAAGTGTGGACAGGAATGTACACCTGGTTGGCACCAAGGATAAGATCTCTTATGGGTAAAGCAACACACCTCTCGCGAGTGTAAAGAACCGTGACTCGTCACTCCCTGTTCCGGGATATGGAAGCTGCGAACGCGGCCGGAAAGGAGCTCCATGAAGTTCTAGTAAACCGGTGAAGGCTGACGGACATAGCTCTTCCGAATAAAAGCAACCTTTTGAAGAAATGATTATGAAAAACTGCATTGGTATTAGACTTTACGGTCTAATGCTGTAGCTAGTGCATTAAACACCTCTTTCCTATAATGAACTTGTTGAGTACGCTCGTACTCATCCCACTCTTAAATCCCCTGCTTAGATATGGAGGCATCGAAGGAGGATCTACAGAGCAACTCGAAGACCGTGGAGTCAACAACTACTTCACGAGACGGGACCCTGTCAGAGGAGTCAGATACCACATCCAACGAGGAGAAAACCTAGTTTAGCCATAGAAGGGAACTAGTTTCCTAAACCTAGCTCCTATTTAGCTAGAGTCTATTCTTAGCCGCTGTAGTTAGTGAAATATTCTACACATAGAGTTCGTGATAAGACTAGACTACGAGTCGTTCTTCTGGAGTTTATTTGCAATTTTACCTCATTGTAAAGTAGGAGGTCTGTGATGATCTTATGTAACGGAGTCGATGTTGTAATTCTATAGACATACCTTGGACCCGCATATGTTTCGTTGTACCACTGCGAGCGATATAATACTAGTGGAACGGTGTTTCATTGGTGTTATATCAGACTTGCATACTACACCATGCAGTGGTATGCCGGGTCACCACAGTTGGTATCAGAGCAAATGCTTTGACCCTAGGATTAAAACCCTTTAAAGGAGACCTATAGGATTGGTAGTGTCTATAGGAAGTTTTCCTAGGTAAACAAAATACTTCTTATGACTTGAGATGGATATTCACTTGAGAATAATCCTGACACACTTGAGTCAACCTTTCTTATCTATCCTTCCTAAGTGAAGTTAGTTAGCTAATCCCAAGTATGTAGCACACCATTAAGTCCTTAAAACAATATATGAGTAGATCACAGTTGGTATACAATACATGGTAGTCCAAAGAGAGGATACAACCATAAGGAAGATATCCTATTGGAAGATGTGTACCAACATATGTTATGATTAAATAAGAATTATCCAGACCTGTAATATGAGTAATATCAAGTAACAAAGATATGGGTATAAGAAAAATATCCTATTAGAAGGTGTATACCAAAACAAGTAATGGGTAAGTAAAATCTATCCAAACTTGTGAAATAGTTGATAGTAAGTGATAATTATGAGTTATATGAGGTAGTATAGACCATGATGAGTCAATCATGGGAGGTAAGGAAGAGAAATAGGAATAAAATATGTCTACTTACATGGTAGAAATAGTAATCACATATGATTCACTTGAGATTCATTATGTGATGGAATAGAACATCATAAACATTTAGGAGTAGTACAATAAGAAGCCGGACAATAGTGCAAGAACTGTGTTCCAAAAATATGGGAAGTGTGCCAAGCACATCATGACCATATGTTTATGGTAGAAACACTTAGAAGTATAGGAACTATATCCTAATAAATATGTATTTAGAGTAACCATATTATAACTAGTGGTAACATACAAAATAGTCCTCAATAGCACTTATATATGGTATAATACTTTGTTAGTACTTCCAAACAAAATTAGGTTAACCTCAACTATCCTAGACCACTTTGTTTCAAGTTTATCTCATTGCAATTGTGCAACTAAGGTAAATGTTGAGACAAATAGTAGAATCCCATATAATCGTGCTAAGTATCACGATATAAACCTAACTATGTGGTGTTATATACTACACATCGAGCTCTGATGTTTAGAGATGTCTTACTCAACTATCATTTTCGAGGCTTATGATGATGTGTAATATAAGCACAAAGCTGAATCTTCTTGGATTTTATTGGATTTTCATTGATTGACTAGATCCATACATGAAGTTTGACTTTGATATGCAAATGCATGTTGCAATATCAAGTTCTTACTTGATGCTATAGATCTAGAGGGTAATGATATTCGTGTGAGGAAGTGACGAATTCTAAAGATTCCGAAGATAAGATGAAGGTTCATCAGAAGAAATGAGTAAAGTTGTGGGAAGCAACCACAATACTCTGAAGGAAGTACAATCAGAAACTCATGCTTACCTCAATAGAGGAGTACTTTAGTACGAAAGAAGCATGAAGGTGAGAAAGATAATGATTATGGTGAAGCTCAAGCAGATCCATAATTAATAAAGAAGAGGGAATGCATGGGAAATCACCTTGGATACTATATTCATAGTGGTTTTCTTGCAAAATAAACCCTGAATGAAGAAAGATGACCTATGAAACCATAGCAGATATAAGAAGAGCATAGTTGATATCAGAAGACCACAATTGGTATAGGATCAATATTGCGAGATAAAGCAGAAGATGTCTCGTCCAGTTGATCAGAACCTATAACAAAATCCATTTTTAGATATCAAATAGCCACAGATGGTATAATAACCACAGACTGGTATCAGTTGGTATTACAAATAGTCCACGATTTAATTAATTGTAACAAAAGTTTGTGATCGAACAACTAAAAATTTTGTCAGCCAAATAGCTAGATCTATAATCATTTAGTTGAAGGATTCACATTGGATGTCCACAATTGAGCGGATACACCACAAACATTCTTCACGAGACCTTAGAAGAAGTAAAACCCATAAGTTAGAACCAGACCAATATTCCAACCCTAAGTCCAATAGTTGGAAGATAAGGAGTTGAAGACCATAAGAAAACTCTAAGGGGTAGAGTAAAATATTGAGTTGGATGTACAATGACTCAATACTTTGAGTAAGATATAGAGAAGAAGGTCTGAACTGAGAGGAAGTTCGATCTTATTTTCATAAGATTGTTGAACACTACTTTCAGAAGGATGTCAGACCAGAAGCCGAGATTTACACCTCGGGGAAGTAAGAAGTGGACTATAACTTGAGAAAGTGAGTAATATCTACTCAAAAATACGAGAGCCCAAGTCAGCTAATGATAAAGAAGTGGGACAAAGAAAATACCATAGACCAATTACAGCTCAAGAAGGCCAAAGACCGAAGGAGATTGAATATACCAATACCAAGGACTAATAGAATGATTCCTTTCATGGAACCTAAAGAACCCAAAATAGTTTTAGGTACCAATCATAATCCATGATTGGATAGACTAAGTGAGTCTAAACCATTTTTAGGGAAATAAACTCGTCAAGACCATATCTATGGTAAGTACCTTACAAAGTACCATTATTGCAGTTTTGGTAGTAAGGGAAAACAAAGACCTATTTAGCAATTAGGAGTTTATTATCAAATTAGCCTTCAGATAAGACCAGCAGCACCAAAAGCAGTCTCAATCCTTGAATCTTCAATGAGAAAGGAAACAAGCTTATAGAGTTGGAAGAAATCGAAGAATCAAAGTAAGAACCATGGTTCAGAGACAGATACTAATGGATTCCAGGAAGAATCTGGACAAGGGATGTATTCAACTATATCTAGTGAGATCAATACGGAGTTCGAGAAAAGTCATAGTCTGCACAAGTCAGATCCACACTTCGGAAACGTGAGAGAGATCAAACTTCGAGGACGAAGTTTAGTTTAAGGGGTAGAGACTGTAATATCCCAGGTAATGGGGTTACAAAAATAGAGGAAACAGATGTGTGCATTGCATTCATGCATAGAAAATCTGGGGAATTTTCGCGCTTTAAAGTAAAACAGTCACAGTAACTGAAGTTTCACTTGACCTTGGTGGAATTGAAGTAGCTCATCAAGTCAAACGCTATAAACCTCAATGTGACTTTGCTAAAACCTTGTTTTGGGCAGAGATGATTTGATCTAAGGGGTTAGATCAAATGGAACTAATACTCAACACAACAACACCTTACTCAAGGATCAAATGCTTGATCTGATACAAGATTATAATATGGTAATCCTTGCCATATCATATGAACATCCATTTAATTGGAAATCAAGTAACAATAATTGGGGAAACTATTCTTCACTTATCTTTTCCATGTCTTAAACAAATCCATGATCCTACCATGAACCTCATGGTATTCATATTATTTCATTCTTGGAAACATAACAAGTGGATCCACTTTAGAAATATATATCCTTCTGTATTCCATATTATTGTACATCAAACCTAGAGAGGTGAGAGTTCTATAACAATTATTAGAGAAGCAATAACAAACCTTGAGCTAAACCTTGGATATACATCCAAGTATTCAAATCATCATCTTTAAGAGGAACCCTAGGATATTATTCAAGCCATTCCTAGAGAGAGAAACCATTTATGTTAAACATAGATATTGATGATCACATCAATTCCTATGGAGCCTAACCTTAAGTTAGTATTAAAGTCCTTTCCAAAATGAGAGAGACCAATCATTCAAAACATAGCTTTATCTATTTAAGAATAAAGGACAACCATTAAACTAAAGTGTTAGGAGTACACCATAACTCAGAATAATCCATTCTAATGTAAGAGAGATCAATTATGGTGTTACACTCAAGTTAGTTGAGGCAACACTTGAGTTTGAGGGAGAGAACTACCCCTATACCAGATGATAATATCATCATTGATTAAGTAGAACCCTAACATAATATCTCAGGCATTCTCCTGGGATATAAACTAAAGAGACAATCATAGAATACCCATACAAGAAGGTAAATTAGAAGTGCTATACCTTGATTGATCTAGACAATGCTTGATCATGGGAGTGAGAAACCAAATTCATCAGAGATACATTAGGAAGTCAAACCTTGATCATTATAAAGTGAGAGATGATCATAAACCCTAAGAACTTGAGGTAAAAATGTTAAGAACAAGATGATCATGTCTAATCCATGATCATGCTCTTGAGGTATTGAGGATAAACCCTAAAAGGATAAGTAGATATCCTTCACCACACGAAATCATAGGGAGGTAATTAATAAGCAACCCTACACCCATATTCCAACCTTAACTTGTGAATCACTTGGTGATCATAAGAAGAATCTTATCATATCTATGTTTCATAAATTAAAGAACCTAAGAAAACCTTAGAGTAAAACTCCATACTTTATATGGTGAGAAACCAACAATCCATTTGACCAAAGTTAACTATAAAAAAATAATTATTACCAATGTAGATACTTTAAAGATAAATTGAGGATAATAATAGAAGTTAATTGGTAGAAGATAAAACCAATTCTCAAATCCTTAGTAATTAGGGAAACTCATAAAATATCCAGCAAGTAACCACCTTATCATGGTTAGGGGAGGTTAAACCCTAGCACATGCAATATGGTGTCATCCCATCTAGATAACTTAGAATTAAATCTCAATCCTAGTCTGAGTATCACTTGGGTGATCACAAATAAAACCTAAACCACAATTGAGATTCAAACCAATTACCATTAGGTGAATATGATGAGAACCTTAGAATTGTTCACTAATTAGAGCTCATGCTTAATAGGGAACTTAAGAATAACCTAGTGCTAAATCCTATCATTAAATCATGTCTGGTAATCAACCATTTGACTTAATAACCAAGAACCAACTATAAGGAGAGTAATACTTACTCTAAGTACTTCAAGGTGTTATTAAAATATAATATCAGTGCTAACCTTGAAATAGGGTTAAATTAAACCCTACAAGACCTTAATAAATAAGTATTCACAGAAATTCATGTGCTAGTGCCCAAATTCTCAAATGGGAGATCAAGTCCTTAGGGATATATTAGCACATGAAATCATGCCATCAAAGTCAATATCTTATTTGAAATCCATAAATAAGCATTATCTTGAGGTTGTTCTTTGCAAAGTAATACCAAACAAAACCCTATATATTACTAAATAAGAAAACTACCATCTAAAAAACAATTTGAATATTTCCACAATAATATTCAAATTCATGTCTATATGGGTATTTAAAATTCCAAATTCCAATATTAATAACTAAACTAATGTTATAGTACCCATATTAATTTTAATACATCAGTAAAGTGTTTGAGTATCTTGGAGCTAATCCTTGTTTAATATAAATAAGCAATACCTGCAAAGATAACAGAAATTCAAATATGAATTCAAATGGGCAAATTTAAATCAGAAAAATAAAAAGAAAATAGAAAAGGAGAGGAGAAGGACTTACCTGGACTCTGCCAGCCGAAGAAGCCCAGCAGGAGTCCACTCGAGCAGCCCAGCAGAAGCCCCCAACACAGCCCAAGTCTCGGCCCAAAACCAACCCACGTAACGTTTCGCTAAAAAAATATATGGAAGGCGTCGTCCTCATCTTCCCCGTGTGCTGGAGGGCAGCACGACGCCGTGGAGCTTTTCTCCTCGCGCCGGCGCCTCCTCCTTCCTCGACGGTGTGACGAGGCACGCACTCCAGCGACCGTATAAAGCCCAACGAACGAACACTGAACAGAGTTCCTCCTCTCTCTGCTCAAATTTCGTCCCCAAGCCGACACCCTGCCGCACTACTTCACCATTATCGCCGGCGAGGGAAGCTTCCCCGAGCCTCGGCGTGGTTACCATCGTCACCGGCACCCTCTTCTTGCTTAACCCACGCAACGAATCGAGCCATAACCTTCTGCAGCATCCTCACCGAGCTCGCCCTTCCGACGGCCGGAGCTCGTAATTTCGGCGATGCCGAGCCTCCTCTCGCCTCACCACCAAGCTCATAGTGCTCCCGGTGAGTCACCGAACCTCTCTCGCATCCGTGGTTTGCTCGATTCATCGCCGTAGTGTTGCCGCCTCATCTAGCCCGTACCGCCGCCGTCGCACCTCACCGCCGACCGAGTTCCGGTGACCAGTAAATGGCGGCGCCACCACCAAACTGTTCCTCTCGGTGTACTGAGTCTAGTGGTGCAAGTATATCATCCGCGTGAGCCCGGGATCGACGGCGATCGTCGGATTCCGCCGGTCGCTGTGAGCCTCTGGACATGAAATCAAATTTTGACTTGGTCCACGCCGCGTGGCGGCTGACGTGGACCATAGGCCCACCGTCGGTGACCATGTGTAGCAATAACCGGGTGCATTTAGCAGTTTTATTTAAATTACAATTCAATAAATTGCTGCAACTTCAAATGATTATAGAAAATTCAATTTAAGTCCGAAAAATATAAATGAAATATCAAAATTCTTATAAAGATAAGATCTACCCAATAAAAATATAAAATGAAATTTTTATTTTTAATAAAAATTTAATTGTTTAATACTGGTTATTTAAGCCTTTTCTTTTAATTCTAAATTCAAGTAAAATTCAATAATTAATAAAATTTCCAAAAGTAACTAAAAACCAGTAAATAAATAAAGAAAACATTAAAACTAATTTTCTTTATTGATTATTTGTTAAATCATTATTAGAGGAATTTAAAACCCGATTAATAATTACCCTAATTATTAATTGATTAAAAAAAAGCCAAAATGGAATATTATTTTATTCTGAAGTTATTAATAACCCCAACTTTATTATTGAAGTTATTAACTTATGAAATAATAATATTATTACAACCCTAGTTCCATATGGTAGAAAACTAGGAACTTATTATTTCATGTGAAACCTAAAACCCTAACTCTACTAGGAACCCTAGTTCCATTATTACATGTGAACCCTAATTTGCTTCTAACCTAAAACCAAGGTTAGAACAGGTGATCATGGTACTTTATTTCAAATCATAGAGCCACCATTAGCAACTAAAAGACATACCTATGTCCACATAAAATGTAGAACCCTATCACTAGCAATTTAGTATTCCATGTATGCATCTCACTAAACCTAGTTGATCAAGTAGGGTCAACCCAGTTTAAACCCTAGCCTCTACTATCAAAACCATCATCCTTATTCAGCCATGCTTAGCATCACACCATTGTGATAAACCCTAATAACAACTATGCCAAATATTGTGCATTACCTAACCATATTCCACTAAACCCTACTAGTGTGAGATACTTATGAACCATCCTATTTAGGAACCAGCCATTCTCTACTTAGAGACCCAATAGCTAATACAGGACAACCTCAACCTTAATTGTTATACTTCCTATTATTTAAGAAGTATGTTCTTCAAAAGTTATTCTTTTGAAGTAAACAGAGAACCCTCATCAACCCTGCTTATAAGAAACTATAAACCCTAGCTCGACTATCACCAACAAGATGAACCAATCTTGATAGCAACCTTGTATGAATAATTGCTTAGGATGTTTAGTCTTAATTCAACCATACAATCTCTAGTAGCTGATAAATCCAACATTGGGATCCATCTACTACTTACTCCAACAACCAATTAGAACCATGGAAAACCATAGAACCCCACACACCTAAATTATCATACTTGTTCTTTATTTAAGAACATGTTCTTCAAAAGTTATTCTTTTGAATTATATAATAAGTAACCATCAACCATGCATCATAAGACTTAAAATTGACAACTGCTCTTTACTTATTATACCACTACTATTCCCGGTTGTGTATGATTGTTACTGTTCATTTTGCCACCTGCTTATAATTCTAAAACAACACAACCCTGAATAAGAACCTTGTTTGTGAATCACTCTAAAAGTGCAACACACCCTGAACTGATCATTACCACTCACTAATCCTAAATCATCGGGGTTAGGTCACGCTTAGAGCGATTGCATCCCATACTTATGCATTATTACATCCTTGCCAATCTTTTAAACATCGTCCTTACCGGACGATGATGCTATTTCAGAATTTGGAGTTATTGCGTATCGAAGACCTTGCCTGCACAATCTTGCAGTCAAGAAAGGCAAGTTCATCACTTGCTCATGTCATTTGAGTATTTTTATCAAATTACTTGCAAAGTATTATGGTTATCACTATTGCAAAAAAATCAAAACCACTACTTTCATAACTATGAATATGACTATGTGGTGGGCAATGGAACCATGGATTGTGTTGATATGGTGGAGGTTCCATTGCACGGGTTTATATCCATCTAGGATTAAACAACAAATGTCGCCAAGTGATTCTTGTGCCGTAATACCCGTGTTAACCATAAGATCCGGAGTGGGACGGAGTAGTCAAAAGTGTTTCCACCTCTCGTTCATCAACGGATGCGCTTTACCGTAGACACTTGTATCGGTCGGCGGCAAGCGGTAGGCTGGGGAAGCCTTAAGTCCCCACGGCACAGTCCGTAGACACTTGTCGTTCGAAGAACAAGCGGTAGGCTGGGGAAGCCTTAAGTCCCCACGGTATTGCGGTCTATGATGGGTTGCAGCCACCGGCGTAGGAGTGTATGGTAGAGCCCAGCATCGTTGTCGTGGTCGGGATCCACCACTGAAATTACGGGAATAATGGGACCGACGTGGACCCGGGGTCGGCGCATGCAACAAAGGGTGGGTGTTCGAGGTAGCGGAGGAACATGATTGGCTAGACCTTATACCGGGCCTCACACCATAGGAAGTGTGGACAGGAATGTACACTGGTTGGCACCAAGGATAAGATCTCTTATGGGTAAAGCAACACACCTCTCGCGAGTGTAAAGAACCGTGACCTGTCACTCCTCGTTCGGGATATGGAGCTGCGAACGCGGCCGGAAAGGAGCTCCATGAAGTTCTAGTAAACCGGTGAAGGCTGACGGACATAGCTCTTCTGAATAAAAGCAACCTTTTGAAGAAATGATTATGAAAAACTGCATTGGTATTAGACTTTCTGGTCTAATGCTGTAGCTAGTGCATTAAACACCTCTTTCCTATAATGAACTTGTTGAGTACGCTCGTACTCATCCCACTCTTAAATCCCCTGCTTAGATATGGAGGCATCGAAGGAGGATCTACGAAGCAACTCGAAGACCGAGGAGTCAACAACTACTTCACGAGACGGGACCCTGTCAGAGGAGTCAGATACCACATCCAACGAGGAGAAAACCTAGTTTAGCCATAGAAGGGAACTAGTTTCCTAAACCTAGCTCCTATTTAGCTAGAGTCTATTCTTAGCCGCTGTAGTTAGTGAAATATTCTACACATAGAGTTCGTGATAAGACTAGACTACGAGTCGTTCTTCTGGAGTTTATTTGCAATTTTACCTCATTGTAAAGTAGGAGGCTGTGATGATCTTATGTAACAGAGTCGATGTTGTAATTCTATAGACATACCTTGGACCCGCATATGTTTCTGCTGTACCACTCTGAGCGATATAATACTAGTGGAACGGTGTTTCATTGGTGTTATATCAGACTTGCATACTACACCATGCAGTGGTATGCCGGGTCACCACACCGGGCCATGGCCGACCCAAGGTATGATCGGCTCTCCTTCCTTCTCTCCGGTGTCGCCGGCCACGGCCACGTTCCACGACACCTATGCCGCCGGTACGGCCGGGTTTACGCCGTCACCGCCGGTATACGACGGCACGATGTACGAGGGCATCTCGCCTGCCCTGCGACATGGGCCGGTCTCCTTCTCCAACTTCGGGATGCCGCTGCCGAATGAGCCTGTGATGCATGATATGATCACAGCGGGCTCCGTGGCCGCCGCATCGAGCCCGAGTTTCTTCACACAAGAGGAGGCAAGGGCAACGGAAGCCGTCGCGTCGCGGGACGGCGTCAACCTCGACTACGGTCACCACGATGAGAACGACGGTACCCAAGACGTCAATGAAGAAGACGAGTAGACCTACATCGACGAAGAAGACGAGCAGACCTACGCCGCCGGGAGGAAAGACAAGCACGACGTGCGGTGGAAGGCGATGCTCGCCAACCAGGGCGTCTGGATTGCCTTGCTCAAGGAAACCTCCGCAGCGAAGAAGAGGAACACCGACCTGGCGTTTCTGATCGGCGGCAACGACGCCAACATGGACGAGGAGACGAGGGCTTGGTACGACGCCCATCGCCAAGAAATCCTCTGGCCACCGTTGGCTCCTTCGTCCTCCGCTTCGACGTCAACTCCCGCCACTGCGACAATTGCAGACGCCCATGCTTCACCGCCCGATGCCGTGCCCGACGCCCATGCTTCGCCGCCCGATGCCGCGCCAGACGCCGATGCTCAGGACGGGACCGCCGATGAGCCTGTAATCGTCTAGTTTCGATCGCCGGAATGTGGCTGATCCGATCGCCGGACTTTGGCGATTCTTTTGCGTAGCGGGAAGGCGATATTTTGAATCTACCGCCGCTGATGGGCGAATGCCGGGGTGCGACTGGGAAAAAATCCCCCCCCCCCACGCCCTTTTTACATCCAATCCGGTGTTTGTTATATCCGGATTTTCGCCCGGGGGGGCTCGAACGGCTGGAGATGCTCTTAGTGTTGTTCTATTGATCTTCTATCGTAGCTTCTACCAAGATAAATTCAGCACCTATTTCCCCATGATAGATATATACTCTAGTTGCAATAAACAGGTAAGGTATGGTGCAGGCTGCGACCTCAATTCAATATCTATATTTGGTGTTTTCTTCTTAGTTTCTCATCTCTCTTTTTTGCTTCTGATCCCCTTGATGATTGCTACCGCCCCTGCGATCTGATTGCATTCGTTGGTGTTGGAGGCCCGGCCACAAGTGCTTTCTCGCCAAACGCCATTCATCAAGAGGAGGAGCAACCGGAGCCACAATCGCTGCTGTTCGATAAATCAAAGGTTGTTAAATTCCATTTTGCTTCTATGTTCTGTTTTTGATACATCACATTTTGGAGAAAATTTCTTATAACAAATAAATTAAAGATCTTTTTCAAGGAGTACTTTCAACATGAAAAGTATATTACAAAGATTCATGTTTTCCTAATTACCAATGGTGACAAAGAGAGCCTAATTTTTGGTTTTGCACATGACCTCCATTTTCTCGGGTACGACCCTACTTGGGACAAAGCTTCCACGACAAGTGCCTGCCAGAGCTTCCCACCGAAAATGGTGACGCCACCTTCTTCATCTTGATCAGGCTTCAGGCGAGTGTAAAAACACTGTGGCACATACGGAGTTGTAGACTCTGAAATTATTAATGTTTTATTTAACTTGTTTGGTGTTGCTCAAATGTGTACTGCCATTATACGGCGATGGTCGACTTGGCGAGGGCGCGTGTTCAAGATGTTCACGACGGCGGCAGAGGTCGTGTACTGTACACAAGACGAGGCATGTCGGCATCCGCTACATGCCAAGGTTAATTATGGGGAGCGGCAAGGTCAATGGAGGGGCGCACATGCGCAGGAATCAGATCGCCATGGAACACAGTGAGGTCGAGAATTAAACATTAGAGGAGGGAGGCCAGACTGGAGTACACTGCTTTTTTTTTTTCCAACCGGGCTTCCACCCCTTTCCATTGCAATAAACGGAAAGAACAGATTCAAGTAGTAATTACAACAGAGAGGGGTTAGGGAGAGGGGAAGCGAGCTGGAGCAGTATCAGGAAACCCACTACGAGTACTCGCCGTCGAGTACCCGCTATGGGACAAAAACCTGATACCACTATAACAGAATCCTAGCCTTAACAGGGTTTTTAAACAACACAGAAACCAGGGAGCAAAACAAACAACTGAACAACTAAGGAAGTAGCAGAGCCCATAGCAAAAGCTTGGAAGCACCATCATCCACACTTCAAACATCCTGGGACATCAGCCAAGAGACGATGGAGGGACCTCAGGCACCCGTAATCATCAGCAACTGCCCTTGCCCGGATGTCGTTGCTGGACGCCTGGATCTGGAGTAGACAAACACCGCTGCTTGCACCATCTTGTCTGCTCCGTCGACCAAGCACCCTTTGTCCTCCACTTTCTGAAGACCTGCCCAGTACAAGATCAAAGCCACCGCAAAATATGAAATTTCGCTTGGTGATTTCATGACATGCTTTTCAAAGGTAATCTTATTTCTCACATTCCATATGGCCCAACAAATAGCCGCGATGATAATGATATAGAATTTCTCAAACCCAGGAGAATAGTAATGAAACCAAGCCATAGCCTGCCAAAAGGAAGTAGGGACACAATTCGCTCCCATAGCCATAGCCAAGACTCCCCAGACTACCTTAGAGGTGTTACAGGTAAAAAAGAGATGGTTGTTTGTTTCAACCTGTCTGCAAAAGGAACAAGTTGGAGAACCAGGTCACTTTCTTTTTTTCATATTATCTCGGGTGAGAATAGCATCTTGACACATTTGCCACATGAAGATTTTGATTTTCAAGGGTATCTTGGATTTCCAAATCCAATTATAGTGAGAACCGGCCAGGTTTTTTTCCAGGAAGGTATAGATGGATTTAGTCGAGAAAATAGCATTCTTATTTAGAGACCAAGTAATCCTATCATTTTCATCATGAGAGGGAGCCAAAAGCAAGGTATTCAAGATATGCTGCCATTGATCCAGTAACTCACCTCTCAAATGTCTGCGGAAGGGAATCTCGAAGTTTGCCTCTTTGCAGCTTTTCACAGTACAGTCCTGCACCTGACAGAGGTTAAACAGCACAGGAAACTTTTCACAAAAAGGTTGTTCGCCCATAATAGGGTCTTTCCATAGCCTGGTGATATTTCCATTATTCAGCACCACCTTTCTCCCAGCAAAGTATGTATCTTTTACTTTTAAAATTGCTTTCCAACATGGGGAATCATTGAATTTTGAGGAAACCGTAGCCACAGTTTTATTTCTTAAGTATTTTGCCTTAACAATATCTTGCCATAAACCATCCAGGGTTTCAAGTTTCCACCACCATTTACATAGAAGGCTAATGTTTTGTTTCCGAATATCTTTAACTCCTAAACCACCCTTTTTCTTGGAGCGACAAACTCTGGTCCACTTGACCATATAGTAACCTTTTTTCTGTTTTTTGCCATGCCAAAAGAAGCGACGTCGATGCACGTCCAACTTTTCAATAAAAGTTTTGTTTAGAAGGAACATGGCCATGATATAAGAAGGAAGGTTGGAAAGGCAAGAATCCACTAAAGTTAGTCTTCCTCCAGAAGAGGAGGATCCACCAACCCAGGCATCAAGCTTTTTAGTGAATTTGACATCAATGAAGTTAAGATCTGAATTTTTTAAACCACGGAAGGATACTGGGACGCCCAAATATTTCATAGGTAAAGTTCCTATCTGGCATCCAAACATGTCAGTATAGAAGTTAGCAGTATCATTGTCCCCACCAATAAGGAAAATCTCACTTTTCTGGTAATTTATTTTAAGCCCCGACATTAGCTCAAACAAATAGAGCAGAATTTTCAAATTGATAGCCTTGTCAGGCTCATGAGAAAGGCAGATAACTGTGTCGTCGGCATATTGCATAATGGCCACTCCTTTATCTACAAGATCAGGTGCCAAACCAGTAAGGAGGTTATTATTTTGGGCTTCAAGAACCATCTTAGTAAGGCATTGTGCCGCGGAGTTAAAGAGGAATGGAGAAAGAGGGTCACCTTGGCGAACCCCTTTTGAGCTCTGGAAATAAGGCCCGATTATATTGTTAATTTTCACCGAAACCGTGCCATTTCGAAGGATATTTTCTACTTTACTACACCAGAACTCTCCAAAGCCCATGGCTTTTTGGCTGTCAAGAAGGAAATCCCAATTTACCTTGTCGAAAGCTTTTTCAAAATCAAGCTTTAGAACAACACCAATCTGTTTTTTCACATGTGTACGATGTAACAGCTCATGAAGCGACATAATCCCATCAACAATGGTCCTATTCTTCATGAAAGCATTTTGATGTAAGCTAACAATTCTGGGAAGGAAAGGTTCCACCCTTATAGTGAGAACTTTGGTAAGAAGCTTGTAAATGCATCTGAGGAGACAAATTGGCCTATATTGGCTGATTTTATTAGCCTCGGATATCTTGGGGAGAAGGGTGATAATGCCATAGTTAAGACGTTGTACATCTAAAGAGCCATCATGAAAAGCATAGAAAAGTCTCATAATATCATTTTTGACGATATCCCAACAATGTTGATAAAACTCTATGGGAATATTATCAGGTCCCGGAGCTTTGTTTTTTTTCATTGAGAATAGTGCCGTTTTTACCTCTTCAACAGAAAAAGGTCGACTGATAATCTCATTATCATTGTTATTCATTTTTTCATGTGGCAACCACATAGAATGATTAATAGGAAAAAGATTTCCAGGGGCAGGCCCGAAAAGGGTTTTATAGTAGGAAGTAGCATGATCAATGAGATTTTCTGTTCCTTCAATAATAATCCCATTTTCCTCAAGGGAAATCATAGTATTTTTTCTCTTGCGACCATTGGCCACACGATGGAAGTAACTAGTATTCAAGTCTCCCTCCAGTAACCATTTTTCATGTGACTTTTGGTACCACGTCAACTCTTCTTCCTTATAAATTTCCATAAGCTCAACCATGATCAACGTTTTCCGCAAATGCAGATCACTTGACAGCTCTAAGGATTCTTCCAACTCTTCAATATAGGCTAACTCCACTTTTAAATCGTTTTTCCTTTTCTTGGAGTGACCATATTGACTTGAACCCCAACCTTTAAAGAATTTCTTAAAACGCTTTAACTTGATGTTAATAATATCAATGGGATCATTACTATATACTTTTTTGTTCCAGATTTTCTCAACCAGAGGCATAAAATCAGCATGCTTGAACCAGGAAATATCAAACCTGAATTCTCTAGATTTATTAGCAATGGAGGAATGAGTGCCCGTGTCGAGGAGTAAAGCATTATGGTCAGAAATCTCTCTAACCAGCTTTCTGACCGAAACTAGAGGAAACATGTCCTCCCAATCCGGCGACATCAAAATACGATCCAGCTTTTCTAAGGTTGGCGAAGTTTGCTTATTAGACCAAGTGTACTGACCCCCATGCATAAAAATCTCCCGAAGCCCTAGAGTGTGAATGACGGAATTGAAAATATCTATGGAATGAGAGTGTACAAAGTTTTTATTTTTCTCACCACTGTGCCTTACAATATTAAAATCACCTCCAACAATGTAGGGAATAAGAATATTATGACAGAAAGCGGAGAGCTCAGTAAGGAAATCCATTTTATGCTCCTCATGAGGAGCTCCATAGACAACAACAAGAGCCCAATTGTATTTATGAATTTTGTCCCATAGGACAAATTGCAGCATGTATTTACCTATCTTGACAGCATTAACCTCTAGGGACTCATTTTTGACACCACATAAAATGCCACCAGATTTTCCGACGGAGGGGACCCACTTCCAAAAGAAATTGTTATTAGGGTCAAGCTTACGAAAGAAACTAAGATTATATTCCTTTTTCATAGTTTCTTGAATGCCAATAAAATCCAAGGAATAGTCAGATAACATATCTTTGATACAGGCCACAACTCCTTTTTTTCCAACACTCCTACAATTCCAAAAAACACCTTTCATTTAAAACGACTTGGCTTAGTTCGTTTTCTAGCGACCCTGCCAGGAATCGGGGCAGATTTGTCGCCAGACAAAAGGTCCTCATTGGTTTGACTCCTTGTATTAGGTCTAGATATGACAACAACAGGTTTCTTTCTCGAGGCTTTCCTCCCTTTATTTCTAACAATAGTAAATGGTTCTTCATTATCAGATACAGGATTCCAATCCATTGATAGAGGAGTCGAGTTACCCACATTGTTCTCAATAAAAAGAGTGTCCTCATTATTTCTAGACATACACTTCTCAGCTAAGTCGTTTCTAGAAGCTTCCAAATCTCTAAGGATATCAATCGCCGCGAAATCATTATCAGGTATGTTAACGCCCATTTTATGTGCTCTACACATGAGCTCACTATTGGATAGAACAGAAAAAGAGTTCGAATTATTGGAAGTAGGGACAGCGTTACCTTCCAAACTCCTTTTCTTGGCTACAATCTCCACTTTCTCCATGATGCTAGAGTTCATGTCCGCCGAAGCTCTGCGGCAGTTCATTCTGGGGTCCGACTCCTCTTGTGCCTCCTCCACGTTGTCCTCCAGAGAGGCGTCAGGTGATTGGACCAGGTAACCTGGAGGGTCTCCCAAGGGAGAAGAAGACAAATCAGAGACATCTGTTACCATAGGGAGCGGTGGCCAGGTTACGACAGAAAGGGCTTGCGAATAAGGCAACAATAAGGAAGAGAGAGGGGCAGCCATAGGCGAAACAGGTTCACAAATCACATGTTTATTCAAGTCAAGAATGGGGCAGGGAACAAGCCATTTATTTGGAGACGTACCAGTTTCTCGTTGAGCATCCGCATGTTCACGGGCTATGGTTTCAATAAGGAGTTCTCCCCCGGTACTGTCATCCTCCGACTCTTGAGTGTCAATTTCTTCAGTGACATCAGTGATGATCATTCTCTCTCTGTGGTGAGACTGTTGCACCGACTCGGTCTGGCTACTGACGAGCTGAGATTCAGAGTTTTCCTCAGTGACCATGTTGCTTTGTTCGACCCTCTGTCGTTTCGGGGAAGGAGCACCCGAGTTACCAACAGCAACAGTATTAGCTTCATCAGAAAGTTTGCCAACAACAATCTTATCCACCTCATAGTAGAAATCATAGAAATTGTCACCAAGGCAACCTTCAGCATTTGAGGGAATCATGTCAATGTCTCTGCAACCAATCAGCACTTTAACATATTCAGGTTTGTGCAGGGTGGAAGCATCGAGGTCCAGAGATACACCAACAAGACCACCAGCATAGAACACATTTGTCTCGCATCTCTTGTCAAGTGGGATATTACTGATTTTCACCCAAGCTTTCTGCAGCGGAGCCTTGGCTCCGACCGAAGCCGTCCATGGCGACAAACTGACAATAGCATCAACCGTCTTCAGTTTCATGGAAGCACCATAACAAACAGCTCTTTCAACCTCCCGAGGTGTAGGGAATCTCATCGTGTATTGATTAGGACCAATAGCCCTTGCAGTACATCTCCAACTATCACCGAAAATCATGTTAAAGGATTGTTCAATCTCCCGAGAGGTTGCATTCCCCTCAATAATCGTGATAACCACACTGGTAGCTCTCTCTTTGATCAACTTGGAGGAGCTCTGATCAGGCATGTAAAAGAAACCCCTACCAGGTGCTTGAAACCCACACATAGATGGAACACACTCCCAAGGAAGCACAGTTTGACAAATCTGAGCAATATGTCCAAGCTTCTTACATCGATCACAGCGAATAGTGGGACAACGAGCAGTGTAATGGCCCACTATGTTGCAGTGAAGACAGGGAGCAGGGTCACCGGCAGCCGCAGGAGGATTGGCTCCAGGCCCTTGAGATGCAACCGATTTACCTCCACCAGCAGAAGAAGCTTCCTGGCGGCGCCTCTCCGAATCCCAGGCCGCCGCTTCCCAACGGTCGTTGGATTGCTGGGAGTGGGAGTTGGAGGCGCGCAGATTGTTGGAGGAGGTCTGCGGCGCCTCATCACGCTGCCAGACGTTGCGGCCGCGGCCGCGATTTGGTTGGTTGCGGCCTCTCCCGCCGCCGAATCTCCCTCCGCCATCACCCATCGGAGGAGCGGCAGCGACTTGCGCGAAGGAACGAGGATCTCCGGCGACCTTGCCGCGCCACCAGCCGAACGAATCGGCGGAGCGAGGTGGAGAAGTGCTAACCCTAGAATCGCTCCAGAAATGCTCGAGAAGGAGATCTAGGTTTGACCAAGCGGCAGCGCCTCCACCGGGTGGTATATAAGCCTTAGGGTTGCTGGGACCCGCTTGTCTGTGTCCGCCATGGACGATGGATGGTGGAGGATCTGAACACGTGTTCCCATCTCCATCAATGGCCGCCATGGATTCAGCAGCTTCTGGGCCCAAGCCCAATTCCACTGAAGGAACTGGGCTTCCTTGCACAATAGAATGAGGAGAGGCCCCGAGCAGGCCCTGCGAGCTCCATCTCCCCGGATCAATGGCGTGACCACCTCGTGGCCGCGGCGGCGCCACCATTCCCGATCGGGTTGGTGATCTGCTCGGAGCCTTCGCGTAGAAGAGCTCCTCGATCGAAGCAGGGAAGGATGTGGACGAATTGTTCTGCTGCGGATCCCTTCCCATTGGAAATTGGTGGAACTCTGAGTCGAAGAGGGATCCCGGTGGCAGCGGCTTCAGCGGGATGCGAACATCATGGCGAGGAAGGGCTACCGGGCCGCCGAATTTGATCGATTCCTGCTCACGGAGGCTTCTCGAGTCGACGACGAGCTCCAATCGATTGAGAAGGAGGAGGCGCCCCCTGGCGTGGTGGACGATCAGCACTCCGTCAAGGAAGGGGTTGTTCTGATTGCCGCCGGCGAGCGGCCGACGGGCGTAGGTAACTCGCCAGCTCGAGACGGAGGAGGAGGACGCCATCTCCTGCTCCCAGGAGAACTTTCACGGCGGTTCCGGGTGGCAGCGAAGGGGAAGGTGCGGCCGAGGGCACTCCCGAGCGGCGTCGCGGCGAGGTGGGCGGCGGTGAGCGGCGCGGCGAGGTGGGCGGCGGCGCTGGGTTCCGCTTGGATGTACACTGCTAGGGGAAGGTAATCGCTGGGACGTTCCGGCCGTACGTGTTGGGGCAGTGCGGTGAGAGAACCAGGCTCTCGCGTGAGAGCAACGCACATTCAACAATTCAGCAATGTTGAATCTGGTTCTATTGGATTAGTTCATGCTAGGTTCTATTGGATTGCTAAATCCGGTTGCTCAATTCAGCTCAATGATTTAGTTTGTGCATGTTCAGTCTGCTTTCGTGATAGAAGTCCCGAAAGGATACCTCTTGAAACTGATGTCCTACCTAGGCAAGGTTTACTTAAATTTGGTGATGTCTTTTATACTGTCGACAGCGATGTTAGTTCGTAATCTGCTCAAACTGGGGAGGGACGATCAAGAGAAGGTTAGTGTCCTCCATTGCCTGAAAGAAGAGTTCGTGAGATCAACCCTCACCAGCCTTTGAGTTTTCCAAATTACAGCATTCAGTTAGGTAAGTGTTCAACATGGTTTTAATTGCTTTATTCAAGGAAGAAACTAGACATTCTAGCGGGCAACAACATACATGTTTTAGTTCATTTCTTAAAAAACAAAGAATTACCAATTTATTAAACATATACATGTATTGTCTTCAATTATTTTAATTTAACAGTATATTGTATTTGCATACATTTATGTCGTAGCAACGCACGAGCATTTAATAGAGATAAAGCTAAGGCAGTGTCATAAATGACAAACTTAAGGATAAGAGATAGACTATGACATACTGGCATTCAAAGTATAAGTATTATTGCTGAATATAAAATAAAGCACCATAGAAAAAACAAATAGTTGAACAGAGCTTAAGAATCGCTGAAATGACGAAACGGAAGCATCGCATCTGAGCTTCACAACAAGGAAATCACTGCACAGGTTCGGCACCAAACTTGATATGCTCGGGCATTTTAGCATAATGAGCAGTCCCTCCGTTATTGATGGCAACAATTGCGACCTGTGTCTAATGGCAAGGCGGTCACAGCAAGGTCGCCCATGTCTTTGGCTCAGTCATCTATATATCCAATATGGACGGCTACCATCCAAAATGTGAGAATTGTAAATATTCTCTAGATTAGAATTAATACAATCCGAGCAAAGACGATTAACAATTCTTTATGTCTCACAGACTCTCCTAAATTTGCTAATAAAACTTTGGTATAGAGGCATTTCTCGAAATAGGCTTTCGTCCCATTTTATAAAAAAAAGAAATAACCATCGGCCAAACTGATATAACGTGGTGAAGAAAACCTCTTAGGGCATCTACAATGCAGACGCTTATTCACAGGCGCTAGGATTTTAGCCCCGGCCGATCGGCAGTTGTCTTGCATAATCCCGGTTGACAGGCGCTTATTTACTGGCGTCGATGCCAAACCTTGCGCCGGACGCTTCGCCAGTTTTAGGCTTATACGGCACAACACTCGGACCAAGTCCGCTGAAGAATAAGCGCCTGAAACTAAGGCATGCATTGGAGCTCTAATCTGTTGGGCAGACGGTAGGATTAACTGCCGGACTTTTTAAGGCTCAAGCGCCTAAAGTAAGACAAAAGAAACGGCAAAAGAGAGGGGAGCAAACGCCCAACACTCCAAACTTAGCATTAGAACACCTGGACTACCAAGATGGAACGAAGCCTTGCTTTCTCAGAAACCATCGGACAACATTATAACACACCCACCAAACCATAGTGAGACATATAGGATGAGAACATGGGCACAAAATATCAGCCATGGTATGAAGTTGTCGTTACGCAGTCATATGTTATATATACATATTTAGTGATCAATGTCTAACTTTGGGAGGTCGTGGCAACGCACGGCTATTTAACTAGTTATACTAATCTTCTATTCCGTGTCCTTGGTGTTCGCCACGGTGATCACGTATGGAGAGCAGAGAAGAAGCCGATGCCGATTTACAAGCAGCATCCATGGCGTGACGCCATTGGTGTCATCATCACCACAGCAAGCGGTGATGCCGCTGAAGGTAAGATCAGGCTCAAATTCTAGAAGAATAAGGGCAGAAGGGAAAGTTGAAATTGAGCTAACTTTGAATATAACTTGTTGACGTTCACAACTGTTCAAAAAATTCTAAGAAAAAAGGTGAGTATTACAAGTAACTACTCACTCCATTCACAATTATCTTGCCTTCTGGTTTTGTCAAAGTTAAACTTTACAAAGTTTGACCATAAATACAAGAAAAATATCAACATCCATAATACCAAATACATAAAATACAAAAATATATTTTATGAAGATTTTAATACAGTAGATCTTACATTGTTGATGTTGATACTTTTTTTCCTAAATATCTGGTCGAACTTTACAAAATTTAGCTTTGACTACAGCTAAAACGCGGGGTAATTGTGAATGGACGGAGTATCATGCATGTCTTTCCGAAAGGCTTTATCCAAAAATAAGAATAGAATTATATATAATTCCAACAGTAAAGTAATATGAAAAGATCAGAGCAGCCCAGCTTTTTTCTTCTCCAAGAGACACAGAAATAATCAAGGAATTATTTTGTGATCAGATTCAGAATACACCTATATATGCTCATTTTCTGTTTCTCATACTAGCTAGTGCTACCAAACATAGTTTCAATGTAAATGGTGGTGAAAGTTGCGAAACAAATGTTACATACACGGGAACTTTCTCGGAAAAAACAGGGGAAAATTTCTGGAATCTAGATTTAGCTGCACGAACCAATATATTCAGAACTCAGCATTGCAAAAAAATAATTAAAAAGAGGGCAAAAGCCTTGTCCTATTCCATTAGTTGAGAAATAATTTTTACACGAAAAGTAAAGTGGCCGGATTACAACCCAAGACTACTCTCACGGTATCAAATTACACATAAGCTTAGCGCCTGCAAGCACCCGAAGCTTGGACTCATGATTGATTTATGGAGAATAACCAAAGGGGAGCGTGTTTGTTCTTGAACACTCAGGCGTTCCTCTCGTTCCAAAGCTCCCAGGAAACTAGAATAGTGATGGAGGCCAAATCCTTCCGTTTCGTCATCGTGCCCCACCAAAGTCCCAAAGCCGAATGGTATAGCGACAATTAACAAATAGATGGTCCACTCCATCATCCTTTTGCAAAGTGGGCAATTACCAAAATTTGGGCAGCCTCGCTTCTCCAAATGTTCATTCTTCCAAAGCCTATTTTGAAACATAAGCCAATCAAAGAAATTTATTTTAGGGGGAGCCCAAATCCTCCAAACCAAAGAGGAAATGGGGGCAGGTGACGCTGGTCCTGATAATTGATTCTTGTAAGTGGGTTTGGATTAGTTTCCACTCTCGGTGAGGTTCCAAGTGATCTCATCCATAGCATCCTCATGGATATTAACGTCTCTAAGCTTGGCCCAAAGGGAGATGTATTGACGGGCATGGTCGAAAGTGAAATCCACATCCATGTTGATCTTGGAGATCCAACTATTATTGTGCAAAGCTTTTTTTTACATTCCAACTCTTCCTAGTGGATATTTTGTAGATGGGTGGGGAAATATCGATTGGCTTGGCACCATTTAGCCATGGCACGCCCCAAAAGGGTGTCTTTTCTCCATTTCCCAAAGTGATAGTAGTAGCGGCGTAGAAGAGGTCCATATCCGTGTCATTGCAAGGGGTTTCCCAAACCGACAAAAATCTTCTCCTTGTCCTTCCACTATTTCCAAGGTCAACTCAACCGATAAGCTCTTGCAAAGAAGATGGTATTGAGCACGCCTAGCCCCCTAAGATTTTTGGGTCTACAAAAAATGTCCCAATTGACTTTGCATTGGCTACTGGAAACCTTGTCGGTGGCCACCCATAAGAAGACCACTCTCGATTTTTTATGCTATGCAAACCCCCGGGAGGAACAACAAGAGGAGTCAAGTGATAGATGGATTAGTAAGCAATGACGGACTTGATAAGAGCGGTGAATCCCACCACTATAACCAATTTTCCATTCCAAATTGGGATCTTCCCGGCTGTTTTGTCCCCAAGGGCATGAAAATCCTCTCTCCAAAGGCACCCAACCGAAAGGGGCAGCCCAAGATACTTTATGGGGAAGGAGGCTCTATGCACCGGGATACCGTGGAGAATGTCATCAAGGTCAATCTCCCCACACCGGATAGGCACGATGACACTCTTTTGGAAGTTTGTGCAAAGACCTGTGGCATCACCAAACCCATTGATGATGGATGCAAGGTTTTGAATGTATTGCTTGATAAGGCCCACAAAAATAGCCGCGTCATCTTCATAGATAGAGATGTCCTCAAAATGGTGTCACATCTTCTAATCTTGCGAAGGGGCCCGTGCTAAGTTGCCAACTCAAGAATTTTGTTAAGCGGGTCAATTGCAAGAACAAAGAGAAGCGACGAAAAGAGGTAGCCTTGGCGAAGATCGTGGCCATGCTTGATGGGGTTGCCGGCCACCACATTGAGGAGGACCCTGGAAGAACAGGTGACAGGCAAAGCAACAATCCAATACCAAAATCTACTAGGGAGTAGGGAAGCCACAATTTTGGGGAAGATCAACGATATAATCCCAACCCACCGAGTCAAACGCCTTGCGAATGTCAAGCTTGAAGAAAGAAGTTGGAGTTTCGCTTTTGTGTAGTCTAGCTGCAAGGTTCTTCACATATAGGAAATTGCCGTGGATGCTTCTCTTATTTATTAAATCACTTTGAGATTTGGAGTTGAGAGCATCCATAAGCGGCCCTATCCTAATGGATAGCATATTGGCGATCATCTTGGTGATGCCATGAATGAGGCTAGTGGGCCGAAAATCGGAAATGTCCCCCGCACCATCTTATTTTTGGCAATAGAGCGATGTTGGACGAGTTGAGCCAATGCAAGTTAGCCACATGGAGTTTCCCAAAAGTAATTATATCCATCATGACATCCTCACCAATAATGCCCCAACAAAGCTTATAAAAGGCACCGGTGAGACCATCTAGACCGGGAGCTTTATCCCGAGCAATTGATTGATTGCCACCTTCACTTCCTCTTCGGTTAAAGGGTCACCAAGGGATTGCAAATATGGCTCCTTGAAATCAAGCCCCTCCCAATTAAAATTCTTGGAGCAGGTATTACCTTTACGATGACCTCCTCAAAGTGGTCAAAGATGGTCTTCTCTTTTTGCTCATGATCGGTGATCCACCCATTTTTGTGCTTCAGCCGATGAATATGATTCTCCCTTCTTCGCCCATTGATCTTCATGTGGAAAAATTTATTGTTCGCATCACCCTCTTTGATGTTAGTAATTCTAGAGCACTACTTCTTGCATGCGCGTTCAATGACTACGAGGCTCACCACCTTCCTTTTGAGCTTTGTACGTAAGTCCCATTCATTGGCGGAGAGGGCCCTAGTTTCTTGCACAATATCCACTGAAGGATGATAAGGAGGGAGGCATGATGCAACACCTTGCTGCTAGAGAAGAGACCACGGCGCCTCCAAGATTCCAAGTGCTTTACGGTCCGTTGAATCTTGTGAAAGATGATTTGGTAAGGCTCAACATGCTTACACCGTACATTGCGCGCTTTAACGACTTCTTCCTCAAACCTGGGAACCCTCAACAAAAAGTGTTTGAACGTGAAAGACCTAGGGCGGCAAGGTCCTCTATCATCGGCATGGAGGAGCAGGCAATGGTACGAAAGCGAGGACAAAAGGGCGAAGAGGACATGTGAGTCGAAGTGAAGGTCCCATGTGGAGTTGCAACAAAAGGCAACGAGCTTGCACAAGGTTGGGTTAAGCCGTTCATTTCTCCAAGTGAATTTTCAGTTTTGGACGTAAATTTCTTGGAGCTCGCAATCATGCAAGGCAGGTCGAAAACGTTTGATGCGGCCCCGATTTACATAGGTTCAAGTATCCGAGAGCCAAGCATTTGACCCACTTGGAGGTTTGAGGCCGCGAAGCTCATTGAAGAAATCATCTTTTCTACCCGAGGTGGAAGGACCATAAACAGTTGTTATCTTCAATTTGTCATCGGAGTTGAAAATATTGACGGTAGCCGAAAGGCAAATCTCGGTGATATGCACATTCCAAATTTTCACCATGGTTTCATTTCAGTGTGGCTTCCCTAGTGCCAATAGCCGGCCGCTACACATAATTCTTCAGCCAGTTTCCTCCTAGGAAGAAAGCCTCCGAGGGAGAGACGGTCTCCAGTTTTGGGTCCTGCAGGCACACGATATGACAAGTGGAAGTGGCGATGATTTCATTGACAGTGGAGCACCTATCAGGATCATTGAGACCACGAATGTTCCAGCTCGATATGTTGTAAAGTTCTAACATTGGAAACAAAGATAACCCGAAACACAACATTGTAACGTTCCAGCAAGGTTTTCACGGACCAAGCGTTGGGGGAGTTTGCAAGACACTATGAAGGGTAGGTCTCTCAGCAGGTAACCGGGATCATGAGTTTGCATACAGGATTGGTCTTTGTCTCTCTAAGAACCAACAATGCAGTAGCTCTTTCCATGTCCACTTTTTTTTTTGAACTGTGGGGCAAAAGCTTTGCCCCAACCATTTATTAAGAAGGAAGTGCCCGGTTTATTAATGGAAGAAACCGGGCGAAAACCATACATCAAACACCAACAACATGAGGCAACACAACTACAAAGGGCAACACCTAAGACCAGCAACTCACGAAGCGACAATCCCACTCTAGCTAAGGAACCGCAGACTGACAACTACCCTAGGACCACGCAGCTGCCGTTATGCAGTCGCGGGCGCCTTTCCATGTCCACTTTTATAGCAATATCAGTCGATCGTAGTGAAAGCTGGAACAAAAACAATTTAGCATTACGTAAATCCATTCACAAAACAAGTAGCCAAATCTAAGCAGGAATAATTTGCGCATCGTGCAGAAATTTGACATCAGGATATAACACAATAACAATTTCTTTTATTTTCGTAAGAGCGACATTTTTTTCTAGAATTATTTTTTTCTTTTCAAAAAGATGGAAAGACCACAGGCATATGCACCAGTTGATGCACACATAGTATCTATCAGTTAAAGTGTGAGAAAAATATAGGCAACCAAGTCAAACAAGGCGACCAAACAAGAAAAAAACAGAGGCTGTCTACATCCTGGAACCTCGCCAAACTATTACAAAAATTATGATAAGTGGCCAAAACAAATAAAAAAACACACAATTCATTGTAAAAACCTTTAAGGAGGGTTTGTCCCATCGTGTGCCTATGATGGCAAATCCAACAATAGGTCAATATCGGGATATAACATGACATGGTATTTTAGCCACCACCTTTACCAAGGACACACCATGAGCCATCAACAGTGTCGTATCAGAGATCTTGTGTTTCACCCGAGGGACGCGGGACGCATGCTTGTCATTGAAGTTGTCATTTTCATCAATCCCTCTATTGCATGGCAACATCTTGGTTGTTAGATACTGAAAAGACGAGATGTCGCCTAGAGGAGGGTGAATAGACGTTTTAAAAACCATTACTGATTTGGCTTAGAATGCGGAATTAAACTAACGTTTATTTTACAAACATAAAACCTAAATATGCTAGGATCAACTAAGTGCAGCAATAACAACTTAGATAAGCAAGATAGGCACAAGATATAAGTAACACAAGTGATAGCAATGTATATGTACTTCAAGCACGATGGCTATCACAAGGAAAGTAAACTCGGGTATAGAGATAACCGAGACACGCGGAGACGAAGATGTATTCCCGTGTCCCCCCCCCCCCCCAACAAGGTGAGATGCGTCACGTTGGAGATATGCGGGCTATCACGAAGGTCTCCCGAATGCCACGAAGGTTCACATTTGTATCCAAGGCAATACCATGAAGGACAAATGCATTTCCCTTATGGCTAGCTTTTTCTCCACTCCGGGGATAGCAAGCTCTACAACCACTTCACAAGCTTCACGAAGGAGAAGCCCGGGACTCTTCACAATCTTCCACGAAGAGGTCACCGGAGCACCAACCGCCAAGCCAACTAGGAGGTCACCCCTCCAAGAGTAACAAGCTCACGGTCTCTCACTCGAACTAATCGTATTGGAGAGCTCAACACTATGCAAAGATGCAAAGCAAGAACACCAAGAAAAGTGCTCAAATCCTTCTCTCTCAAATCCTACCAAAGCAACAAATGCTATGGAGGAACTAGAGAGAAAGAACAATGGTGAAAATCAACAAATGACTCCAAGATCTATATCCCAATAGTTCTCCTCACTTAGAGGAGGAATTGTTTGATGGAGGTTGTAGATCTAGATCTCCTCTTTCAAATCCCTCAAGAATATGCAAGAAACATGGGAGGAATGGGAGGGGAAGCAAGCTGAAAAAGGTCAAGAACGATGGTAAAAAAATGCGCCCAAGAACCCCTAGAACAATGGGGAAGAAAACCACTTTTATAGCCCCTCAAAATATGACCGTTTGGGGCAAAAATCGAGCCACCCGGCACTGAGTCCAGCAGGACCGGGTGCTGCTGCCGACCTACCCGGCAGCAGACCCAGACGCTGAAAATACGATAATTTTTGCACCCAGACTCCGATTTCAATGATTTTGGGCTCGTTGGAATCACGACAACGAGATCTATAATATTACGCACAGAAACATCATAATACAACCATTGAGTAAGAACAACAATATGAAAGGTTTGGCATATCTATAAAAATCAAACCGGTAAAAACTCCAAACATGAAAACGCAATAGAAGATGCATACAAATTCCGTTTTAGATGAACTTAGACTTGTTGTAAATCTAGCAAAAAGATCAAAGAACCTCAAATAAAGAAACACCAAGAAGCAACAAGAATATAGGGATGAAAAGTATGCAAAGGATTGAACTCCCTAAGATAATGCGATCAAGTTACCCAACCGAAAGTCCCTATTGATAGTGCGGCTATCCATCATATAACCGATCTCCCAACAACCACCTTGAGTTCGGTAAAAGGAAAATCTAGCAAGGCCATACCTTTTCCTTGCACATCCCTCTTGATCTTGATGACAATGCTTCAAGCTCCACTCAAGCCAGAATGACTCACTTGATCATTGTTGCTTCGTGAAGACTCACAAATGCTCCCCCATACACCATGATGGAGTAGCTTCATTGAGGCACATCTTCACATGTCAATTGTCACCAAATGGACCGCAAGCTTCAAGCATGATATCTTCGATATGCTCATCTTGAACTTGCCCTTCTAAACCTTGATGACATCCAAAACTTGTTGCCATCCTCTCATGGGCTATATGAGATCATACTCTTGATGCATTCCCATGGCAAGATACCTAACCCACATAGACAACATAAATGCACATATATAGTGGGTTAGCTCATGAAGCATAAATGACAAGGATTACCATCCATAAGATCACATGATCCAAAGTGGCATAATCTTTATGCTTTATGTGTTGACCAACTTGAATTCAATCTTCACTCTTAGTCTTGGTCAACCTTATATCTTCTCATGCTCTATCAACATATCTTGAGGTACATAGAAAACTCTTCATTTGATTACATGCTTTAAACCTTAGTCAACTATAGCTCAACTCATGATACTATCATGACATTGGCTTAGAGCCATATCTTGAGTTCTTCTCTTGAAATCAAACACTTAAGATCGTGATGCCAATACCTAGGATATAGATTTATCTTCATGGAATCCACACTTGAATCCAACACATAGACTACAAAAAATACCTATGAAATATTCCTTCATATAAACACAATGAAAACATTAGCCCATAGAGGATGGTCATTAATTACCAAAAACACACTTAGGGGCGATGTACCCTTACAGATACCACTCTAGGAGATGCTAGAAAACATAAAACACCACATACCGTGCCGCTTTTGTTCACAGTCAAACCACCTTCGATCCATATCCTTTGGCGATAAAAGGCCGTCTTCCTACTGAAGGCAACAACTCATTTTTTTTATGTTGATGCTGGTGTTGCTGGTGTTGTTGATACTGGTGCTGCTGGTGCTGATGTTGCTGGTGCTGCTACTGCTGCTGCTTGGACCATAGTTTTCCTCTTCTCACTCTGATGGAGAGCCTCATAAACTTCATCAAGGGTTAGTTCATCACAACTTAATTATATGGGGCTCAAAAATTTGTGAAGTAACTAGGCAATAAGACTAACTGTATAAGAGCGAGATCTTCATCTTCATAGTTTACCTCCATGGACAACAATCCAATAACAATCTCCCTAAAGATCGATAGGTGATTCATCACGGATGCACCTTCTTGCAGCCTGTGCGAGAATAACTTCATATTCACATGCATCTTACTGATTATATCCTTTGAGATGCAGATCGATTCCATTCTCAACCATAGGACCACTGCAGTTCTCTCTAGCAGCACTTCATGTAAAAAAATTATTGGATATATGAAATTGAATAAAAAAATAAAGCCTTACGGTCTTTCCTCTTTTCTTCATTGGTCCATGTATTTGCATCGGACTTGCCAAATCCTTCGAGCGCTTCGTGTTGATCATAAGTTTGGGCGAGAATCACCCTCATATTCACTTGTCAAAGGGAAAACCATGTGGTGTAGTCCAGTTGTGGTAGATCGAACTTCAAGGATGACATGTCACAAACCCTATATTGAAACATGGGCTCTAATACCACTTGTTATAAACATGACACAACAAAAACGAAGAGCGATAAAAACAAACCACGCAGGAGACACAATATTTTAACATTGAAAAACTTGTCTAACAAAGACAGGAAAAAATCAAGGACGCCAGCTATCGAAACTAAACTATATGGTTACTATTTACAAACATTGTGAGCTATCAATGAAGCGATCAACACTAGCCGGCGTAGAAGAGGTCCATATCCGTGTCATTACAAGGGGTTTGGCAAACCAGCACAAATCTTCTGCGTGTCCTTCCACTATTTCCAAGTTCAACTCAACCGATAAGCTCTTTCAAAGAAGATGGTATTGAGCACGCCTAGCCCCCTAAAATTTTTGGGTCTAAAAAAATGTCCCAATTGACTTTGCATTGGCTACTGGAAACCTTTTCGATGGCCACCCATAAGAAGACCCCTCTCGATTTTTTATGCTATGCAAACCCCCGTGAGCAACAACAAGAGGAGTCAAATGATAGATGGGCTAGGAGGAAATAGCGGACTTGACAAGAGCGATGCATCCTGCCACTATTACCAATTTCCCATTCCAAGTTGGGATCTTCTTGGACGTTTTGTCCTCAAGGGGCTGAAAATCCGCTCTCCGAAGGCACCAAGCTGAAAGGGGCAGCCCAATATACTTTATGGAGAAGGAGGTTGTCTCAACCAGAATACCTGGTGAATGTCATTAAGGTATATCTCCCCACACCGGATAGGCACGACTGTACTCTTTTGGAAGTTTGTGCAAAGATCCGTGACATTGATGACGCGTAAAGCACATGCTCGTTGGGAACCCCAAGTGGAAGGTGTGATGCGTACAGCAGCAAGTTTCCCTCAGTAAGAAACCAAGGTTTATCGAACCAGTAGGAGTCAAGAAGCACGTTGAAGGTTGATGGCGGCGGGATGTAGTGCGGCGCAACACCGGGGATTCCGGCGCCAACGTGGAACCTGCACAACACAACCAAAGTACTTTGCCCCAACGAAACAGGTGAGGTTGTCAATCTCACCGGCTTGCCGTAACAAAGGATTAACCGTATTGTGTGGAAGATGATTGTTTGCGAAAAACGAGTAGAACAAGTATTGCAGTAGATTGTATTTCAGTAAAGAGAATTGGATCGGGGTCCACAGTTCACTAGAGGTGTCTCTCCCATAAGACAAACGAGCATGTTGGGTGAACAAATTACAGTTGGGCAATTGACAAATAAAGAGAGCATGACCATGCACATACATATCATGATGAGTATAGTGAGATTTAATTGGGCATTACGACAAAGTACATAGACCGCCATCCAACTGCATCTATGCCTAAAAAGTCCACCTTCGGGTTATCATCCGAACCCCTCCCAGTATTAAGTTGCTAACAACAGACAATTGCATTAAGTATTGCGCGTAATGTAACTAGTGACTACATCCTTGAACATAGCACTAATGTTTTATCCCTAGTGGCAACAACATATCCATAACCTTAGAGGTTCTTGTCACCCCTCCAGATTCACGGAGACATGAACCCACTATCGAGCATAAATACTCCCTCTTGGAGTTACTAGCATCAACTTGGCCAAAGCATCTACTAATAACGGAGAGCATGCAAGATCATAAACAACACATAGATATAACTTTGATAATCAACATAACAAGTATTCTCTATTCATCGGATCCCAACAAACGCAACATATAGAATTACGAGATAGATGATCTTGATCATGTTAGGCAGCTCACAAGATCCGACAATGATAGCACAATGGGGAGAAGACAACCATCTAGCTACCGCTATGGACCCATAGTCCAGGGGTAGACTACTCACACATCACACCGGAGGCGACCATGGCGGCGTAGAGTCCTCCGGGAGATGATTCCTCTCTCCGGCAGGGTGCCGGAGGCGATCTCCTGGATCCCCCGAGATGGGATCGGCGTTGGCGGCGTCTCTGGAAGGTTTTCCGTATCGTGGCTCTCGGTACTGGGGGTTTCGTCACGGAGGCTTTAAGTAGGCGGAAGGGCAAGTCAGGAGGGGGCACGGGGGCCCCAGATGACAGGGCGGCGCGGCCAAGGGGGGGGCGCCGCCCTAGGGTTTGGGCACTCGTGGCCCCACTTCGTTTCGTCTTCGGACTTCCGGAAGCTTCGTGGAAAAATAGGCCCACGGGCGTTGATTTCGTCCAATTCCGAGAATATTTCCTTACTAGGATTTACGAAACCAAAAACGAGCAGAAAACAAGAATCGGCACTTCGGCATCTTGTTAATAGGTTAGTTCCGGAAAATGCACGAATATGACATAAAGTGTGCATAAAACATGTAGATAACATCAATAATGTGGCATGGAACATAAGAAATTATCGATACGTTGGAGACGTATCGGCATCCCCAAGCTTAGTTCTCGCTCGTCCCGAGCGGGTAAAACGATAACACGTATAATTTACGGAGTGACATGCCATCATAATCTTGATCATACTATTTGTAAAGCATATGTAGTGAATGCAGCGATCAAAACAATGTATATGACATGAGTAAACAAGTGAATCATATAGCAAAGACTTTTCATGAATAGCACTTCAAGACAAGCATTAATAAGTCTTGCATAAGAGTTAACTCATAAAGCAATAATTCAAAGTAAAGGCATTGAAGCAACACAAAAGAAGATTAAGTTTCAGCGGTTGCTTTCAACTTGTAACATGCATATCTCATGGATATTGTCAACATAGAGTAATATAATAAGTGCAATAAGCAAATATGTAGGAATCAATGCACAGTTCACACAAGTGTTTGCTTCTTGAGGTGGAGAGAAATAGGTGAACTGACTCAACATTGAAAGTAAAAGAATTGTCCTCCATAGAGGAAAAGCATCGATTGCTATATTTGTGCTAGAGCTTTGATTTTGAAAACATGAAACAATTTTGTCAACGGTAGTAATAAAGCATATGCATCATGTAAATTATATCTTATAAGTTGCAAGCCTCATGCATAGTGTACTAATAGTGCCCGCACCTTGTCCTAATTAGCTTGGACTACCGGATCATCACAATGCACTTGTTTTAACCAAGTGTCACAAAGGGGTACCTCTATGCCGCCTTGTACAAAGGTCTAAGGAGAAAGCTCGCATTGGATTTCTCGCTATTGATTATTCTTCAACTTAGACATCCATACCGGGACAACATAGACAACGAGATAATGGACTCCTCTTTTATGCATAAGCATGTAACAACAATTAATAATTTTCTCATTTGAGATTGAGGATATATGTCCAAAACTGAAACTTCCACCATGGATCATGGCTTTAGTTAGCGGCCCAATGTTCTTCTCTAACAATATGCATGCTTAACCATAAGGTGGTAGATCTCTCTTACTTCAGACAAGACGGACATGCATAGCAACTCACATGAAATTCAACAATGAATAGTTGATGGCGTCCCCAGTAAACATGGTTATCGCACAACAAGCAACTTAATAAGAGATAAAGTGCATAATTACATATTCAATACCACAATAGTTTTTAAGCTATTTGTCCCATGAGCTATACATTGCAAAGGTGAATGATGGAATTTTAAAGGTAGCACTCAAGCAATTTACTTTGGAATGGCGGAAAATACCATGTAGTAGGTAGGTATGGTGGACACAAATGGCATAGTGGTTGGCTCAAGTATTTTGGATGCATGTGAAGTATTCCCTCTCGATACAAGGTTTAGGCTAGCAAGGCTTATTTGAAACAAACACAAGGATGAACCGGTGCAGCAAAACTCACATAAAAGACATATTGAAAACATTATAAGACTCTACACCGTCTTCCTTGTTGTTCAAACTCAATACTAGAAATTATCTAGACCTTAGAGAAACCAAATATGCAAACCAAATTTTAGCATGCTCTATGTATTTCTTCATTAATGGGTGCAAAGCATATGATGCAAGAGCTTAATCATGAGCACAACAATTGCCAAGTATCACATTACCCAAGACATTTATAGCAATTACTACATGTATCATTTTCCAATTCCAACCATATAACAATTTAACGAAGGAGAAACTTCGCCATGAATACTATGAGTAGAAACCAAGGACATACTTGTCCATATGCTACAGCGGAGCGTGTCTCTCTCCCATAAAGTGAATGCTAGGATCCATTTTATTCAAACAAAACAAAAACAAAAACAAACCGACGCTCCAAGAAAAAGCACATAAGATGTGATGGAATAAAAATATAGTTTCGGGGGAGGAACCTGATAATGTTGTCGATGAAGAAGGGGATGCCTTGGGCATCCCCAAGCTTAGACGCTTGAGTCTTCTTGATATATGCAGGGGTGAACCACCGGGGCATCCCCAAGCTTAGAGCTTTCACTCTTCTTGATCATGTTGCATCATACTCCTCTCTTGATCCTTGAAAACTTCCTCCACACCAAACTCGAAACAACTCATTAGAGGGTTAGTGCACAATAAAAATTAACATATTCAGAGGTGACACAATCATTCTTAACACTTCTGGACATTGCATAATGCTACTGGACATTAGTGGATCAAAGAAATTCATCCAACATAGCAAAAGAGGCAATGCGAAATAAAAGGCAGAATCTGTCAAAACAGAACAGTTCGTATTGACGAATTTTAAAATGGAACCAGACTTGCTCAAATGAAAATGCTCAAATTGAATGAAAGTTGCGTACATATCTGAGGATCATGCACGTAAATTTGCTTAATTTTCTGAGCTACCTACAGGGAGGTAGACCCAGATTCGTGACAGCAAAGAAATCTAGAACTGCGCAGTAATCCAAATCTAGTACTTACTTTTCTATCAACGGCTTAACTTGGCACAACAAAACACAAAACTAAGATAAGGAGAGGTTGCTACAGTAGTAAACAACTTCCAAGACACAAAATAAAAACAAAGTACTGTAGGTAAAAACATGGGTTGTCTCCCATAAGCGCTTTTCTTTAACGCCTTTCGCCTAGGCGCGTAAAGTGTGTATCAAGTATTATCAAGAGACGAAGTGTCAACATCATAATTTGTTCTCATAATAGAATCAAAAGGTACCTTCATTCTCTTTCTAGGGAAGTGTTCCATACCTTTCTTGAGAGGAAATTGATATTTTATATTACCTTCCTTCATATCAATGATAGCACCAACGAGTTCGAAGAAAAGGTCTTCCCAATATAATGGGACAAGATGCATTGCATTCAATATCCAAGACAACAAAATCTACGGGGACAAGGTTATTGTTAACGGTAATGCGAACATTATCAACTCTCCCCAGAGGTTTCTTTGTAGAATGATCAGCAAGATTAACATCCAAATAACAATTTTTCAGCGGTGTCAAGTCAAGCATATTATAAATTTTCTTAGGCATAACGTAAATACTTGCACCAAGATCACATAAAGCATTACAATCAAAATCTTTAACCTTCATCTTAATGATGGGCTCCCAACCATCCTCTAGCTTTTTAGGAATAGAGGCTTTGCGCTCTAGTTTCTCTTCTCTAGCTTTAATGAGAGCATTTGTAATATGATGTGTAAAGGCCAAATTTATAGCACTAGCATTAGGACTTTTAGCAAGTTTTTGCAAGAACTTTATAACTTCAGAGATGTGGCAATCATCAAAATTAAAACCATTATAATCTAAAGCAATGGGATCATCATCTCCAATGTTGGAAAAAATTTCAGCAGCTTTATCACAGGCAGTTTCAGCAGTTTTAGCAGTTTCGGGCAGTTTTCGCGCTTTGCATTAGAAGTGGAAACATTGCTAACACCAATTCTTTTATTAGTATTAGTAGGAGGTGCAGCAACATGTGTAGCATTAGCATTACTAGTGGTGGTTATAGTCCAAACTTTAGCTACATTCTTCTCTTTAGCTAGTTTTTCATTTTCTTCTCTATCCCACCTAGCACGCAGTTCAGACATTAATCTTATATTCTCATTAATTCTAACTTGGATGGCATTTGCTGTAGTAACAATTTTGTTATGATGATTTTCATTAGGCAAAAATTTCGATTTCAAAAGATCAACATCAGCAGCAAGACTATCGACTTTAGAAGCAAGTATATCAATTTTCCCAAGCTTTTCTTCAACAGATTTGTTAAAAGCAGTTTGTGTACTAATAAATTCTTTAAGCATGGCTTCAAGTCCAGGGGGTGAACTCCTATTATTGTTGTAAGAATTCTCATAAGAATTACCATAGCCGTTGCCATTATTATAAGGATATGGCCTATAGTTGTTACTAGAATTGTTCCGGTAAGCATTGTTGTTGAAATTATTATTTTTAATGAAGTTCACATCAACATGTTCTTCTTGTGCAACCAATGAAGCTAATGGAACATTATTAGGATCAATATTAGTCCTATCATTCACAAGCATAGACATAATAGCATCAATCTTATCACTCAAGGAAGAGGTTTCTTCGACGGAATTTACCTTCTTACCTTGTGGAGCTCTTTCCGTGTGCGATTCAGTAGTAATTGATCATCATATTATCAAGAAGCTTTGTTGCTTCACCAAGAGTGATGGACATAAAGGTACCTCCAGCAGCTGAATCCAATAAATTCCGTGAAGAAAAATTTAGTCCTGCATAGAAGGTTTGGATGATCATCCAAGTAGTCGACCCATGGGTTGGGCAATTTTTAACCAGAGATTTCATTCTTTCCCAAGCTTGAGCAACATGTTCAGTATCTAATTGTTTAAAATTCATTATGCTACTCCTCAAAGATATAATTTTAGCCGGGGGATAATATCTACCAATAAAAGCATCCTTGCATTTAGTCCATGAATCAATACTATTCTTAGGCATAGATAGCAACCAATCTTTAGCTCTTCCTCTTAATGAGAAAGGGAACAATTTTAGTTTAATAATATCACCATCTACATCTTTATATTTTTGCATTTCACATAGTTCAACAAAATTATTAAGATGGGCAGCAGCATCATCATAACTAACAGCAGAAAATTGCTCTCGCATAACAAGATTCAAGAAAGCGTGTTTAATTTCAAAGAATTCTGCTGTAGTAGCAGGTGGAGCAATAGGTGTGCATAAGAAATCATTATTATTTGTGGTTGTGAAGTCACACAACTTAGTATTTTCAGGGTTGGCCATTTTAGCAACAGTAAATAAAACAAACTAGATAAAGTAAATGCAAGTAACTAATTTTTTTGTGTTTTTGATATAGCAAACAAGATAGCAAATAAAGTAAAACTAGCAACTAATTTTTTTGTATTTTGATTTAGTGCAGCAAACAAAGTAGTAAATAAAACTAAGCAAGACAAAAACAAAGTAAAGAGATTGAGAAGTGGAGACTCCCCTTGCAGCGTGTCTTGATCTCCCCGCAACGGCGCCGTAAATTTAGCTTGATGACGCGTAAAGCACACGCTCGTTGGGAACCCCAAGTGGAAGGTGTGATGCGTACAGCAAGCAAGTTTCCCTCAGTAAGAAACCAAGGTTTATCGAACCGAGTAGGAGTCAAGAAGCACGTTGAAGGTTGATGGCGGCGGGATGTAGTGCGGCGCAACACCAGGGATTCCGGCGCCAACGTGGAACCCGCACAACACAACCAAAGTACTTTGCCCCAACGAAACAGCTGAGGTTGTCAATCTCACCGGCTTGCTGTAACAAAGGATTAACCGTATTGTGTGGAAGATGATTGTTTGCAGAAAACAGTAGAACAAGTATTGCAGTAGATTGTATTTCAGTAAAGAGAATTGGACCGGGGTCCACAGTTCACTAGAGGTGTCTCTCCCATAAGACAAACATCATGTTGGGTGAATAAATTACAGTTGGGCAATTGACAAATAAAGAGAGCATGACCATGCACATACATATCATGATGAGTATAGTGAGATTTAATTGGGCATTACGACAAAGTACATAGACCGCCATCCAACTGCATCTATGCCTAAAAAGTCCACCTTCGAGGTTATCATCCGAACCCCTCCAGTATTAAGTTGCTAACAACAGTACAATTGCATTAAGTATTGCGCGTAATGTAACTAGTGACTACATCCTTGAACATAGCACTAATGTTTTATCCCTAGTGGCAACAAGCACATCCATAACCTTAGAGGTTCTTGTCACCCCTCGCAGTTCACTGGAGACATGAACCCACTATCGAGCATAAATACTCCCTCTTGGAGTTACTAGCATCAACTTGGCCAAAGCATCTACTAATAACGGAGAGCATGCAAGATCATAAACAACACATAGATATAACTTTGATAATCAACATAACAAGTATTCTCTATTCATCGGATCCCAACAAACGCAACATATAGAATTACAGATAGATGATCTTGATCATGTTAGGCAGCTCACAAGATCCGACAATGATAGCACAATGGGGAGAAGACAACCATCTAGCTACTGCTATGGACCCATAGTCCAGGGGTAGACTACTCACACATCACACCGGAGGCGACCATGGCGGCGTAGAGTCCTCCGGGAGATGATTCCCCTCTCCGGCAGGGTGCCGGAGGCGATCTCCTGGATCCCCCTAGATGGGATCGGCGTTGGCGGCGTCTCTGGAAGGTTTTCCGTATCGTGGCTCTCGGTACTGGGGGTTTCGTCACGGAGGCTTTAAGTAGGCGGAAGGGCAAGTCAGGAGGGGGCACAGGGGCCCCAGATGACAGGGCGGCGCGGCCAAGGGGGGGCCGCGCCGCCCTAGGGTTTGGGCACCCTGTGGCCCCACTTCGTTTCGTCTTCGGACTTCTGGAAGCTTCGTGGAAAAATAGGCCCCTGGGCGTTGATTTCGTCCAATTCCGAGAATATTTCCTTACTAGGATTTCTGAAACCAAAAACAGCAGAAAACAAAGAATCGGCACTTCGGCATCTTGTTAATAGGTTAGTTCCAGAAAATGCACGAATATGACATAAAGTGTGCATAAAACATGTAGATAACATCAATAATGTGGCATGGAACATAAGAAATTATCGATACGTTGGAGACGTATCAGACATCACAAACCCATTGATGATAGATGCAAGGTTTTGAATGTCATGCTTCATCGGAGCCACAAAAATAGCCACATCATCTGCATAGAGAGAGATGTCCTCAAAATGGTGTCACACCTTCTAATCTTGAGAAGGGGCCCGTGCAAAGTTGCCAACTCAAGAATTTTGGTAAGCGAATCAATGGCAAAAACAAAGAGAAGTGGCAAAAGTAGGTTGCGTTGGCGAAGATTGCGGCCATTCTTGATGGGGTTTCGGGCCACCCCGTTGAGGTGGACCCGGGAAGAAGAGGTTACGAGCAAATCGACAATCCAATTCCAAAATATACTAGGGAACCCACACTTTTGGAGAAGATCAATGATATAATCCCAACACACCGAGTCAAATGCCTTACGAATGTCAAGTTTGAAGAGAAGAGCCGGAGTTTCGCTTTTTTGTAGTCTAGTTGCAAGGTTCTTCATAGAGGAAATTTTCATGGATGCTTCTTTTCTTTATGAAAGCATTAGATATTTGGAGACGAGAGCATCCATAAGCATCCTTAGCCTAATGGAGAGCATCTTGGTGATGCCATGAATGAGGCCAGATATCTTAAATGTCCTCCGTGCCACCTTTTTTTTGCCAATAGAGCGATGTTGGTGGAGTTGAGCCAATCTAAGTTAGCCACATGGAGATTCCCAAAAAGGTTTTAAGCCCTCATGACATCCTCAACCATAGTGTACTAAAAACGCTTATAAAATGCACCAGTGAAACCATCTGGACCGAGAGATTTATCCTCGAGCAATTGATTGATTGCCACCTTCACTTCCTCGTCGGTTAAAGGGATACCAAGGGATTGCAAGTACGACTCCTCAAAATCAAGCCTCCCGTCGACTTACGAATTTGGATCATAGCTGTCAGTGTATGTGGCATGTGGTCGAGGTTGATTCTTTGTGTGGCCACCACAAATATAGAGGCTGACGCGTCGAGGAAGTCCTGCATACAGGGTACAACATGGACCAGCACGTCAAAGTCGATTCCTATAGGGATCGGAACCTCGTGGAGCTCCAAGTCCACAAGTCCGAGCATAGAAGGAAACTACATTTATTGATCGTACGGAAGGAGAATGTCGGGATGCCAAGCTCCTCGGCATCGTCAATCATCGAGGACGGTATCCTATCGGTGATGACGCATATTACCGCAGGAAGGTTGTCGTGGCGTGATATGTATCAAACGTATCTATAATTTTTTATGCTCCATGCTTTTTTACACCAATTTATATATGTTTTGCTCATGCTTCGTTGCACTTTTATACATTTTCCGGCACTAACCTATTAACAAGATGCCACAGTGCTAGTTCCCTGTTTTGTTTTGTGCTGTTTTGTATTTCAGAAAAGTTGTACAGGAAATATTCTTCGAATTGGACGAAACAAAATCCGAAGTCTATATTTTACCGTAACGAAGATAGAGTCCGGAAGGGAGACGAAGAAAGGCCACAGGGTGGCCAGACTAACCCTAGGCGTGGCCTGGGTGTGGCCCGCGCCTAGGAGTGGTGTGGGTCCCCCTGGCCTCCACCGACCTCGCTATTCTGCCTATTTATTCACGATCTCGTGAAAACCCTGAAGACCAGAGTCTCTATCCACGAAAAGTTCCATCGCGGCCGCTATTGCAGACCCTAGCTCGGGAGGGTTCTGAAGCGCTTCCCGGCACCCTGCCGGATGGGAAAATCATAGTCGGAGGTATCTACATCACCATGCCCACTTCCAAAGTGATGCGTGAGTAGTTCATCCCTGGACTATGGGTCCATAGCAGTAGCTAGATGGTTGTTCTTCTCCAATTTGTGCCTCATGTTTAGATCTTGTGAGATGCCCTACATGATCAAGATCATCCTTATGTAATGCTACATCTTGTGTTTGCTGGGATCCGATAAATATTTAATACTATGTGGAGATCGATTATATATTCTTGTCATACGTTATTTGTGATCTTGCATGCTCTCCGTTGCTAGTAGATACTCTGGCCAAGTAGATGCTTGTGACTCGAAGAGGGGGTATTTATGCTCGATAATAGGTTCATGCCTCCAGTTTTCTGGAAGAGTGACAATAACTTCTAAGATTGTAGATGTGTTGTTGCTACTAGGGAGAAAATAACAATGTTTTATCCAAGGGTAATTCTATTTTTTACTTTACACACATTGCTTAATGCGATAATTTGGTGCTTGCAGCTTAATACTGGAAGGGGTTCGAACGATAACCAGAAGGTAGATTATTAGTCATAGGTAGATTATTAGTCATAGACGCAGTTGGATTACGGTCTATGTATTATATTGTAATGCACAAACAAATCTCATAGTAATCATCTTGTCATGTATGGTCGGTATTCTGTTAATTGCCCAGTTGTAATTTGTTCATCCAACATGTTATTTATCTTTATAGAGAGACACCTCTAGTGAACTGTGGACCCCGGTCTTTTCTTTTACACTGATAAATTTATCAACTGCAATCATTCTCTGTTTACTTACTGCAAGCACTGTTCTCTTTAATTACTGCAAACATCTATTTCCACTCGATACGTCTAATCCTTTATGTTAAGCAAAACCGGTGAGACTGATAACCTCACTGTAAGTTGGGGTAAAGTATTTTAGTTGTGTTGTGTGCAGGTTTCACGTTGTTTCTGACGCCGGTAGTGCGCCCTGCTAATTGTCAGCCAACAACACCTTCAGGAGTCACGCCTTTCTCCTTTTTTTTCGATAAGGGGCGCTTTATTACTTAAGAGTTTTAAGCCATTACACCCGACCTCTGCATATCTAAGATGCACACAGCCGTTGTTTAGTCTTGAAACAAAAAAAAAGACGAGATTACATATCATATTGAGAAATTGTAAAGACACCTAAACTGGAGGAGCTTCGATCCTTAGATTATGCTGCCATCCATGTAGGGAAAAAGTATCCCTCGCCGTAGCTTCCAACCGTAAACAGACCTCCGTAAACAGGTCTCGATGTTCCACACGCTGGAGCGACGACCATAAGCGGAGGGTGTTGGTACACCAGTATATAACCTGCAACAGAGAAGAATTAGTACCATTAAACAATGTATCATTTCTACATAGCCAAAGCGACCAAATAATGGCAATCGCTCCCACCCTAATATGCTTCTTGAACCTAGGATCAATGCCATTTAGCCAATTCCCGAAGATATTGGTAACACTACGTGGCTGATACAAGCTCGAAGCTAACTGGATGACTGACCATATAGACCTAGCGAACCTGCAATGGAAAAACAAGTGTTTTATTGTCTCCTCCTGGTGACAGAAAGCACATTGTTTACTCCCTTGCCAATTCCGCTTAGCTAGATTATCTTTGGTGAGAATAACGCCTTTTCGGAGGTACCATCCAAATACCTTTATCCGCAAAGGGATTTTCAACTTCCAAAGTTTATTGTTATTAGGTGTATCGATTGGTAAATCCGGATGAATAAGTGAATTGTACATGGAAGCTACCGAAAATTTACCATTCTCATGTAGATTCCAACGAAATTCGTCATGACCAGGTTGTAGATGAACATTCGCCAAACGTTGAAGTAAGGCGTTCCAGTCCAACAACCTCTGTCCTGACAAATCCCTACGGAACGTTACATTTGGAGGAGAAATGTCCATCACCTTAGCGATGGTCTCACTTTTGTAACGCACTATAGAATACAAAGCGGGATATTGTTCTTGGAGGGGTGTGCCATCAAGCCACCTATCCTCCCAGAAACGAATTTCCGAACCATCCTTAATGGAAAATGTACCATGACGAAAGAAATGATTCTTCGTTGCCATTAGCTCAGCCCAAAAATGAGAATCACCTGGTTTCCAAGTAACCTGTGATAATGCTTTTGTGCCAATATATTTCCTTTTAAGCATTGTTTGCCAGGTCCCTTCCTCCGTAAGCAGCCTGAACAACCACTTACCTAGGAGAGCAGTATTCTTGACCTCTAGGTCGTGAATACCCAGCCCTCCTTGGTCTTTAGGACAGCAAACAACACTCCATTTTGTCACGCCTTTCTCCTACTGATCGATTAAATCTTGGTTTTTTATTAAGAGAAAATTTGTTGTTGTACTCATCATACCTTCCTCTTGGGGTTCCCCAACGGTGTGCAATCTGCGTTCATCATGGCGCGACAGACCAATACACAAGGACACAAGCAGAGCGTGGTATAGGAGGATACCATCCAAGTAGTCGTGGCTACAAATAGATTTAGTACCGGCGGCATTGAGGAAGAGATGGGAGACAGAGTGCAGGGGTTGAGAATTTTGACACGCATGAGTTGTTGATGGATCACCGTCATTTGATAGGACATGGTTAGTTGTTGAGATAGATAATTGTGTTTCCTTTTGGACCCAAAAAAGTAACCATGGTGGCAATTTTCATTGATAGGTTGTTCGCGTTGTACGCCTCGAGAGGAAAGATAGGTATGGAGGAAACACCACTGGTGCCATTTCTTAGGTAGAGAAAAATCTGACACCATGCGAAATATAACAACACTCGACGTGCCATTAGCATAGTTTAAACCTTAATAGTAAAGACACATGGACTAGTTTCCTTATGTGATTTAGGTATCTATTTTAGGTCTCCGTCAATGCTAGGAGCATGCTTCATAAGGCATGGAAGGTGTGGTGTCATTCTTCTTCTCATAATAAAATATGTGCATTGAGAGATAGGCACTACGGGAACCAGCCGCCGGCCGTCGGCACAGCATCACCTGCCGTCGGCCCACGTCTGTGCCGACGGCCGCCGTCGGCACAATATCGCCTCAGCACAGACTGGCTCGCCGTCGGCCCATCCTTTGCCGTCGGCACAGACGCCAGCCCGACGGTCAAACTACGCCGTCGGCACAGTCAACGTGGGGCCCGCGGAGCGTCTAACGGCCGTTAGGCCAGGAAATGTACTGTGCCGACGGCTTGGCCCATCAACTGCCATCGGACGACCACGGGCTGCCACGCGTCCACGCCCCTGCTGCTGTGCCGATGGCCAAGCCGTCGGCCCATCAACTGCCATCGGACGACCACGGGCTGCCACGCGTCCACGCCTCTGCTGCTGTGTCGACGGCCAAGCCGTCGGCCCAGTTCCTTCGGCCCAGACGCGCCGCCACCCGCTCCGCGCCGCCGCTGGGCCCCTGCCATTTGGCACGTCCAGGGGGCTGTGCCGACGGCTATGCGGCACAGACCTGACCATTTTGTTTCCCGCTGCATTTCCTGGCCCAGCACAGCACGCACAGCATAAATAGCAGTAATATACATTGAAATGCATCACAAATGTTGCACATCACATAATCATCATCAAATGTAGCAACAACATCATCGTGATAAAAATATGTGTCATGTAGCACACACAATCATCATACATCGTCGACACATGGCACACACGATCGACGCACACCCGCTAGACACCTAGCTAAGGGAAACTAAGATCGTGGGGTCCAACCAAGTTCCCGACTCGTAAATTCAGGCGTCCGGCCTTTGTCGAGGTAGACCGAAGTAGAACCATGGCCTGAACCATCGCCAGCAGGAGAAAACCCTGAAGCACCGGGAGAATGGTGGCCGGGGTGCATCGGTGTGCCCTCGCGCGACGAACCAGGAGAGTGTCGGTTCCGCGAATTTCCCGTGCCCTACATGTTTGACAAGAGTTAGCATCTTAGACATGCGAAAGGAAAGTGGTGAAAGCAGCTTAGACAACGGTTAGGCACAGGACTTACCGGAGTCCGTGCGTAGTATGTGGCCGCGAAAGCTTCCCTCGATGGGCACACTGGAGTCGGCCCCAGCCTAGCTGGCTCCTCATCCGGAAGTGCGATCCTCTCTCCAGTCAAGAAGAACGTCCCGACCGCCTCGCAAGATAGTTTAGATGTCAAGCGCCGCGTATATAAAAAAAGGGAGGTGGGACTTGTCATGTCTTCGAACCATAAAAGATTGGAACTTACACGACTCGTCGCCTCCTGGTACTCTTCCCAAGCCGCTCTCTTGAGGTCCCACTCTGCTACAACCGTCAAATACTTCTCATAAGCGGCCGCGTAGGCGGCCTCAAAGTTAGCCTACAATTTCCAAGAAAAGGAGTCATGTCAATTTAGCCATTCAGGGATGGATGTTGGAAAGAAGATGGAAATGAGAAAACTTACATCCGTACGACGGTGTCGAGGAGGCGCGACCGGTGGGTCGCCGGTGGTGAGGGTAGACCTGATCTGCGTGAGGGTCTGCTGGCGCAAAGTTGACGTGGGAGTTAGAGATCTCTGTGGTGTAACTTTTCTTCAGTTCCCCGGCAACGGCGCCAGAAATTTGCTTGATGCGTGTGGTTGACACGTCCGTTGGGAACCCCAAGAGGAAGGTGTGATGCGCACAGCGGCAAGTTTCCCTCAGTAAGAAACCAAGGTTTAATCGAACCAGTAGGAGTCAAGAAGCACGTTGAAGGTTGATGGCGGCGGGATGTAGTGCGGCGCAACACCGGAGATTCCGGCGCCAACGTGGAACCCGCACAACACAACCAAAGTACTTTGCCCCAACGAAACAGTGAGGTTGTCAATCTCACCGGCTTGCTGTAACAAAGGATTAACCGTATTGTGTGGAAGATGATTGTTTGCAGAAAACAGTAGAACAATATTGCGGTAGATTGTATTTCGAGTATAGAGAATTGGACCGGGGTCCACAGTTCACTAGAGGTGTCTCTCCCATAAGATAAACAGCATGTTGGGTGAACAAATTACAGTTGGGCAATTGACAAATAAAGAGGGCATGACCATGCACATACATATTATGATGAGTATAGTGATATTTAATTGGGCATTACGACAAAGTACATAGACCGCTATCCAGCATGCATCTATGCCTAAAAAGTCCACCTTCAGGTTATCATCCGAACCCCTTCCAGTATTAAGTTGCTAACAACAGACAATTGCATTAAGTATTGCGCGTAATGTAATCAGTAACTACATCCTTGAACATAGCACCAATGTTTTATCCCTAGTGGCAACAGCACATCCATAATCTTAGAGATTTTTGTCACTTCCCCAGATTCACGGAGACATGAACCCACTATCGAGCATAAATACTCCCTCTTGGAGTTACAAGCATCTACTTGGCCAGAGTATCTACTAGTAACGGAGAGCATGCAAGATCATAAACAACACATAGACATAACTTTGATAATCAACATAACAAGTATTCTCTATTCATCGGATCCCAACAAACGCAACATATAGAATTACAGATAGATGATCTTGATCATGTTCGGCAGCTCACAAGATCCGACAATTAAGCACAATGGGGAGAAGACAACCATCTAGCTACTACTATGGACCCATAGTCCAGGGGTAGACTACTCACACATCACTCCGGAGGCGACCATGGCGGCGTAGAGTCCTCCGGGAGATGATTCCCCTCTCCGGCAGGGTGCCGGAGGCGATCTCCCGAATCCCCCGAGATGGGATTGGCGGCGGCGGCGTCTCCGGGAAGGTTTTCCGTATCGTGGCTCTCGTGCATCGGGGGTTTCGCGACGGAGGCTTTAAGTAGGCGGAAGGGCAGGTCGGGGGCCACACGAGGGGCCCGAGATGACGAGGCCGCGCGGCAAAGACCCAGGCCGCGCCGCCCGTAGTCCGGCCGCCTCGTGGCCCCACTTCGTCTCCTCTTCGGTCTTCCGGAAGCTTCGTGGCAAAATAGGACCCCGGGCGTTGATTTCGTCCAATTCCGAGAATATTTCGTTACTAGGATTTCGAAACCAAAAACAGCAGAAAACAGCAACTGGCACTTCGGCATCTTGTTAATAGGTTAGTTCGAGAAAATGCACGAATATGACATAAAGTGTGCATAAAACATGTAGATAACATCAATAATGTGGCATGGAACACAAGAAATTATCGATACGTCGGAGACGTATCAGCATCCCTAAGCTTAGTTCTGCTCGTCCCGAGCGGGTAAAACGATAACAAAGATAATTTCTGGAGTGACATGCCATCATAACCTTGATCATACTATTTGTAAAGCATATGTAGTGAATGCAGCGATCAAAACAATGTATATGACATGAGTAAACAAGTGAATCATATAGCAAAGACTTTTCATGAATAGTACTTCAAGACAAGCATCAATAAGTCTTGCATAAGAGTTAACTCATAAAGCAATAAATCAAAGTAAAGGTATTGAAGCAACACAAAGGAAGATTAAGTTTCAGCGGTTACTTTCAACTTATAACATGTATATCTCATGGATATTGTCAACATAGAGTAATATAATAAGTGCAATATGCAAGTATGTAGGAATCAATGCACGAGTTCACACAAGTGTTTGCTTCTTGAGGTGGAGAGAAATAGGTGAACCGACTCAACATGAAAGTAAAAGAATGGTCCTCCATAGAGGAAAAGCATCGATTGCTATATTTGTGCTAGAGCTTTGATTTTGAAAACATGAAACAATTTTGTCAACGGTAGTAATAAAGCATATGTATCATGTAAATTATATCTTACAAGTTGCAAGCCTCATGCATAGTATACTAATAGTGCCCGCACCTTGTCCTAATTAGCTTGGACTACCGGATCATCGCAATACACATGTTTTAACCAAGTGTCACAATGGGGTACCTCCATGCCGCCTGTACAAAGGTCTAAGGAGAAAGCTCGCATTGGATTTCTCGCTATTGATTATTCTCAACTTAGACATCCATACCGGGACAACATAGACAACAGATAATGGACTCCTCTTTTATGCATAAGCATGTGGCAACAATTATTATTCTCATATGAGATTGAGGATATATGTCCAAAACTGAAACTTCCACCATGGATCATGGCTTTAGTTAGCGGCCCAATGTTCTTCTCTAACAATATGCATGCTTAACCATAAGGTGGTAGATCTCCCTTACTTCAGACAAGACGAACATGCATAGCAACTCACATGATATTCAACAAAGAATAGTTGATGGCGTCCCCAGAAATATGGTTATCGCACAACAAGCAACTTAATAAGAGATAAAGTGCATAAGTACATATTCAATACCACAATAGTTTTTAAGCTATTTGTCCCATGAGCTATATATTGTAAAGGTGAATGATGGGATTTTAAAGGTAGCACTCAAGCAATTTACTTTGGAATGGCGGAGAAATACCATGTAGTAGGTAGGTATGGTGGACACAAATGGCATAGTGGTTGGCTCAAGGATTTTGGATGCATGAGAAGTATTCCCTCTCGATACAAGGTTTAGGCTAGCAAGGCTATTTGAAACAAACACAAGGATGAAGCGGTGCAGCAAAACTCACATAAAAGACATATTGAAAACATTATAAGACTCTACACCGTCTTCCTTGTTGTTCAAACTCAATACTAGAAATTATCTAGACCTTAGAGAGACCAAATATGCAAACCAAATTAGCAAGCTCTAGGTGTTTCTTCATTAATGGGTGCAAAGTATATGATGCAAGAGCTTAAACATGAGCACAACAATTGCCAAGTATCACATTATCCAAGACATTATAGCAATTTACTACATGTATCATTTTCCAATTCCAACCATATAACAATTTAACGAAGAAGAAACTTCGCCATGAATACTATGAGTAGAGCCTAAGGACATACTTGTCCATATGCTACAGCGGAGCGTGCCTCTCTCCCATACAGTGAATGCTAGGATCCATTTTATTCAAACAAAACAAAAACAAAAACAAACCGACGCTCCAAGAAAAGCACATAAGATGTGATGGAATAAAAATATAGTTTCAGGGGAGGAACCCGATAATGTTGTCGATGAAGAAGGGGATGCCTTGGGCATCCCCAAGCTTAGACGCTTGAGTCTTCTTATAATATGCAGGGGTGAACCACCGGGCATCCCCAAGCTTAGAGCTTTCACTCTCCTTGATCATATTGCATCCTACTCCTCTCTTGATCCTTGAAAACTTCCTCCACACCAAACTTAGAACAACTCATTAGAGGGTTAGTGGACAATAAAAATTAACATGTTCATAGGTGACATAATCATTCTTAACACTTCTGGACATTGGATAAAGCTACTGGACATTAATGGATCAAAGAAATTCATCCAACATACCAAAAGAGGCAATGCGAAATAAAAGGCAGAATCTGTCAAAACAGAACAGTTCGTATTGACGAATTTTATTGAGGCACCAGACTTGCTCAAATGAAAATGTTCAAATTGAATGAAAGTTGCGTACATATCTGAGGATCACTCACGTAAATTGGCATAATTTTCTGAGTTACCTACAGAGAAAACAGCCCAGATTCGTGACAGTAAAGAAATCTGTTTCTGCGCAGTAATCCAAATCTAGTATGAACTTTACTATCAACGACTTTACTTGGCACAACAAAACACTAAACTAAGATAAGGAGAGGTTGCTACAGTAGTAAACAACTTCCAAGACACAAAATAAAAACAAAGTACTGTAGTAAAAACATGGGTTGTCTCCCATAAGCGCTTTTCTTTAACGTCTTTCAGCTAGGCGCGAGAAAGTGTGTATCAAGTATTATCAAGAGACGAAGTGTCAACATCATAATTTGTTCTAATAATAGAATCAAAAGGTAACTTCATTCTCTTTCTAGGGAAGTGTTCCATACCTTTCTTGAGAGCAAATTGATATTTTATATTACCTTCCTTCATATCAATGATAGCACCAACGGTTCGAAGAAAAGGTCTTCCCAATATGATGGGACAAGATGCATTGCATTCAATATCCAAGACAACAAAATCAACGGGGACAAGGTTATTGTTAACGGTAATGCGAACATTATCAACTTTCCCCAAAGGTTTCTTTGTAGAATGATCAGCAAGATTAACATCCAAATAACAATTTTTCAGCGGTGGCAAGTCAAGCATATTATAAATTTTCTTAGGCATAACGGAAATACTTGCACCAAGATCACATAAGGCATTACAATCAAAATCTTTAACCTTCATCTTAATGATGGGCTCCCAACCATCCTCTAGCTTTCTAGGAATAGAGGCTTCGCGCTCTAGTTTCTCTTCTCTAGCTTTTATGAGAGCATTTGTAATATGTTGTGTGAAAGCCAAATTTATAGCACTAGCATTAGAACTTTTAGCAAGTTTTTGCAAGAACTTTATAACTTCAGAGATGTGGCAATCATCAAAATTCAAACCATTATAATCTAAATCAATGGGATCATCATCCCCAATGTTGGAAAAAATTTCAGCAGTTTTATCACAGGCAGTTTCAGCAGTTTTAGCAGTTTCGGGCAGTTTTGTACGCTTTGCACTAGGGGTAGAAACATTGCCAACACCAATTATTTTACCATTAATAGTAGGAGGTGCAGCAACATGTGAAGAATCAACATTATTTGTGGTGGTAATAGTCCAAACTTTAGCTACATTTTTCTCTTTAGCTAGTTTTTCATTTTCTTCTCTATCCCACCTAGCACGCAATTCAGGCATCAATCTTATATTCTCATTAATTCTAACTTGGATGGCATTTGCTGTAGTAACAATTTTATTTTCAATATCCCTATTAGGCATAACTTTCGATTTCAAAAGATCAACATCAGCGGCAAGACTATCGACTTTAGAAGCAAGTATATCAATTTTCCCAAGCTTTTCTTCAACAGATTTGTTAAAAGCAGTTTGTGTACTAATAAATTCTTTAAGCATGGCTTCAAGTCCAGGGGGTGTGTTCCTATTATTATTGTAAGAATTCCCATAAGAATTAGCATAACCGTTACCATTATTATAAGGATATGGCCTATAGTTATTACTAGAATTGTTCCGGTAAGCATTGTTGTTGAAATTATTATTTTTAATGAAGTTGACATCAACATGTTCTTCTTGTGCAACCAATGAAGCTAACGGAACATTATTAGGATCAACATTAGTCCTACCATTCACAAGCATAGACATAATAGCATCAATCTTATCACTCAAGGAAGAGGTTTCTTTGACAGAATTTACCTTCTTACCTTGTGGAGCTCTTTCCGTGTGCCATTCAGAGTAATTAATCATCATATCATCAAGAAGTTTTGTAGCCGCCCCCAAAGTGATGGACATAAAGGTACCTCCAGCAGCTGAATCCAATAAATTCCGCGAAGAAAAATTTAGTCCTGCATAGAAGGTTTGGATGATCATCCAAGTAGTCAGTCCATGGGTTGGGCAATTTTTAATCAAAGATTTCATTCTTTCCCATGCTTGTGCAACATGCTCAGTATCTAATTGTTTAAAATTAATTATGCTACTCCTCAAAGATATAATTTTAGCAGGGGGATAATATCTACCAATAAAAGCATCCTTGCATTTAGTCCAGGAATCAATACTATTCTTAGGCGAGAGATAGCAACCAATCTTTAGCTCTTCCTCTTAATGAGAAAGGGAACAATTTTAATTTTATAATGTCACCATCTACATCTTTATATTTTTGCATTTCACATAGTTCAACAAAATTATTAAGATGGGCAGCAGCATCATCAGAACTAACACCAGAAAATTGCTCTCGCATAACAAGATTCAGTAAAGCAGGTTTAATTTCAAAGAATTATGCTGTAGTAGCAGGTGGAGCAATAGGTGTGCATAAGAAATCATTATTATTTGTGGTTGTGAAGTCACACAACTTAGTATTTTCAGGGGTGGCCATTTTAGCAGTAGTAAATAAAGCAAACTAGATAAAGTAAATGCAAGTAACTAATTTTTTTGTGTTTTTGATATAGCAAACGAGATAGCAAATAAAGTAAAACTAGCAACTAATTTTTTTGTATTTTGATTTAGTGCAGCAAACAAAGTAGTAAATAAAACTAAGCAAGACAAAAACAAAGTAAAGAGATTGGGAAGTGGAGACTCCCCTTGCAGCGTGTCTTGATCTCCCCGGCAACGGCGCCGAAATTTGCTGCCGGCGCAAAGTTGACGTGGGAGTTAGAGATCTCTGTGGTGTAACTTTTCTTCGGTTCCCGGCAACGGCACCAGAAATTTGCTTGATGCGTGTGGTTGACACGTCCGTTGGGAACCCCAAGAGGAAGGTGTGATGCGCACGGCGGCAAGTTTCCCTCGCAAGAAACCAAGGTTTAATCGAACCAGTAGGAGTCAAGAAGCACGTTGAAGGTTGATGGCGGCGGGATGTAGTGCGGCGCAACACCGGAGATTCCGGCGCCAACGTGGAACCTGCACAACACAACCAAAGTACTTTGCCCCAACGAAACAGTGAGGTTGTCAATCTCACCGGCTTGCTGTAACAAAGGATTAACCGTATTGTGTGGAAGATGATTGTTTGCGAGAAAACGAGTAGAACAAGTATTGCGGTAGATTGTATTTCAGTATAGAGAATTGGACCGGGGTCCACAGTTCACTAGAGGTGTCTCTCCCATAAGATAAACAGCATGTTGGGTGAACAAATTACGGTTGGGCAATTGACAAATAAAGAGGGCATGACCATGCACATACATATTATGATGAGTATAGTGAGATTTAATTGGGCATTACGACAAAGTACATAGACCGCTATCCAGCATGCATCTATGCCTAAAAAGTCCACCTTCGGGTTATCATCCGAACCCCCTCCAGTATTAAGTTGCTAACAACAGACAATTGCATTAAGTATTGCGCGTAATGTAATCAGTAACTACATCCTTGAACATTGCACCAATGTTTTATCCCTAGTGGCAATAGCACATCCATAATCTTAAAGATTTCTGTCACTTCCCCAGATTCACGGAGACATGAACCCACTATAGAGCATAAATACTCCCTCTTGGAGTTACAAGCATCTACTTGGCCAGAGCATCTACTAGTAACGGAGAGCATGCAAGATCATAAACAACACATAGACATAACTTTGATAATCAACATAACAAGTATTCTCTATTCATCGGATCCCAACAAACGCAACATATAGAATTACGGATAGATGATCTTGATCATGTTCGGCAGCTCACAAGATCCGACAATTAAGCACAATGGGGAGAAGACAACCATCTAGCTACTGCTATGGACCCATAGTCCAGGGGTAGACTACTCACACATCACTCCGGAGGCGACCATGGCGGCGTAGAGTCCTCCGGGAGATGATTCCCCTCTCCGGCAGGGTGCCGGAGGCGATCTCCTGAATCCCCCGAGATGGGATTGGCGGCGGCGGCGTCTCTGGAAGGTTTTCCGTATCGTGGCTCTCGGTACTGGGGGTTTCACGACGGAGGCTTTAAGTAGGTGGAAGGGCAGGTCAGGGGGCCACACGAGGGGCCCAGATGACAGGGCCGCGCGGCCAAGACCTAGGCCGCGCCACCCTGTAGTCTGGCCGCCTCGTGGCCCCACTTCGTCTCCTCTTCGGTCTTCTGGAAGCTTCGTGGCAAAATAGGACCCTGGGCGTTGATTTCGTCCAATTCCGAGAATATTTCGTTACTAGGATTTCTGAAACCAAAAACAGCAGAAAAACGACAAGCGGCACTTCGGCATCTTGTTAATAGGTTAGTTCCAGAAAATGCACGAATATGACATAAAGTGTGCATAAAACATGTAGATAACATCAATAATGTGGCATGGAACACAAGAAATTATCGATACGTCGGAGATGTATCTGGGTCCTCTGCGGCTTGATCACCCCTCTAAGAAGCTTCGTGCGGCCATGCTCCGTGCCGCTCCCCGCCACCATAATCGCCGTCAAGTCGGTCTCCTGCTCAATAGGATCATCCACCTCCGGATGAAGACCCTTGAACACCGAGAAGTACTTCTCCAACTCCTCTTCGGCATAGCCGAAGTACTCGGGCAGCGAGGGCTGAGGCTGGCTCAGATCGGGCTGCTTCAGCTCAATGTTGAGAAAATCGCTTATCGGGTTCAACTCGGTCGGCTGACGATTAGCGATTAATAGGCAAATCGGACGATAAATGAATTTATCGGCTAATCGATGACCACTGAATAGGGATTAATCGGGCGATTAATCGTTGAATCGGACGATTTTTTGAACAATGCTTCAGCTTCATCTTCTGCCACCCTCCCACCTCGGTGAGAGGCTCCCCGAGTTCCGCCTCCTGCACAGCAAGATAAATGTTATGTATATCAAGTAGTAATATGATGGGAAATAAATGCAAGTTGTTCCATGTATATATGTACCTTGTGCTTCCTGTAGCGCTCGTTGCTGCGGCTTCCCGCACCGTGTGTTCCTCCGAGTGCCCCGGTTTGCCTTGTTGCGCGCGCTCTTGGCGTTGAAGTCGGCGTCTTCGCCAACCCACCTCGCTACCAAGGCCTCAAATGCGTCTTCCTTATTCTCGCACCATAGGGGCATAACCTGAAAAACCAAAACTCATTTGAAGAACACATAATGCAATCCCAACTATGCAGCAACATAGAGTCTCATTGAATATTTACTTACCTTCAAGTAATCTTCCTTCGTCAGCTGAGGATCGTCCCTGATATTGTCAGCTTTCTTGACCCTCGTGCCCTGCTCAGCCTTGAAGTGCCCGATGCAGGTATGCTTCTGATTGTACCATTGTTGCCTTGTCAACCTCTAACAAGCCCTAGTCAGTACCGCCTTCCCTTGCTCAACCATATCATCAGGCACCCTATAATGGGTCTGCAATCATGCATAAGAATAATTGTGAGAGAGACATGAGTTAGCATAGTGTGGTCATCAACTATGAAGTAAACTCGAAAAGCATGCTTTACCCAAAACTTGGTGCACACGGCGTCAGAAGCTGTCCCAAAGCCCGGGCAAGGAGCTGCCTCATAGTCCGCCCAAGTCTCGGCTAGCTTCTTCTCGCCGCCGGGGACCGGAGTGTAAAAGCCCGGCCAATACTGCCTAGTAAGAGCTCCAATCATGCTCGACGGCTGGCGAACCCCCTTGTCATATGTCCAATTGCTGCACAATAATCAAAACATTAGTATGCCAATCAGTTATGCACAATAATGAAAACATTAGTACATAGCAAAATGAATCTACATGTTCAAAATTAAACTTACTCTTTTTCGTTCGGGATGATGAGGGCTTTCGCCTCGTGGCTAGTAGGCTCCCTTCTCTCATCAGGGACTTGCGCTTCACCACGAATGCGCAACTTCTTCGGCGCCATCTCCCTCTCCGCCTCCTCGTCCTGCCCCTCCATCTCCACCTCCATCTCCACCTCCATCTCCCCTCGCAGACCGTGTGTGAGCGGATTGGGAAGCCACGTCGCCAGAAGCAGAGGGTATGTCACCAAGGAAAGGTCCACCTCCACCTCGTCCTCGTCCTCCACCTCCACCTCGTCCTCGTCCTCCACCTCCACCTCGTCCTCCAGCTCGTCCTCCACCTCCACCTCGTCCTCCACCTCCACCACGTCCTCCACCTCCACCTACACCTCCACCTCCAACTCCACCCGTGTCATCGTCCGCGTAACGCGAGCTGGCATGCGTTGGTCTTCCACTTCTAGTGGTCCCGGTGAACTTCTGTTGGCTCATGCTCTTCAGAATGGAGTTCATGGATTGCTTGCTTCCACTCATATTGATCAATCACCTGCATTGACAAAGAGTAAACAAGTAAGCATTCATGCCTTAATAAAATGTAGACACTAAGCAAAAAAAAACATATGGCGAAGCATGTTGAAAAATAGATACTAAGCATAAGAAGCATATTGAAAAATAAATACTAAGTATAAGAAGCATATTGAAAAATAGATACTAAGCATAAGAAGCATATTGAAAAATAAATACTAAGTATAAGAAGCATATTGAAAAATAGATACTAAGCATAAAGACATAAAGGACCCTCACCTCGAATCATCACTATCATAATGAGGCATTGGGTTCTCATAACGAGGCATTGGGTTCTCATTTTCACTATCACTATCGATATCATGTGAGTAATGAGGTTGGGTGGAAATGTCCGGTGGAGGCTCATCATTGAACCCATTGCCCTCATGTAACTTGGTGAGCATTTGTATGTCCTTTAGGTCCACCACTGTTTCACCATGAAGATGTGCCTCGTTGGCATGCGGCTTGACCCAATTTTTTCAATTGCCCTCAGGAGGATGCATGTGTAGTCTTTGCCTGTCACACAGATTCTCAACATCGACTCTAGCCTTGACATTATCCTTTGTCTTGTCAGGAATGTTCATGACGGTGTTAAAAACGGACTCCCCGACATTCTTTTCGGTGTGCATCATATCGATGTTATGGGGAAGTTCGAGATCCTTGTAATACTCGAGCTGCGTTAAGCCTGGCAAGTGAGTCCAGTTGTGTATCTCACCATATCCCACATATGTTTTGCTGGGTTCTTTACTACGCTGGAGAGCACGTAGCTCACCATCAACAGTTTCACCATTGAACTTTGGTATCGTTTCTTCTTCACGCACAACTTTGCCCTTTGTGAAGTTCTTTTTGTCTCCTCTGAACCGATGCCCTCTTTTGAGGTACTTTCGATGTTTGTCAAATGCGACATATTTGCGACCCGCATTCAGCCAAATGAACTCCGATCGGTGCTCGCACACCGGGCATGGAAACCTACCGGCTGTACAATGCCCGCAAAATAGAGCGTACCCAGGTAGGTCGTGCATGGAATATTGGAACCAAACTTTCATGACAAAGTTTGTCTTCGTTGCTCGGTCGTATGTCAAGGTCCCATGGTGCCAAGAGTTGTGCAAATCATCCACAAGCGGTTGCATGAATACACTCAAATTCTTCCCCGGGTAATCAGGCCCTGGAATGATCATCGACATGAATATGGTCTTCCTTTGCATAAGGACTCCGGGAGGGAGATTGAGCGGAATAACAAACACGGGCCAACAGCTGTACGCGGATGCTGACATACCATATGGATTGAATCCATCGGTTGCTATCGCAATTCTGACATTCCGAGCATCATTTGCCTTATCAGGGTGTTTTGCATCGAAGTTCCGCCATGCTTTACAATCAGATGGGTGCCCCATGTTTAGCCGTCCCTCCTCGTCCTTGAATCTCAACCCATTCTTATGCCACGTCATCTGTTTGGCTGACTCCTCGGACATGTAAAGCCGTTGGATTCTTTTTATGAACGGGAGATAACGAAGAATCTTCACGGCAACTTTTGTCTGCACCTTCTCACCATTAGCTCTGGTTATCTCATGATACCTAGAGGACCCACACTTGCTACAATATTTGTCATCCGCAAACTCTTTCCAAAACAAAAGACAGTTTTTGGGACAACAATCATACTTCACATAATCCATGCTGAGCGCTTTCAACATTTTCTTTGCTGCATACATGGTTTTAGGCAGACAATGGCCTTCGGGCAACATGTTACCAACTGTTACCAGATTTTTTTAAAGCATGCACGGGTACTGTCGAACTGGGCCTTGTCGGCTAGTACTTGCGCGATGGCATCGAGCTGAGAAATTTTTGCACCCTCGTATAGAGGCCTCTTAGCCGCAGCCATCATATCATAGAAGGCCTTTGCGGTTGGCTCGGGTTCCTCCGGTTCTGGCGGTTCCTCCTGTTCTGGCGGTCCCTCCCGTTCTGACGGTCCCTCCTGTTCTGGTGATTCTGGCATGTAGGCATCGTGGAGATCATCTAGCAAGTATCTAATCCCATCGTCCTCATTGCCATCGATTCGCTGCCTCATCACCTCACCTCTGTCACGTTCGTACTGAGCAAAGTCGACACACGTGACGTAACCAAAGATGTTTAGTCATATCATCCTTTCCGTGACGATGACGCCTCCTGCAACGAGCGCAAGGGCAACTTGGACGAACGCCTGACTTTGAACCACGCGCTAACTCCTTCACTAATAAATTGGTCTTCCATACCCACTCTTCTGTCATTTCAGTCGAACTAGCACGGCCACTGTACATCCACCCATTATCAGCCATCCTCTACTTGATTGGGAGACAAATAACAAATAGTACCATGAAATTAAATGCATCATATTTTTATTTATTTTACCGGGCGAAACGCATGCATCAACCTACATCTCTACTAGGTGGGCTCCTAGCAGCCGCCGGATCCGTAGTTGGCTACGTTCGCCATGCTCTACCCGGTCCAAGTCAGAATTTCGGCAGCACCTCCCCGCTGCTCTCCCGATACACGTCTCGGCAAAAACCGAGAGGATGTGCATCCGAAGAACAACGGGGAGGCGCCGCCGAAATCCTGACTCGGACCGGAGTAGAACATGGAAAACGTAGACAACTACGCATCCGCCGACTGTCCCGTAAATGCCGCAAGCGTTATGGTTGAAAATATGCCGACCACTAATGCATATTTATCCGCGTAACGCTCGCGGATGGGAAGTGACACCTAGGTTACGCAACTTTACTTGAAAAATGAATCTAGTGATGTAAAAATATGGAGGAGGTGGAGTTTTAGCTCACCCTCGGCGATGTCAGCGACCGTCTCGAATCGCGTCAAGCAGCAGGGATCCGGGGTCGTCACGCCATCGGCCTAGTTAAGACAACAACAAATTCAAATTGTTAAAATCATATTTCTATTTCTATAATCCATTTCTATTTCTATTTGCTATTTTCCATTTCTATTTTCTATTTGCTATTTTCCATTTCTATTTCCTATTTTCTATTTCTATTTCTATCTCTATTTCTATTTTCCATTTATATTTCCTATTTTCCATTTCTATTTCTATCTCTATTTTCTATTTTCCATTTTCATTTCTATTTTCTATTTTCTAATTGCGATTTTCAAATTGCAACAATTAATAATTAGCAAATGCAAAAAAATGTACCTAATCCGGGAGGTGGTGGTCGGGGCAGGGGTGGCGCGGCCGAGGCAGGGAGGCGTGGGGAGGAGCAGATGCGGCGCGACAGGGGAGGCGTGGGGAGGAGCAGCAGGCGCGACACGGCAGGGGAGGAGCAGACGCGGCGGCGACGCAGCAGGGGAGGAGCGAGCGCGGCGCGGCAGGGGAGGAGCAGGCGCGGCGGCGGCGGCTGGGGGAGGAGGGGGTTGGAAGAGGGAGGCGGCGCGGGTCTGTGAGCCGGAGTGGTCTGGCTCGACCACTTACAGCTCGACCTAGCTGTGCCGACGGCTAGGCCGTCGGCACAGATATTTTTTTTTATTTTTCGACCACTTAGACGACCTAGCTGTGCCGACGGCTAGGCCGTCGCCACAGTTTTTTTTTTTGTGCTTTTTTTACAAGGATGTGTGAAGCCATATGTTTGTTGCTAAGTACAACTTAATGAATAAAGCTCCTTGTAAAAAATTTCAAAATAAGGTTGCTAGGACACATAAAATGACGCCACGCGGCTCCGCGCGATTTTATGACTTCGTTTACTTCGCCAACTGTGCAAAACGGGGACGCCGTGACATGCGGTATGGCCGTACCGGGCGCGCGGTTGCACCCGTCCGCCAACGCGCGAAACGGAAAACATTTAGCACATAAAATGACGCGTCATAGACCTAAAAACATTTTTCCCTCCGTTTATTGAGCGAAGGAAAGTGTCGCCCCAGTTCAAATCCGGTCAGTTTCCAGCGGATTCGGCGGGACACCGCAGGAAGCGGGAGGGATTCCCAGATGGCTACCGCGCGCATATGGCATGTGATAGGTGGTGCGTAGGAGGTATCCTACCGCTGCGCGAAGGTCCCGCGCAATACTGAAATGCGCACCATGTAGCCGCTTCACAAAAAAAGCCCTTCCGGCACCCCGAAAATGGAAAAACCGTCGCCCGTGGTTCGGATTGGAAATCCTTGATCGGGGCCTTGCTTCCCATCCTAGGGCCCACGCACGTGCCAAATATGGCCTCGTTCCGACAAACTATGTGGTGAAACGGGCCGTTTCCTACTCATTTTCCCTAAAAGCCATAGAACTCCGGACGTGATAGCCCTGTTCGTAAAGGGTTTTTCAAGATAATTGCCGTATCCCAGTTCCGTCTTTTGCAGTGGTTACTAGGACACATAAAATGACGCCACGCAGCTCCGCTCGAATTTTTGGCTCCGTTTACTTCGCCAACTGTGCAAAACGGGGCCGCCGGGACATGCGGTATGGCCGTACCGGGCGCGCGGTTGCACCCGTCCGCCAACGCGTGAAACGGAAAACATTTAGCACAAAAAATGACGCGTCATAGACCTAAAAACATTTTTCCCTCCATTTATTGAGCGAAGGAAAGTGTCGCCCCAGTTCAAATCTGGTCAATTTCCAGCGGATTCGGCGGGACACCGGAGGAAGCGGGAGGGATTCCCAGATGGCTACCGCGCACATATGGCATGTGATAGGTGGTGCGTAGGAGGTATCCTACCGCTGCGCGGAGGTCCCGCGCAATACTGAAATGCGCACCATGTAGCCGCTTCACAAAAAAGCCCTTCCGGCACCCTGAAAATGGAAAAACCGTCGCCCGTGGTTCAGATTGGAAATCGGCGACCGGGGCCTTGCTTCCCATCCTAGGGCCCACGCACGTGCCAAATATGGCCTCGTTCTGACAAACTATGTGGTGAAACGGGCCGTTTCCTACTCATTTCCCCTAAAAGCCATAGAACTCCGGACGTGATAGCCCTGTTCGTGAAGGGTTTTTCAAGATAATTGCCGTATCCCAGTACCGTCTTTTGCAGTGGTTACTAGGACACATAAAGTGATGCCACGCGGCTCCGCTCGAATTTTTGGCTCCGTTTACTTCACCAACTGTGCAAAACGGGGCCGCCGGGACCTGCGGTATGGCCGTACCGGGCGCGCGGTTGCACCCGTCTGCCAACGCGTGAAACGGAAAACATTTAGCACATAAAATGACGCGTCATAGACCTAAAATCATTTTTCCCTCCATTTATTGAGAGAAGGAAAGTGTCGCCACAGTTCAAATCCGGTCAGTTTCCAGCAGATTCGGCGGGACACCGCAGGAAGCGGGGGAGATTCCTAGATGGCTACCGCGCGCATATGGCATGTGATAGGTGGTGCGTAGGAGGTATCATACCGCTGCGCGGAGGTCCCACGCAATACTGAAATGCGCACCATGTAGCCGCTTCACAAAAAAAGCCCTTCCGGCACCCCGAAAATGGAAAAACCATCGCCCGTGGTTTGGATTGGAAATCCGCGACCGGGGCCTTGCTTCCCATCCTAGGGCCCACGCACGTGCCAAATATGGCCTCGTTCCGACAAACTATGTGGTGAAACGGGCCGTTTCCTACTCATTTCCCCTAAAAGCCATAGAACTCCGGACGTGATAGCCATGTTCGTGAAGGGTTTTTCAAGATAATTGCCGTATCCCAGTTCCGTCTTTTGCAGTGGTTACTAGGACACATAAAATGACGTCACGCGGCTCCGCTCGAATTTTTGGCTCCGTTTACTTCGCCAACTGTGCAAAACGGGGCCGCCGGGACATGCGGTATGGCCGTACTGGGCGCGCGGTTGCACCCGTCCGCCAACGCGCGAAACGGAAAACATTTAGCACATAAATGATGCGTCATAGACCTAAAAACATTTTTCCCTCCATTTATTGAGCGAAGGAAAGTGTCGCCCTAGTTCAAATCCGGTCAGTTTCCAGCGGATTCAGCGGGACACCGCAGGAAGCGGGAGGGATTCCCAGATGGCTACCGCGCGCGTATGGAATGTGATACGTGGTGTGTAGGAGGTATCCTACCGCTGCGCGGAGGTCCCGCGCAATACTGAAATGCGCACCATGTAGCCGCTTCACAAAAAAAAGCCCTTCCGGCACCCCGAAAATGGAAAAACCGTCGCCCGTGGTTCGGATTGGAAATCCTTGACCGGGGCCTTGCTTCCCATCCTAGGGCCCACGCACGTGCCAAATATGGCCTCGTTCCGACAAACTATGTGGTGAAACGGGCCGTTTCCTACTCATTTCCCCTAAAAGCCATAGAACTCCGGACGTGATAGCACTATTCGTGAAGGGTTTTTCAAGATAATTGCCGTATCCCAGTTCCGTCTTTTGCAGTGGTTACTAGGACACATAAAATGACGCCACGCGGCTCCGCTCGAATTTTTGGCTCCATTTACTTCGCCAACTGTGCAAAACGGGGCCGCTGGGGCATGCGGTATGGCCGTACCGGGCGCGCGGTTGCACCCGTCCGCGAACGCGCGAAACGGAAAACATTTAGCACATAAAATGAGGCGTCATAGACCTAAAAACATTTTTCCCTCCGTTTATTGAGCGAAGGAAAGTGTCGCCCGGCTCAAATCCGGTCAGTTTCCAGCGGATTCGGCGGGACACCGCAGGAAGCGGGAGGGATTCCCAGATGGCTACCGCACGCATATGGCATGTGATAGGTGGTGCGTAGGAGGTATCCTACCGCTGCGCGGAGGTCCCGCGCAATACTGAAATGCGCACCATTTAGCCTCTTCACAAAAAAAGCCCTTCCGGCACCCCGAAAATGGAAAAACCGTCGCCCGTGGTTCGGATTGGAAATCCGCGACCGGGGCCTTGCTTCCCATCCTAGGGCCCACGCACGTGCCAAATATGGCCTCGTTCCGACAAACTATGTGGTGAAACGGGCCGTTTCCTACTCATTTCCCCTAAAAGCCATAGAACTCCGGACGTGATAGCACTATTCGTGAAGGGTTTTTCAAGATAATTGCCGTATCCCAGTTCCGTCTTTTGCAGTGGTTACTAGGACACATAAAATGACGCCACGCGGCTCCGCTCGAATTTTTGGCTCCGTTTACTTCGCCAACTGTGCAAAACGGGGCCGCCGGGGCATGCGGTATGGCCGTACCGGGCGCGCGGTTGCACCCGTCCGCCAACGCGTGAAACGGAAAACATTTAGCACATAAAATGAGGCGTCATAGACCTAAAAACATTTTTCCCTCCGTTTATTGAGCGAAGGAAAGTGTCGCCCCAGTTCAAATCCGGTCAGTTTCCAGCGGATTCGGCGGGACACCGCAGAAGCGGGAGGGATTCCCGCGATGGCTACCACGCGCATATGGCATGTGATAGGTGGTGCGTAGGAGGTATCCTACCGCTGCGCGGAGGTCCCGCGCAATACTGAAATGCGCACCATGTAGCCGCTTCACAAAAAAAGCCCTTCCGGCACCCCGAAAATGGAAAAACCATCGCCCGTGGTTCAGATTGGAAATCCGCGACCGGGGCCTTGCTTCCCATCCTAGGGCCCACGCACGTGCCAAATATGGCCTCGTTCCGACAAACTATGTGGTGAAACGGGCCGTTTCCTACTCATTTCCCCTAAAAGCCATAGAACTCCAGACGTGATAGCCATGTTCCTGAAGGGTTTTTCAAGATAATTGCCGTATCCCAGTTCCGTCTTTTGCAGTGGTTACTAGGACACATAAAATGACGTCACGCGGCTCCGCTCGAATTTTTGGCTCCGTTTACTTCGCCAACTGTGCAAAACGGGGCCGCCGGGACATGCGGTATGGCCGTACTGGGCGCGCGGTTGCACCCATCCGCCAACGCGCGAAACGGAAAACATTTAGCACATAAATGACGCGTCATAGACCTAAAAACATTTTTCCCTCCATTTATTGAGCGAAGGAAAGTGTCGCCCTAGTTCAAATCCGGTCAGTTTCCAGCGGATTCGGCGGGACACCGCAGGAAGCGGGAGGGATTCCCAGATGGCTACCGCGCGCATATGGAATGTGATAGGTGGTGCGTAGGAGGTATCCTACTGCTGCGCAGAGGTCCCGCGCAATACTGAAATGCGCACCATGTAGCCGCTTCACAAAAAAAAGCCCTTCCGGCACCCCGAAAATGGAAAAACCGTCGCCCGTGGTTCGGATTGGAAATCCTTGACCGGGGTCTTGCTTCCCATCCTAGGGCCCACGCACGTGCCAAATATGGCCTCGTTCCGACAAACTATGTGGTGAAACGGGCCGTTTCCTACTCATTTCCCCTAAAAGCCATAGAACTCCGGACGTGATAGCACTATTCGTGAAGGGTTTTTCAAGATAATTGCCGTATCCTAGTTCCGTCTTTTGCAGTGGTTACTAGGACACATAAAATGACGCCACGCGGCTCCGCTCGAATTTTTGGCTCCATTTACTTCGCCAACTTTGCAAAACGGGGCCGCTGGGGCATGCGGTATGGCCGCACGGGCGCGCGGTTGCACCCGTCCGCGAACGCGCGAAACGGAAAACATTTAGCACATAAAATGAGGCGTCATAGACCTAAAAACATTTTTCCCTCCGTTTATTGAGCGAAGGAAAGTGTCGCCCCAGTTCAAATCCGGTCGGCTTCCGGCGGATTCGGCGGGACACCGCGAGAAGCGGGAGGGATTCCCGGATGGCTACCGCACGCATATGGCATGTGATAGGTGGTGCGTAGGAGGTATCCTACCGCTGCGCGGAGGTCCCGCGCAATACCGAAATGCGCACCATGTAGCCGCTTCACAAAAAAGCCCTTCCAGGCACCCCGAAAATGGAAAAACCGTCGCCCGTGGTTCGGATTGGAAATCCGCGACCGGGGCCTTGCTTCCCATCCTAGGGCCCACGCACGTGCCAAATATGGCCTCGTTCCGACAAACTATGTGGTGAAACGGGCCGTTTCCTACTCATTTCCCCTAAAAGCCATAGAACTTCGGACGTGATAGCCATGTTCGTGAAGCGTTTTTCAAGATAATTGCCGTATCCCAGTTCCGTCTTTTGCAGTGGTTACTAGGACACATAAAATGACGCCACGCGGCTCGGCTCAAATTTTTGGCTCCGTTTACTTCGCCAACTGTGCAAAACGGGGCCGCCGGGACATGCGGTATGGCCGTACCGGGCGCGCGGTTGCACCCGTCCGCCAACGCGCGAAACGGAAAACATTTAACACATAAAATGACGCGTCATAGACCTAAAAACATTTTTCCCTCCGTTTATTGATCGAAGGAAAGTGTCGCCCCAGTTCAAATCCGGTCAGTTTCCAACGGATTCGGCGGGACACCGCAGGAAGCGGGAGGGATTCCCACATGGCTACCGCGCGCATATGGCATGTGATAGGTGGTGAGTAGGAGGTATCCTACCGCTGCGCGGAGGTCCCGCGCAATACTGAAATGCGCACCATGTAGCCGCTTCACAAAAAAGCCCTTCGGCACCCCGAAAATGGAAAAACCGTCGCCCGTGGTTCGGATTGGAAATCCGCGACCGGGGCCTTGCTTCCCATCCTAGGGCCCACGCACGTGCCAAATATGGCCTCGTTCCGACAAACTATGTGGTGAAACGGGCCGTTTCCTACTCACTTCCCCTAAAAGCCATAGAACTCCGGACGTGATAGCCCTGTTCGTGAAGGGTTTTTCAAGATAATTGCCGTATCCCAGTTCCGTCTTTTGCAGTGGTTACTAGGACACATAAAATGACGTCACGCGGCTCCGCTCGAATTTTGGCTCCGTTTACTTCGCCAACTGTGCAAAACGGGGCCGCCGGGACATGCGGTATGGCCGTACCGGGCGCGCGGTTGCACCCGTCCGCCAACGCGCGAAACGGAAAACATTTAGCACATAAAATGATGCGTCATAGACCTAAAAACATTTTTCCCTCCATTTATTGAGCGAAGGAAAGTGTCGCCCCAGTTCAAATCCGGCCAGTTTCCAGCGGATTCGGCGGGACACCGCAGGAAGCGGGAGGGATTCCCAGATGGCTACCGCGCGCATATGGAATGTGATAGGTGGTGCGTAGGAGGTATCCTACCGCTGCGCGAAGGTCCCACGCAATACTGAAATGCGCACCATGTAGCCGCTTCACAAAAAAGGCCCTTCCGGCACCCCGAAAATGGAAAAACCGTCGCCCGTGGTTCGGATTGGAAATCCTTGATCGGGGCCTTGCTTCCCATCCTAGGGCCCACGCACGTGCCAAATATGGCCTCGTTCCGACAAACTATGTGGTGAAACGGGCCGTTTCCTACTCATTTCCCCTAAAAGCCCTAGAACTCCGGACGTGATAGCCCTGTTCGTGAAGGGTTTTTCAAGATAATTGCCGTATCCCGGCTCCGTCTTTTGCAGTGGTTACTAGGACACATAAAATGACGCCACGCGGCTCCGCTCGAATTTTTGGCTCCGTTTACTTCGCCAACTGTGCAAAACGGGGCCGCCGGGACATGCGGTATGGCCGTACCGGGCGCGCGGTTGCACCCGTCCGCCAACGAGCGAAACGGAAAACATTTAGCACATAAAATGACGCCACACGGCTCCGCTCGAATTTTTGGCTCCGTTTACTTCGCCAACTGTGCAAAACGGGGCCGCCGGGGCATGCGGTATGGCCGTACCGGGCGCGCGGTTGCACCCGTCCGCCAACGCGCGAAACGGAAAACATTTAGCACATAAAATGAGGCGTCATAGACCTAAAAACATTTTTCCCTCCGTTTATTGAGCGAAGGAAAGTGTCGCCCCAGTTCAAATCCGGTCGGTTTCCGGCGGATTCGGCGGGACACCGCAGAAGCGGGAGGGATTCCCGGATGGCTACCGCGCGCATATGGCATGTGATAGGTGGTGCGTAGGAGGTATCCTACCGCTGCGCGGAGGTCCCGCGCAATACCGAAATGCGCACCATGTAGCCGCTTCACAAAAAAGCCCTTCCGGCACCCCGAAAATGGAAAAACCATCGCCCGTGGTTCGGATTGGAAATCCGCGACCGGGGCCTTGCTTCCCATCCTAGGGCCCACGCACGTGCCAAATATGGCCTCGTTCCGACAAACTATGTGGTGAAACGGGCCGTTTCCTACTCATTTCCCCTAAAAGCCATAGAACTCCGGACGTGATAGCCATGTTCCTGAAGGGTTTTTCAAGATAATTGCCGTATCCCAGTTCCGTCTTTTGCAGTGGTTAGTAGGACACATAAAATGACGTCACGCGGCTCCGCTCGAATTTTTGGCTCCGTTTACTTCGCCAACTGTGCAAAACGGGGCCGCCGGGACATGCGGTATGGCCGTACCGGGCGCGCGGTTGCACCCGTCCGCCAACGCGCGAAACAGAAAACATTTAGCACATAAATGACGCGTCATAGACCTAAAAACATTTTTCCCTCCATTTATTGAGCGAAGGAAAGTGTCGCCCTAGTTCAAATCCGGTCGGCTTCCGGCGGATTCGGCGGGACACCGCAGGAAGCGGGAGGGATTCCCAGATGGCTACCGCGCGCATATGGAATGTGATAGGTGGTGCGTAGGAGGTATCCTACCGCTGCGCGGAGGTCCCGCGCAATACTGAAATGCGCACCATGTAGCCGCTTCACAAAAAAAAGCCCTTCCGGCACCCCGAAAATGGAAAAACCGTCGCCCGTGGTTCGGATTGGAAATCCTTGACCGAGGTCTTGCTTCCCATCCTAGGGCCCACGCACGTGCCAAATATGGCCTCGTTCCGACAAACTATGTGGTGAAACGGGCCGTTTCCTACTCATTTCCCCTAAAAGCCATAGAACTCCGGACGTGATAGCACTATTCGTGAAGGGTTTTTCAAGATAATTGCCGTATCCTAGTTCCGTCTTTTGCAGTGGTTACTAGGACACATAAAATGACGCCACGCGGCTCCGCTCGAATTTTTGGCTCCATTTACTTCGCCAACTGTGCAAAACGGGGCCACTGGGGCATGCGGTATGGCCGTACCGGGCGCGCGGTTGCACCCGTCCGCGAACGCGCGAAACGGAAAACATTTAGCACATAAAATGAGGCGTCATAGACCTAAAAACATTTTTCCCTCCGTTTATTGAGCGAAGGAAAGTGTCGCCCCAGTTCAAATCCGGTCAGTTTCCAGCGGATTCGGCGGGACACCGCAGGAGCGGGAGGGATTCCCGCATGGCTACCGCACGCATATGGCATGTGATAGGTGGTGCGTAGGAGGTATCCTACCGCTGCGCGGAGGTCCCGCGCAATACTGAAATGCGCACCATGTAGCCGCTTCACAAAAAAAGCCCTTCCGGCACCCGAAAATGGAAAAACCGTCGCCCGTGGTTCGGATTGGAAATCCGCGACCGGGGCCTTGCTTCCCATCCTAGGGCCCACGCACGTGCCAAATATGGCCTCGTTCCGACAAACTATGTGGTGAAACGGGCCGTTTCCTACTCATTTCCCCTAAAAGCCATAGAACTTCGGACGTGATAGCCCTGTTCGTGAAGCGTTTTTCAAGATAATTGCCGTATCCCAGTTCCGTCTTTTGCAGTGGTTACTAGGACACATAAAATGACGCCACGCGGCTCCGCTCGAATTTTTGGCTCCGTTTACTTCGCCAACTGTGCAAAACGGGGCCGCCGGGACATGCGGTATGGCCGTACCGGGCGCGCGGTTGCACCCGTCCGCCAACGCGCGAAACGGAAAACATTTAACACATAAAATGACGCGTCATAGACCTAAAAACATTTTTCCCTCCGTTTATTGATCGAAGGAAAGTGTCGCCCCAGTTCAAATCCGGTCGGTTTCCAACGGATTCGGCGGGACACCGCGAGAAGCGGGAGGGATTCCCACATGGCTACCGCGCGCATATGGCATGTGATAGGTGGTGAGTAGGAGGTATCCTACCGCTGCGCGGAGGTCCCGCGCAATACTGAAATGCGCACCATGTAGCCGCTTCACAAAAAAAGCCCTTCTGGCACCCCGAAAATGGAAAAACCGTCGCCCGTGGTTCGGATTGGAAATCCGCGACCGGGGCCTTTCTTCCCATCCTAGGGCCCACGCACGTGCCAAATATGGCCTCGTTCCGACAAACTATGTGGTGAAACGGGCCGTTTCCTACTCACTTCCCCTAAAAGCCATAGAACTCCGGACGTGATAGCCCTGTTCGTGAAGGGTTTTTCAAGATAATTGCCGTATCCCAGTTTCGTCTTTTGCAGTGGTTACTAGGACACATAAAATGACGTCACGCGGCTCCGCTCGAATTTTTGGCTCCGTTTACTTTGCCAACTGTGCAAAACGGGGCCGCCGGGACATGCGGTATGGCCGTACGGGCGCGCGGTTGCACCCGTCCGCCAACGCGCGAAACGGAAAACATTTAGCACATAAAATGATGCGTCATAGACCTAAAAACATTTTTCCCTCCATTTATTGAGCGAAGGAAAGTGTCGCCCGGTTCAAATCCGGTCGGTTTCCGGCGGATTCGGCGGGACACCGCGAGAAGCGGGAGGGATTCCCGGATGGCTACCGCGCGCATATGGAATGTGATAGGTGGTGCGTAGGAGGTATCCTACCGCTGCGCGAAGGTCCCGCGCAATACCGAAATGCGCACCATGTAGCCGCTTCACAAAAAAGCCCTTCCAGGCACCCCGAAAATGGAAAAACCGTCGCCCGTGGTTCGGATTGGAAATCCTTGATCGGGGCCTTGCTTCCCATCCTAGGGCCCACGCACGTGCCAAATATGGCCTCGTTCCGACAAACTATGTGGTGAAACGGGCCGTTTCCTACTCATTTCCCCTAAAAGCCCTAGAACTCCGGACGTGATAGCCCTGTTCGTGAAGGGTTTTTCAAGATAATTGCCGTATCCCAGTTCCGTCTTTTGCAATGGTTACTAGGACACATAAAATGACGCCACGCGGCTCCGCTCGAATTTTTGGCTCCGTTTACTTCGCCAACTGTGCAAAACGGGGCCGCCGGGACATGCGGTATGGCCGTACCGGGCGCGCGGTTGCACCCGTCCGCCAACGAGCGAAACGGAAAACATTTAGCACATAAAATGACGCGTCATAGACCTAAAAACATTTTTCCCTCCGTTTATTGAGCGAAGGAAAGTGTCACCCCAGTTCAAATCCGGTCAGTTTCCAGCGGATTCGGCGGGACACCGCGAGGAAGCGGGAGGGATTCCCGGATGGCTACCGCGCGCATATGGCATGTGATAGGTGGTGCGTAGGAGGTATCCTACCGCTGCACGGAGGTCCCGCGCAATACGAAATGCGCACCATGTAGCCGCTTCACAAAAAAAGCCCTTCAGGCACCCCGAAAATGGAAAAACCGTCGCCCGTGGTTCGGATTGGAAATCGGCGACCGGGGCCTTGCTTCCCATCCTAGGGCCCACGCATGTGTAAAATATGGCCTTGTTCCGACAAACTATGTGGTGAAACAGGCCGTTTCCTACTCATTCCCCTAAAAGCCATAGAACTTCGGACGTGATAGCCCTGTTCGTGAAGGGTTTTTCAAGATAATTGCCGTATCCCAGTTCTGTCTTTTGCAGTGGTTACTAGGACACATAAAATGACGCCACGCGGCTCTGCTCGAATTTTTGGCTCCGTTTACTTTGCCAACTGTGCAAAACGGGGCCGCCGGGACGTGCGGTATGGCCGTACCGGGCGCGCGGTTGCACCCGTCCGCCAACGCGCGAAACAGAAAACATTTAGCACATAAAATGACGCGTCATAGACCTAAAAACATTTTTCCCTCCGTTTATTGAGCGAAGGAAAGTGTCGCCCTAGTTCAAATCCGGTCAGTTTCCACCGGATTCGGCGGGACACCGCAGGAAGCGGGAGGGATTCCCAGATGGCTACCGCGCGCATATGGCATGTGATAGGTGGTGCGTAGGAGGTATCCTACCGCTGCGCGGAGGTCCCGCGCAATACTGAAATGCGCACCATGTAGCCGCTTCACAAAAAAAGCCCTTCCGACACCCCGAAAATGGAAAAACCTTCGTCCGTGGTTCGGATTGGAAATCCGCGACCGGGGCCTTGCTTCCCATCCTAGGGCCCACGCACGTGCCAAATATGGCCTCGTTCCGACAAACTATGTGGTGAAACGGGCCGTTTCCTACTCATTTCCCTAAAAGCCATAGAACTCCGGACGTGATAGCCCTGTTCGTGAAGGGTTTTTCAAGATAATTGCCGTATCCCAGTTCCGTCTGTTGCAGTGGTTACTAGGACACATAAAATGATGTCACGCGGCTCCGCTCGAATTTTTGGCTCCGTTTACTTCGCCAACTGTGCAAAACGGGGCCGCCGGGACATGCGGTATGGCCGTACCGGGCGCGCGGTTGCACCCGTCCGCCAACGCGCGAAACGGAAAACATTTAGCATATAAAATGACGCGTCATAGACCTAAAAACATTTTTCCCTCCATTTATTGAGCGAAGGAAAGTGTCGCCCCAGTTCAAATCCGGTCAGTTTCCCGCGGATTCGGCGGGACACCGCAGGAAGTGGGAGGGATTCCCAGATGGCTACCGCGCGCATATGGAATGTGATAGGTGGTGCGTAGGAGGTATCCTACCGCTGCGCGGAGGTCCCGCGTAGTACTAAAATGCGCACCATGTAGCCGCTTCACAAAAAAAAGCCCTTCCGGCACCCCGAAAATGGAAAAACCGTCGCCCGTGGTTTGGATTGGAAATCCTTGACTGGGGCCTTGCTTCCCATCCTAGGGCCCACGCACGTGCCAAATATGGCCTCGTTCCGACAAACTATGTGGTGAAACGGGCCGTTTCCTACTCATTTCCCCTAAAAGCCATAGAACTCCGGACGTAATAGCCCTGTTCGTGAAGGGTTTTTCAAGATAATTGCCGTATCCCAGTTCCGTCTTTTGCAGTGGTTACTAGGACACATAAAATGACGCCACGCGGCTCCGCTCGAATTTTTGGCTCCGTTTACTTCGCCAACTGTGCAAAACGGGGCCGTCGGGGCATGCGGTATGGCCGTACCGGGCGCGCGGTTGCACCCGTCCGCCAACGCGCAAAACGGAAAACATATAGCACATAAAATGACGCGTCATAGACCTAAAAACATTTTTCCCTCCGTTTATTGAGCGAAGGAAAGTGTCGCCCCAGTTCAAATCCGGTCAATTTCCAGCGGATTCGGCGGGACACCGCAGGAAGCGGGAGGGATTCCCAGATGGCTACCGCGCGCATATGGCATGTGATAGGTGGTGCGTAGGAGGTATCCTACCGCTGCGCGGAGGTCCCGCGCAATACTGAAATGCGCACCATGTAGCCGCTTCACAAAAAAAGCCCTTCAGGCACCCCGAAAATGGAAAAACCGTCGCCCGTGGTTCGGATTGGAAATCGGCGACCGGGGCCTTGCTTCCCATCCTAGGGCCCACGCATGTGCCAAATATGGCCTTGATCTGACAAACTATGTGGTGAAACGGGCCGTTTCCTACTCATTCCCCTAAAAGCCATAGAACTTCGGACGTGATAGCTAGGGCTGGACAAAAAGCTCGAAGATCGGCGAGTTAAATGAGTGCTCGTTTGCTCGACTCGTTTGAGCTCGGCTCGTTTTGTTAATGAGCCGAGCTGAGCATTAGTTTTTGCTTGTTAAGGTTAACGAGCTAAACAATCGAGCCGACTATGTTCGTGAGCTACTCGTTAAGATCGGTAACAAGCTAGGTTTCACCAGCTTTTACTGCAAGTCACTTTAGTTATCTCAAATATTTGGCAGGAAGGGACCAAACAAAATAGTGTTCTTTAACCATGCTTGAAACTCCTACATTAGGATCTAAAAACCTATGCTTCCTCTCTTCCTTACTAGGCAATGCACACATGTTTGTTTTCCACTGCCTCCTTAACGATCCTTAACGAGCTGCTCGCGAGCGCTCGCAAGAACATAACGAGTCGAGCCAAACAATGATTTCAGCTCGTTATTCTTAACGAGCTTAACGATTCGAGCCTTAACGATCACGAGCTTAACGAGCCGAGCCTTAATGATCCGATCAGCTCGTTAGTCCACCCCTAGTGATAGCCCTGTTCGTGAAGGGTTTTTCAAGATAATTGCCGTATCCCAGTTCCGTCTTTTGCAGTGGTAACTAGGACACATAAAATGACGCCACGCGGCTCTGCTCGAATTTTTGGCTCCGTTTACTTCGCCAACTGTGCAAAACGGGGCCGCCGGGACGTGCGGTATGGCCGTACCGGGCGCGCGGTTGCACCCGTCCGCCAACGCGCGAAACAGAAAACATTTAGCACATAAAATGACGCGTCATAGACCTAAAAACATTTTTCCCTCCGTTTATTGAGCGAAGGAAAGTGTCGCCCTAGTTCAAATCCGGTCAGTTTCCAGCGGATTCGGCGGGACACCGCAGGAGGCGGGAGGGATTCCTAGATGGCTACCGCGCGCATATGGCATGTGATAGGTGGTGCGTAGGAGGTATCCTACCGCTGCGCGGAGGTCCCGCGCAATACTGAAATGCGCACCATGTAGCCGCTTCACAAAAAAAGCCCTTCCGGCACCCCGAAAATGGAAAAACCGTCGCCCGTGGTTCGGATTGGAAATCCGCGACCGGGACCTTGCTTCCCATCCTAGGGCCCACGCACGTTCCAAATATGGCCTCGTTCCGACAAACTATGTGGTGAAACGGGCCGTTTCCTACTCATTTCCCCTAAAAGCCATAGAACTTCGGACGTGATAGCCCTGTTCGTGAAGGGTTTTTCAAGATAATTGTCGTATCCCAGTTCCGTCTTTTGCAGTGGTTACTAGGACACATAAAATTACGCCACGCGGCTCCGCTCGAATTTTTGGCTCCGTTTACTTCGCCAACTGTGCAAAACGGGGCCGCCGGGACATGCGGTATGGCCGTACCGGGCGCGCGGTTGCACCCGTCCGCCAACGCGCGAAACGGAAAACATTTAGCACATAAAATGAAGCGTCATAGACCTAAAAACATTTTTCCCTCCGTTTATTGAGCGAAGGAAAGTGTCGCCCCAGTTCAAATCCGGTCAGTTTCCAGCGGATTTGGCGGGACACCGCAGGAAGCGGGAGGGATTCCCAGATGGCTACCGCGCGCATATGGCATGTGATAGGTGGTGCGTAGGAGGTATCCTACCGCTGCGCGGAGGTCCCGCGCAATACTGAAATGCGCACCATGTAGCCGCTTCACAAAAAAAGCCCTTCCGGCACCCCGAAAATGGAAAAACCATCGCCCGTGGTTCGGATTGGAAATCCGCGACCGGGGCCTTGCTTCCCATCCTAGGGCCCACGCACGTGCCAAATATGGCCTCGTTCCGACAAACTATGTGGTGAAACGGGCCGTTTCCTACTCATTTGCCCTAAAAGCCATAGAACTCCGGACGTGATAGCCCTGTTCGTGAAGGGTTTTTCAAGATAATTGCCGTATCCCAGTTCCGTCTTTTGCAGTGGTTACTAGGACACATAAAATGACGTCACGCGGCTCCGCTCGAATTTTTGGCTCCGTTTACTTCGCCAACTGTGCAAAACGGGCCCGTCGGGACATGCGGTATGGCCGTACCGGGCGCGCGGTTGCACCCGTCCGCCAACGCGCGAAACAGAAAACATTTAGCTCATAAAATGATGCGTCATAGACCTAAAAACATTTTTCCCTCCATTTATTGAGCGAAGGAAAGTGTCGCCCCAGTTCAAATCCGGTCAGTTTCCAACGGATTCGGCGGGACACCGCAGGAAGCGGGAGGGATTCCCAGATGGCTACCGCGCGCATATGGAATGTGATAGGTGGTGCGTAGGAGGTATCCTACCGCTGCGCTATGGTCCCGCGCAATACTGAAATGCGCACCATGTAGCCGCTTCACAAAAAAAAGCCCTTCCGGCACCCCAAAAATGGAAAAACCGTCGCCCGTGGTTCGGATTGGAAATCCTTGACCGGGGCCTTGCTTCCCATTCTAGGGCCCACGCACGTGCCAAATATGGCCTCGTTCCGACAAACTATGTGGTGAAACGGGCCGTTTCCTACTCATTTCCCCTAAAAGCCATAGAACTCCGGACGTGATAGCCCCGTTCGTGAAGGGTTTTTCAAGATAATTGCCGTATCCCGGTTCCGTCACGTTGCAGTGGTTACTAGGACACATAAAATGACGCCACGCGGCTCCGCTCGAATTTTTGGCTCCGTTTACTTCGCCAACTGTGCAAAACGGGGCCGCCGGGACATGCGGTATGGCCGTACCGGGCGCGCGGTTGCACCCGTCCGCCAACGCGCGAAAAGAAAAACATTTAGCACATAAAATGACGCGTCATAGACCTAAAAACATTTTTCCCTCCGTTTATTGAGCGAAGGAAAGTGTCGCCCCGGCTCAAATCCGGTCGGTTCCAGCCGGATTCGGCGGGACACCGCAGGAAGCGGGAGGGATTCCCGCGATGGCTACCGCGCGCATATGGCATGTGATAGGTGGTGCGTAGGAGGTATCCTACCGCTGCGCGGAGGTCCCGCGCAATACTGAAATGCGCACCATGTAGCCGCTTCACAAAAAAAGCCCTTCAGGCACCCCGAAAATGGAAAAACCGTCGCCCGTGGTTCGGATTGGAAATCGGCGACCGGGGCCTTGCTTCCCATCCTAGGGCCCACGCATGTGCCAAATATGGCCTCGTTCCGACAAACTATGTGGTGAAAAGGGCCGTTTCCTACTCATTCCCCTAAAAGCCATAGAACTTCGGACGTGATAGCCCTGTTCGTGAAGGGTTTTTCAAGATAATTGCCGTATCCCAGTTCCGTCTTTTGCAGTGGTTACTAGGACACATAAAATGACGCCACGCGGCTTGATACGCGTACAGCACGCGTCCGTTGGGAACCCCAAGAGGAAGTTGTGATGCGTACAGCGGCAAGTTTTCCCTCAGTATGAAACCAAGGTTTATCGAACCAGTAGGAGTCAAGAAGCACGTTGAAGGTTGATGGCGGCGAGATGTAGTGCGGCGCAACACCAGGGATTCCGGCGCCAACGTGGAACCTGCACAACACAAACCAAGTACTTTGCCCCAACGAAACAGGGAGGTTGTCAATCTCACCGGCTTGCTGTAACAAAGGATTAGATGTATAGTGTGGATGATGATTGTTTGCAGTAAAATAGTAGAACAAGTATTGCAAGAGATTGTATTTCAAGATAGAGAATTGGACCGGGGTCCACAGCTCACTAGAGGTGTCTCTCCCATAAGATAAACAACATGTTGAGTGAACAAATTACAGCTTGGGCAATTGACAAATAAAGAGGGCATGACCATGCACATACATATTATGATGAGTATTGTGAGATTTAATTGGGCATTACGACAAAGTACATAGACCGCTATCCAAGCATGCATCTATGCCTAAAAAGTCCACCTTCAGTGTTATCATCCGAACCCCTCCAGACATTAAGTTGCTAACAACGGACAATTGCATTAAGTATTGCGCGTAATGTAATCGAGTAACTACGTCCTCGAACATAGCACCAATGTTTTATCCCTAGTGGCAACAAGACATCCATAATCTTAGAGATTTCGTCACTTTCCCGCATTCACTGGAGACATGAACCCACTATCGAGCATAAATACTCCCTCTTGGAGTTACAAGCATCTACTTGGCCGGAGCATCTACTAGT
>NC_061511.1:58513950-58643610 GCF_022539505.1 Lolium rigidum | reverse complement strand
GAATGCATCTTGTACTCGTTTGCCAATTGCGGGGTTGCCGGAGTGACAGAAACCTAAACCCCCGTTGGTATATCGATGCAGGAGGGATAGCAGGATCTCAGAGTTTAAGGCCGTGGTTAGATTTATCTTAATTACTTTCTTGTAGTTGCGGATGCTTGCAAGGGGTATAATCACAAGTATGTATTAGTCCTAGGAAGGGCGGTACATTAGCATAGGTGCACCCACACAACACTTATCAAAACAATGAAGATTAATTAGCCGTATGTAGCGAAAGCACTAGACTAAAATCCCGTGTGTCCTCGGGAACGTTTGGTCATTATAAGTAAACAAACCGGCTTGTCCTTTGTGCTAAAAAGGATTGGGCCACTCGCTGCAATCGTTACTCTCGCACTTTACTTACTCGTACTTTATTCATCTCGTTACATCAAAACCCCCGAATACTTGTCTCGTGAGCATTTACAGTGAATCCTTCATCGAAACCGCTTGTCAACACCTTCTCGCTCCTCGTTGGGATCGACATTCTTACTTATCGAAGATACTACGATACACCCCCTATACTTGTGGGTCATCGACCAACCGTGCAAAACGGGGCCGCCGGGACATGCGGTATGGCCGTACCGGCGCGCGGTTGCACCCGTCCGCCAACGCGCGAAACGGAAAACATTTAGCACATAAAATGACGCGTCATAGACCTAAAAACATTTTTCCCTCCGTTTATTGAGCGAAGGAAAGTGTCGCCCCAGTTCAAATCCGGTCAGTTTCCAGCGGATTCGGCGGGACACCGCAGAAGCGGGAGGGATTCCCGCATGGCTACCGCGCGCATATGGAATGTGATAGGTGGTGCGTAGGAGGTATCCTACCGCTGCGCGGAGGTCCCGCGCAATACTGAAATGCGCACCATGTAACCGCTTCACAAAAAAAGCCCTTCCGGCACCCCGAAAATGGAAAAACCGTCGCCCGTGGTTCGGATTGGAAATCGGCGACCGGGGCCTTGCTTCCCATCCTAGGGCCCACGCACGTGCCAAATATGGCCTCGTTCCGACAAACTATGTGGTGAAACGGGCCGTTTCCTACTCATTTCCCCTAAAAGCCATAGAACTTCGGACGTGATAGCCCTGTTCGTGAAGGGTTTTTCAAGATAATTGCCGTATCCCAGCTCCGTCTTTTGCAGTGGTTACTAGGACACATAAAATGACGCCACGCGGCTCCGCTCGAATTTTTGGCTCCGTTTACTTTGCCAACTGTGCAAAACGGGGCCGCCGGGACATGCGGTATGGCCGTATCGGGCGCGCAGTTGCACCCGTCCGCCAACGCGCGAAACGGAAAACATTTAGCACATAAAATGACGCGTCATAGACCTAAAAACATTTGTGCACATATGCTAGGGACATATGCATGTTTTTAAGCGGTTCCGACGCTCCGGTGATCTGTATCTTCGGAAACCCTAGGGCGGGGACCCCGCAGATCTACCCCTATAGCTTTCTCCGTGTGACGGTGTAACAATGGATTTTTTATTTTCTTTGGTTTGTTTAGGACATATGTACATGGGAAACCATAGGTTGGGCTTACTTTACCATAAAATAGGCTCCTTTTTAGCCGTACCAGGAATTTGCACATACAGATCCTGGATTTTCACCAAGTGCTGACCCATGTCTGCGAAAATCGTCAACGCCGGGTACATGCAAGGTTAGCCAAACCCTACATCACACTTGTGCACATATGCTAGGGACATATGCAAGTTTTTAAGCGGTTCCGACGGTCCGGTGATCTGTATCTTCGGAAACCCTAGGGTGTGGACCCCGCAGATCTACCCCTATAGCTTTCTCCGTGTGACGGTGTAACAATGGATTTTTCTATTTGCTTTGGTTTATTTAGGACATATGTACATGGGAAACCATAGGTTGGGCTTACTTTACCATAAAATAGGCTCCGTTTTAGCCGTACCAGGAGTTTGCACATACAGATCCTGGATTTTCACCAAGTGCTGGCCCATGTCTGCGAAAATCATCAACGCCGGGTACATGCAAGGTTATCCAAACCCTACATCACACTTGTGCACATATGCTAGGGACATATGCAAGTTTTTAAGCGGTTCCGATGCTCCGGTGATCTGTATCTTCGGAAACCCTATGGCGGGGACCCCGCAGATCTACTCCTATAGCTTTCTCCGTGTGACGGTGTAACAATTGATCTTTTTTATTTTCTTTCGTTTGTTTAGTTCATATGTACATGGGAAACCATAGGTTGGGCTTACTTTACCATAAAATAGGCTCCGTTTTAGCCGTACCAGGAGTTTGCACATACAGATCCTGAATTTTCACCAAGTGCTGGCTCATGTCTGCGAAAATCATCAACGCCGGGTACATGCAAGGTTAGCCAAACCCTACATCACACTTGTGCACATATGCTAGGGACATATGCAAGTTTTTAAGCGGTTCCGACGCGCCGGTGATCTGTATCTTCGGAACCCTAGGGCGGGGACCCCGCAGATCTACCCCTATAGCTTTCTCCGTGTGCGGTGTAACAATGGATTTTTTTTATTTGCTTTGGTTTGTTTAGGACATATGTACATGGGAAACCATAGGTTGGGCTTAATTTACCATAAAATAGGCTCCGTTTTAGCCGTACCAGGAGTTTGCACATACAGATCCTGGATTTTATCCCTACAGTCTATAATCTGCATGAGTTTTGGGACCATTTCCACCCTCCGATGCTCGATTTCTGACGACACACAATATTGATACACTTAAGAACTTGAGACCCACACACGATACAATTAAAGCACTTAAAAAACTAGACCCAAGCACGAACCGAAACACTTAAAGAACTACACCCACACACAGGAACCAAAACACTTAAAGAACTACACCCACACAGGAACCAAAACACTTAAAGAACTAGACCCACACACAAACCAAAACATTTAAAGAACTACACTCACACACGAACAAAGAACTTAACACTGGGTCGATGCATGACCCGCTAGACACACGGACTCGACACACACACATATTAATCAGAGAAGTCGAAATCTTCGTCCTCGCTGGGGGTGTCCTCTGAAGCGGTAGTTGTGAGGTTCCACGACCACCGTTCATCATCCCCCCCCATGTCGACGCCTCTCCTTTGGCATACTTTGCTTCAACCGCAGCCTTCCTCTGCCGCTTTCCCGCCCTCCTCTCTCTCCTGTACGTCTGCTTGCTCTTCCAGAATGCGCGCTCTACCTCGACGTCTCCGGGATGGTCTCTGCGCCACTGTGCCATGAACTGCTCATCCGCCTCGGTGGTATCAATCCGCCGCTGGCCAGACCTGTACCGCCGCGCTTCACTCTGTGAGCGAAGTAGCGGCTCAGTAGAGAGACTCTGGGCTTCCGCCAGAGACCTGACCTCCGGGAAGTTCAATTCGTGGCGCGGCCGGCCAAACCTCCAAGCCGCAATGTCGTATGCGCGGGCAGCAGCCTCCTTCGTGTAGAAGGTGCCGAACCACACACGCACACCACCGGCGGTGATTTCAGACGCGAAATGGCCCGCAGCCCGCTGGCGAACGCCGATGAAGCCCATGTTGCTACGGCGACGAGGAGCCATCTCGACGGCAGCTGAGCTCAGAGGATTCTGTGGTGTTTTTGGATGAGAGAGTTGATGAGGAGAGAAATGTTGCTGGTGATGTTAGTGGAGAAGACAAGGATATATATAGGACGACGACGGCTGAAACGGCGGGAATACTTGGCGGGAGAAAATGGGCGCGAGAAGAATGGCGGGAGGGAAGGAGCGGGGAAAAATGGCGGGAATGTTGGAGAAAAAATTGGCGGGAAGCTGTGCCGACGGCCTGGCCGTCGGCCTACATAGGAAATGGGCGCGAGAAGAATGGCGGGAAAAAGGGCGGGAAGAGGAAAAATTGGCGGGGAAGCTGTGCCGACGGCCTGGCCGTCGGCCCACTTAGAGGGAACCTGTGCCGACGGCCTGGCTGTCGGCACAGTCTCACGCCATTTGCCACCTGTTGACGCCGTTGTCGGTGGCTGTCGGTGGCCCCACCATCTATCCATGTGCCGACGGCTAGGTTACATGCCGTCGACATAGACGGTGTTTGTGCCGACGGCTGAACTGTGCCGACGGCGGCCTTCGGCTCTGGGGGTTCTGTGCCGACGGCCGAGCTGTGCTGACGGCCACTTTACTGGGCTGACGGCGAGTGAGGCTGTGCCGACGGCGGCCGTCGGCACAGATTCTGGCCGTCGGCACAGATTCTGGCCGTCGGCACGTCGGCGGGTTCCGTAGTGAGGAGTTCGGTCTAATGTGGGGTGCTCTTAGCAACCTCACCTTGGCGGAGCTAGGCATGCATCATCACGGCCATAGTTTAAGAAACATACGACGATTCGGTTTTGTTGTTGAAGGCCGGCTACTAGGGCCGTCACATAACAGATCGTGCATGAACGGCTAAGATTAAAACATACTGATTTGATTCACTTAAGTGGTACCACAGAAAATGGGATGTGTTAGATCTTGGCTGAGATTGGTTTGCTACATTAGGAATTACTAGTTAAATACCCGTGCGTTGCAACGGAAAATATATTTTATTACTGTTGTATTGCCACTACCCAAACTTTAATAAATGGGTTAATACAACCGTCTTTCAATAAGATACAACAAGCATAAGCGGGCAAGTCTTGTTTACGGTGTACCTTGGTCTATCACTACCTTCTACCTCTTAGTTCGCCTCTCTAGTCTACACCGGTTCGTTGGCTGCGCTCTCGCATCATCAAATTGTAAAATGAAGTAATTCATCATCACCATAAAATCCTTTGTCCAAACCAAGTTGCGATAGGCTAGATATGAAATCCACCAGAAATCTACGGAAACCAAAATAGAAAAAAGAAAAGAGTAAACAAAATATGACAAAATGGAAAATTCAAACAGCATAACTTTTCAACTGTTGAGGATGCCATTAAAAATATGCCAATATAAATGCTTAAGAAATGTAAGTTTTAGAATATTGTTGATGATACAAATTCCATAGAAAGTAATATGTTTGACTGTTCATCATTCTTGGTGCAGTCTGTCTACGCAGCAATGCACGTTACCATATTTATGCAATCAAACAATTATAAAAGTGAGCAATGTAGGGAAGTAAACTATCTTCCTTCACGATCCATAGAACCATTGAGAAGAGGGATCTTCGGAAGAATCACCAGATGGAGATCTAAGAGCATCTCCAGTCGCGTCCCCCAAAGCGTCCCTCAAAGGGATTTGGGGCGCGCCGGACAAAAAAAAGCGTTCCAGCCGCGTCCCCCAAAGCCCATTTTTGTCCGGCGCGGCCCGATACGGTGTCCGGCGCCCCGAGCCCGTCCCCGTCCCACAGGGGACGCTCCGGGGACGCCGGACACAACGAAAAGCGAGGCGGGCTCCCACATGTCGACGACTATTTGCATAAACCGTTGGTTCGCGCCTCTTTTCTCGTCGCTCCTTCCTTCCCGCGCCTCCCACCCCACCGCCGCCGCCGGATTTCCCGGCCGTTTGGGCGTCCGATCCGTGCTGCGAGTCAGCACCGTTGTCGCGGCTGGGGCTCCCGCCGGTCGTGCCGCCGCCGCCGCGTCGCCAGCGCCTCCCAGAACGCGCCGTCAAATCCGCCCCACCTCCACGCACAGAACGTGCTCGACGACTTGCCAGGTAGGCGCGATTGGTCGCTGTTTGTTGCGTCCTCTGCCTCGGCGCAATTTTAACCATTGATTTTGCTTTAGCCATGGACAGCGACGATGAGATGGTTGCCCTGCCGCCGGAGGACGAGCAAGCGTTCGACGACGACCCGCGGGAGCATTTGCCGATCATCGCGTCCCTCCGGGACATGCTTGACGCTAAGGCGGAGAAGAGGAAGAGGCCGCGCCGCGGAGGATCAAGGCCGGGAAGAAGGAAGTCGAAGCCCCGGCAGAGGATGGAGGGGCATGCCATGCCGCAGAACGACTACTTCGCCGACGGGGCAACACATGCCGACAATTTTCGGCGCCGGTACAGGATGAGCAAGGGCCTGTTCATGAATATCCTCCACGGCGTTCGAGAGTTCGACCCCTACTTCAAGCTCAAGGTCGACGCCGTAGGCGTTCTCGGGTTCTCATCCATTCAGAAGTGCACCGCCGCCATGAGGATGCTTGCATACGGAGCACCTGCCGATACACGGGACGACTACCTTCGCATGAGTGAGTCTACCGCCATTGAGTGCATGTACAAGTTTTGCCGAGCTGTGGTGGGAAAGTTTGGCAAATACTACTTGAGAGGGCCAACCGAGGAAGAGATCGCAAGGATCATGGCACAAAATGCTGCCGGAGGATTTCCTGGAATGCTTGGAAGCATCGATTGCATGCACCGGGCATGGAAGAACTGCCCGTTTGCTTGGCAAGGTATATACAAAGGGCGTCATGGATATTGCAAGGTGTGGTGCTTGAAGCTGTGGCAGATTATGACCCGTGGATTTGGCATTCTTTCTTTGGCATGGCGGGATCACACAATGACATCAACGTGTTGCAGACGGTCTCCGGTGTTCAGCAGACTAGTGGAAGGGCATGCTCCACCATGCAACTATGAGATCAATGGCCACCAATATACCAAAGGCTATTATCTAGCCGATGGTATATATCCAAAATGGGCCACTTTTGTCAAAACAATCTCGAATCCATCGAGTCCGAAGAATTCTCACTTTGCTACACGACAGGAGGCTTGCGGGAAGGATGTCGAGCGGGCATTTGGTGTGCTTCAAGCACAATTTGCCATTGTCCGGTACCCTCGCTCTAAGCTGGTCTCACGACCAAATGTGGGAGGTGATGCAGGCTTGTGTGATCATGCACAACATGATCATCGAGGATGACCGCAAGAATCATGTTAGGTCACATGTTGGTCCCTATGAGTGTCAAGGCCCTCTCGCGGAGGTTGATCATGAGTTGCCCGCAGATTTTGCTGATTTTCTCGCCATGCACGCAGAGATCCGTGACAGCAATGTGCATGAGCAACTTCAAGCTGATCTCGTTGAGCATTTGTGGAGGATCAAAGGAAATACCGTGGCACCTTGATGTATCATCTAGCCCTTTTTATTATATTTGATTACTTGTTTTATTGTTTGTTGTAATTTAATTTGAAAACAATCCTCGAAAACATTTTTTTTCATATGCTACATTTGATATAAATGGTTTATGTGCTAAAAAATTTATTTTAAATGTTTGGGGGCGGCGTTTGGGGGACGCGGCTGGGGAGCGACGTCCCCAAACGCGGCACGAACAAAACACGTCCCCCAAACGCTCAATCCGGCGCGGTTTGGGGGACGGTTTGGGGGACGCGGCTGGAGATGCTCTAATAAAGAGGGATGAATTACTTACCGTACTCCAACAGTAACTCAGCCACCACCTTTGCAACCTGGGATATAAAAGCAGATAACCTTTGTATCAAATACCGGGACAATTATCAATCTTTATTAAGTTAGAAACATCTCATATTCAGTCAAGAAAACCTTATTAAAATGTCTGTATTGACTATTCCCAATGCATAATTACAACATAAATCTTTAAGGCAAACCTCCTGCTCCTTGCCCTGCTCCAGTGCAAAAATAAAGCTGCCTGCATACGATGTTGTAGTGCTAGTGAGCAATCTTAACCCCACAAATTTTACAACCTCAATGAATCATTTTTTGAATCTTGCAGCATCATGATTGCGTTCCCATCGCCATATATGTGGTCATCAAATATAATTAGCCTAACAAGTGATATAAAAAGAATCTAACTACCTAGCTGCATATGTATACCTAGCAGAAAACAAATGTTTTACTGAAGTTGGTTAGATTCTTTTACACAGAACAATAATCCATTTGACAACATTGCATTGTTCAGTGTAATTTACACACAAATAAGAAGATTCTCTACTGAAAATTGTGGTGGACAATTCCAATTAATGACTTTGCCGATCGTAATTGGCACCCGTGGGTTAAAAGCACATAGATACTCCCCATGCAGTAGGCTTATGATGTCTTAAGGGGCCAATATTAGCAAACTACAAACCATAACAGTGAGAGCTCGCCCTGGAAATTCAGAAATAAACGAATCAAAATGGCTAGAACTCTCGTGGAAAATTCAGCAACCCACAAATCAGAATGACAAGGGCTCACTTCATCAATTCAGCAAACTAAAAATAAAAAAGGTGAGAGCTCACGTTGCTAACAGTACAAGTGTTTCCTTCTTTAGCTTCTCTGTGTACTCATCATCCTCTGCATCATAATCATCCTACAAGTGTTCCAACCATCTCTCAAAATTGCTAGTACAAACATCTAACAGACAGCACAAACATGCAGATCATTAGCAATTGGACAACCTAATTTATATTGCCAATTAATTTATAATTCCATAAATAGGGGTTGAAGGATCATCCGAAACTATGATGGATAATGAACACGTCATTTATTCATTCCACATAGGTGCAAGACGTAACCTGAACTTTGCCTTGGTTAGTCCCTACAGCTAGGTGAGTGCCAAGCTGCGCCTAACACACTGAACAAACAATGTCCTCCACTCCCAAATCGCAGAGCTTGGTAATCTGCGCACTCAAAATCTTGTTTAGAATCTCTCTTTCAAGTTTCAGAAAAGAAATCTTGCAAGAATTACATTGGCTGCTCACCTTGCTGATGCATGAATTCCAGAAGTAGATGGTATTCGTCAATCCAACTGCGAGATCATTATGTGAAGACCAATCGACAATGTTAAAGTAGAAATAGTTCTGCGATGCTTGCGTATCCAGCATAGAATATTTTGAATTCTTAATACTACAGACCAAACATACTTGGACAGGAGTTATACTTCAGATCCGATCAAGAAATATACCATTAAGTGAATGCTGAAATGGATAAGAATGAGAAGTAAACAGAACCTCACCAAGTCGCCAACTATATAATATGTCATTTCATTTTGTCAAGCCGTAACACATAATTGGTCGTATCCATATAAGAAATGAGTAAGGAACACTTAGCTACAACAAAAACCATATCATATCAACCCCAAAAATTAAAGGAGGAGGATCGCTCACACGATGACAATCGATCAAATCAGCCACATGAACAAATAGGGCAAAAGATGAAAAGGAAAAGGCTAAAGGTCTACCTAGAATACCAAACAATGAGGAACACGAAACATATAATGTTATGTTAGGACACTAAACAAACAATTTAAGTGCAAGTTCGTTCATGCTTTGCCCTACATACCAAAATGGAGCAGTAGAAGAGATATCAAAGAACTGAAACGATATGAGCAGACACAGACAAGCCTGAGGCAAGTGCTGAACTGCAGCAAGCAATCACCTCACCTAGGCTGGGCCGGCTTACTTCACCTCTGCTTCGCGATGCTGGGCTGCTTCTGCTCGATGCTCACCAATCTGCCAATCCCAGAGCGTTGCGCCGGCTAGTGCCTCGGCATCCTGGCACGCTCCTCGCTGACGTACGCCACGACCTCCACCTCATCCTATGCTGTGGGCTCGTCCTCCTCGGCAATCTTTTCGAGGAAGCTGTTGAGCGCTCCCCTGATGCGCTCCACCTCCTGCATCTCGGTGAGGAGGCTGTTGATGGCGATGAAGTAATCTCCGCGAGGAGGCCTATCGACGGCGAAGAAGGGGATGGGCCGAATCACGATCCCTTCTTCTCCCTCTGCCTAGACTCCTCGACGATCCGCTGGTGGAGCGCCGATGTCGGCGCCGCCCACTCTACCATCATTCCCCTTGATCTTGGGTTGTGTGGCGACGGCCACGTCGCCGACGTTGTGGCTCCTGGCTGGCCTGCCGCCTTTCATCGAGGAAGGCGAGGATCTCGATCCCAGCGTATCGGCAGCAAGAATCGAGTGTGGGAGGCTTGGAAGTGGCGAATTCAGTGGAGGATCCAGGCAGCTCTGGATTTTGACGATTGAGATGGGAAGATGAGGAGGAACGGAAACAGGGGAGTCGTGCGGTGCGGTTATGCCTGGAGCCCTCGCGGGTGGTGCTGCGAACATGCTTTTTTTGCGCGACGGTTTTCTCTACCGCGTTGTGCCGACTTTTTCTTGCGGATGACCGCGGCCATACACAACGTACCAACCAACCATCTCACCACCTCTAGCCATTTAATATAGTAGAGATTTTGTTTTTTGAAGATCAGAGTATGCAATGTGGTTCACATGTAAAATGTCTACATCCTTCATATATGTTTGAATCAAGTTCGCAGAACTGCAAATGGTACTCGAATCAATTGCAATTCAAGTGACCACCGAGAGAGCCTGGACCTCTCCTCCTTTCCCCATCTACAGTAGAAAGGAGGCGATTTCTGAACCCCCCCGTTGCTCCACCTCGCCGCCGTCGATTCGCCCGATTCTTCGTCCTCCGGCGGCCGCTCCGGCGGCGGGAGGACGAAGAATCGACGGATCAAGGCGTGTACATAGTGTAGGAAGCGAGTAGGGTGCTAGCCGGCGGCGCCGAGGGTGAGGCGGCGTGGCCGGAGTGGCTTTTGTGGGCGGCGTTCCTCTCCTCTGCTGTTGGGGCTCCGGTGGAGTTCCGCGGCGGATCTGCCGCTCCTCTTGCGATCGCCGCTCTCCGGGGCTGCGGTGCGCGTCTCCCTCAAGCCGGCGTCCGAGAGATGGTGGAGCTGGCCTTCGAAGATCCAGGTGGTGGTGCTGCGGTTGACCAAGCCGGCGTCGTCGTGCGGGGTGCAGGATGGAGGCGCTCATGTGCCGAGGGGCGTCGACTTCCCGGCCGCTCGGGAGATCCTTCCAGTCCAGGCAATGCGTGGAGGAGTGGCGGCGGGATTCGCCGGCGTAACGTGCTGTGCGTCGAGGACGAAGCTGGGGTGCTGAAGGTTTTCGTTGTATTTTTCTTTGTTTCAGCCCTTTTCTGTATGAATCTTGGTTAATGCAATATGATCCACCTTCGCAAAAAAAAAAACAATTGCAATTCAAAGAAAGTAAATGATGATATGCCCATGATATGCATTCTACTAGCATGAAAAAAGTGTAAATTTAGGATGCTACAATCTGCTGCTGTGCTTTAATAGAAATATGACTTACCATCTTATTTGTTGAACCTCGTAACAATATTTTATCTGGTGTCTAGGTGTATTATATCAATACAGAGGTCATAAAATTGATAAAAAAAAATTCTAAAAGAAAAGGACAAAAATATCAATATTTGATAAAGCTATCAAAGCTTCCGACCTACCTGAGGACTAAGCTCAGAACCAACGGATACTTAGCTATTGACCCACTCGAGGACCAATGACTTCATATCTCCGCCTATATCCCAGGTCTTTTATATTGAGCAGGCTGACCTATGAAAAAATGTACATCATAATCATATACGCCTCTGTCTTAGAATTACCAATCGACTACCAGAGCTAGAGCATGAACGTTGTCGAACATACTCCTTTGCCATATTTTATGCCTTGTTTGTTATATTTTTTTAGCACAAAAAATATGGGAATAGGAGACACCTGGAATTACCAATCGACTACCAGAGCTAGAGCATGCATGTTGCCGAACTCTGCATGACACCTATAGGAAAGCCACAGCCGTAGTCGTTCTGCATCTCGGGGCGAAACTTCTCCGGCAAGTGTCTTGTCTTCACGCGTTGTTACTGCTGATGAGAGAAATCCTGCCTCCCAAGCTGGTGCCTCGCTTGCCCGACGACAGTGGTGATGGCTCCTCCTTCACCCTGATCAGGTGAGTGTAGCTGTCTAGACTCGCACACCCGCAGCTGGCACTCTGGTTTGCTGCAGTTGACTTGATCGTGGAATGCCGTTATGCTGCTCTTTTGTCTCGTCTCCAACTGGGTGTTCCCCGTGATGATCCTGATAGGTTTGAAGCAGCATCCATGGCACCGTGGTGAACATCGCGACGAAGGGACGCCACCTGACTGGCTCACCAAGTCAATTGCTTACGGTCAAGGAGAAGACCATAACCGGAAAAGCCATCACCAACCGTAACTACCAACCTGCCATGCATATCTTTAGAAAGGTTTTAGCAGAAATTCAGAATAGACTCTTGTTGTTCGAACTTTAAAGTAATTAAAGTAATAGCTGTTAAACAACGTGTTACACAAGTTGTATAGGACTTAGAGTCTGTATCCAATACCTCATGTAATCCTCCTATATATACATATGAAATAAACCAAACTCGGTTATCCGAGTAGATCGAAATCTACCTGATCTTACATGGTATCAGGCCGGCCTCTTCTGCCGACACGCTGATCGCCAAACCCTAGCTTCCCTCGACGCCGTCTCGTCGCCGTCGTCTTCGGTCGCGGCCATGGCGTCTTCCTCAAGCACGGCGCCGACCACCCTCGGGAACCCGCCCTCTGACAAACTCACCCGCGCCAATTTCCCGGGGTGGCGCGCTCAGGTCCTTCCGGCTATCCGCGGCGCCTGCCTTCTCGGCTATCTTACGGGTACTGCTGCCGCCGCCCCGGAAGAGATCGAGGTCACGGCGGACAAGGATTCCGTCGACAAGGCTCCCAAGCTAGAGCCAAACCCTGCGTACGACACCTGGATCGCCCAGGATCAGATCGTCCTCAGCTACCTCCTCCAGTCGCTCTCCCACGAGGTTCTTCCCCACGTGCACCGGATTGAGCATGCCGCCGGCGTCTGGAAAGCTCTTGAAGAGATGTTCGCCTCGCAGAGTGAAGCCAAGATCACGAATCTTCGGACTTCCCTGGCAAACACAAAGAAACTCAACATGCCCACCTCGACATACCTGACCAAGATGCAGGGCTTCGTCGATGAACTGGCTATGGCCGGTTGCCCCGTCTCGACCAGGGAACACGTTTCCTTCGTCCTTGCGGGCCTTGGTGGCTCTTACAACTCCTTGGTGGCCGCCCTTGGTGTTCTCACTACGCCGATCTCGCTGGCTCACCTCTACTCTCAGATCGATGCTTATGACCAGCGCCAAGAGATGCTACGCGGGTCCTCTGATGCAGACTTCGAGACTTCTGCCAATGCCGCCCAGCGCCAACGTCGCCGCCGCTCAAATCAAGGCCAAGATCGCGGTGACCGTGGTGACCGTGGTGACCACCGTGACGCTCGGCGCTCTGATCGTCGTGATGATCGTTCTCCCTCCTATGGCCGTGGTGGTGGTCGCGCACCGCCTGGTGGTGGCCGGGGTCGTGGCCGTGGGCGCCGTCGCACGACTCCGTGGGTGGATGCCACTTGCCAGATCTGCAACCGCGAGGGACACAAGGCCAAGGACTGCTGGTATCGTTGGCAAGATGAAGATGATGGCTCCGATGATGATAAGGAAGCACATATTGCCTCCTATGGAGTCGACACAAATTGGTACTCCGATACTGGTGCCACCAACCATATCACAAGTGAGCTGAACAATCTGACGGTTCGTGATCAATACAAGGGACACGACAGGGTCAACACCGCCAGTGGGCAAGGTATGCAAATTTCACATGTTGGTCATTCAATAGTACGCACTCCCAATCAGAGTTTTCGTCTTTGTGATATCCTTCATGTTCCTAATGCCTCCAAAAATCTCCTCTCTGTTCATCGTTTTACATATGATAATAAGGTCTTCATAGAGTTTCACCCCTTCTTTTTCTTGATTAAGGATCAGGTTACAAGGGAAATTCTTCATAAAGGGAGGTGTGTTGGAGGCCTTTACCCATTCATATCTTCACTACTGTCACCGTCATCATCCAAGCATGTGTTCCTTGCCTCCAAGCCGTCCAATAATAAGTGGCATAGTCGCCTAGGTCATCCCTCCTTTACTACTGTTAGGTTCATTATTAGAAAGAATAAGCTCCCTTTTGTCAGGGATTCTCACATTGAGTCGATTTGTGACTCATGTCAGAAAGCAAAGAGTCATCAGTTACCTTATCCAGTGTCCACTAGTGTGTCTTCTGCACCCCTACAATTAGTTTTCTCTGATGTATGGGGCCCTGCTCCCACCTCTGTTGGTAGTCATGAATATTATATTAGTTTTATTGATGATTACAGCAAGTTCACTTGGATCTATTTACTCAAACGCAAATCTGATGCCCTTGCTGCTTTTGTCAACTTTCAGAAACTAGTTGAAAGGAAACTTGACCGAAAAATCCTAACAGTTCAGTCTGACTGGGGGGGTGAATATGAAAAATTAAACTCTCTTTTTCAGTCCCAAGGGATCTCTCATCATGTCTCTTGCCCTCATGCACACCAGCAAAATGGCTCTGCGGAAAGAAAACATAGACACATTGTTGAAGTAGGGCTTGCTCTTCTTGCTACTGCTCATATGCCTCTCAAATTCTGGGATGAGGCTTTCTTAACTGCTACATATCTCATTAACATGCTTCCCAGTAAAACTATCAATAATGAAACACCTGTTCATCGTCTTCTAGGCACTAAACCTGACTATAAATCTTTACGTGTGTTTGGCTGTGCATGTTGGCCAAATCTGCGTCCTTACAATAAGCGCAAACTTGCGTTCCGTTCCACTGAATGTGTCTTCTTGGGATATAGTCCCAAACATAAGGGTGTTAAGTGCCTAGAAGTCTCCTCTGGACGTGTGTATATTTCTCGTGATGTTGTTTTTGATGAGGCTGTTTTTCCTTTCCAAAACCTTCATCCTAATGCTGGTGCTCGCCTTCGACAAGAAATATTGCTCCTTGATCCATCTCTTCTAAATTCTGATTTCGGGGATGCTACTTCTGATGATCCACATGTGACTAATTTGCCTACTACTAATGGTCTCCCTAGTGCTCCTCTTGTTGTGCAGGTTTCACCACGGACAGATGCTGAAAATTTGGAGCCAAACGGTGCAACCAATCACCCACCAGCCTCCCCTGAAATTCTGTCACAAAATGCCAACAGCAGCGATCCCGAGGAAGATTTCCTGACGCAATCTGCGTCGGATCACGCGCCTGACTCACCGCAGCACCTGGTCCGGTCTCCTGCGCCGGGCCAATCCGCGCCGAGATGCTCTCCCTCGGCCTCCGTGCGGTTTCCCGCTCCCGCCTCGTCTGTCGGCCTGGGCGCCGGATCTTCTGCGCCTGGACGCGCGGGCGCTTCCTCCACGTCGTCTGCCACACAGGACGCCGCGGGATCCTCTGCGGCCAGTGGCGGGACCAGCGGCGAGACCAGCCCGGCTGCTTCATCTGCTCCGGCTCCTGCCACCTCAGACGGATCGTCTGCGCCGGAATCTCCTGTGCGCCAGTCTGCAACACGTCGTCCAGTTACACGTGCGTCTCGTGGCATCAAACGACCCAAAGAATATCGTGACGGTACCGTTCGATGGGGTATGTCCGCGGTTATGGATGAGCCGACCACTGTGCAGCAAGCTTTGAGTGATCCCAAATGGCATACGGCCATGGATGAAGAATACTCGGCGTTGATGAAGAATCATACATGGCACTTGGTTCCGTCTCATACTGCTAAGAATGTAGTTGATTGCCGATGGATATTCAAAATAAAGCGTAAGGCTGATGGCTCTATTGACAGATACAAGGCAAGACTGGTTGCCAAAGGATTTAAACAGCGCTATGGTATCGATTATGAGGACACTTTTAGTCCAGTTGTCAAAATAGCAAATGTCAGACTTGTTCTAGCAATCTCAGTATCTAGGGGTTGGACTTTGCGACAGCTTGATGTCAAGAATGCGTTTCTTCATGGTGTTCTGGAAGAGGAAGTATACATGCGACAGCCACCTGGTTATGAAGACGGGGGAAAACAAACTATGTCCGCAAACTTGACAAAGCACTCGTATGGGCTGAAACAAGCTCCACGTGCTTGGTACTCCGGAGTTGAGTTCAAAATTGGTATCACTTGGTTTTCAGCCGTCTAAGTCTGACACTTCCTTGTTCATATACCGTAAGCCCGGGGTCACTATTTTCATGCTTATCTATGTTGATGATATCATTGTGGCTAGTTCCTCTCAACAAGCAACAGATGCTCTTCTTCGAGATTTAAGCAAGGATTTTGCATTGAAGGATCTAGGTGATCTTCATTACTTCTTGGGCATGGAAGTGCACAAAGTTGATGATGGTATAGTCTTGAATCAAGCCAAGTATGCTCAGGATATCTTAGCCCGGGTGGGTATGAAGGATTGTACTGGTTGTCCTACACCCTTATCCTCATCAGAAAAAATAACTGCACATGACGGTAGCCTGCTTGGTCCTGAAGACATTACAAGTTACAGGAGTATGGTAGGTGCTCTGCAGTACTTAACTCTTACAAGACCAGATATTTCTTATGCAGTAAATAAAGTGTGTCAGTATCTTCATGCACCTACCACTGTTCATTGGACAGCTGCAAAGAGAATTCTGAGATATGTTAAAAGTACCCTGCGTATTGGGCTTACCTTCATGAGGTCTTCCTTCACGCTTGTTAGTGCCTTTTCTGATGCTGACTGGGCCGGTTGTGTTGATGACCGCCGATCCACTGGAGGTTTTGCAGTTTTCTATGGCCCTAACCTGATTTCTTGGAGTGCGAAGAAACAGGCTACTGTCTCCAGGTCAAGTACAGAAGCTGAGTACAAGTCAGTGGCAAATGCAACTGCAGAAATGATATGGGTACAATCTCTTCTCAAGGAATTGGGTGTGAAGCTTCGACAGACACCAGTATTGTGGTGTGACAATCTAGGTGCTACATATTTGTCAGCAAATCCAGTGTTTCACGCCAGAGCCAAGCATATTGAGATAGATTTTCACTTTGTTCGAGAACGAGTGTTGAAGAAGGAACTAGAAGTCAGATTTGTTCCTTCCAAAGATCAGGTTGCAGATGGCTTTACAAAGCCACTCCCAGTTAGAAATTTTTTTAGAGTTTAGACATAATCTCAACTTAGTAAGTTGTGATTAAGGGAGGGTGTTAAACAACGTGTTACACAAGTTGTATAGGACTTAGAGTCCGTATCCAATACCTCATGTAATCCTCCTATATATACATATGAAATAAACCAAACTCGGTTATCCGAGTAGATCGAAATCTACCTGATCTTACAATAGCATGAAAAATTATGGTTTCTTTTAGGTACCTTTTACCATTACCAGGGAAAAGGGAGGTATGATTTGAGGAAGGATAGTGCTGAGGATCCTTCGGAGGATTTTTTCTCCCGAGCCTCCGGCTCCACCACGCGACATGTGTCCTCCAGGACCACCCACGAACAGCGCTCCGCCTCGAAGGCATGGCACGAGCCCACGCTTCCAGCATGATGCAGTGCAGCTACTCCGGCTTGCATCTCGTGGCTGGCGTCCTTCTCGCATCAGCACCCCATGCATCCCCCATACAGGCACCGCCGCTTGTGCTGTCGCCGGAGAAGACGCCCATCGTAGCACCATTGCTCCCCTACACGCACCGCCGCCTGTGCCGTCGCCAGAGAAGATGCCCATGGTAGCACTGTTGCTCCCCTTGCAGCACTACCGGTGGCGCATGCCAGTGGATTTGCAGCACGGAGGCGGCATCGACGTCGGCGAGCTTGAAGCACTACGACAACACTCAACCGCGAGCTTGCAGCACCACGACGGTGCTCCGCGACGGGCTTGTAGCTCCGGCAGTAGAGCCTTGCAGCATCGGCGGCACACCTTTGCAGCTCCTGCCGCGCACCATTGCAGCTCCACGCAACGTCGATTGCAGCTCCCCCTCCCTTTGATTTGTAGCACCGCCTCCGGACGGTGGTAGCACCACCGGCGGCCACCTCTGACCGTTTGCAGCTGCCCTGCCCGCTGATGGTAGCACCACCTTCCACCTATTGCAGCACTCGCGTCGTGGCGTGGAAGCACCGGCGACCACCGTATGAAGCTCCCCTCCCTTGTTTTGCAGCACCGCCCACCGCATGCAACTCTGCCCTCCTCCACCGCCCTCCGTTGCAGCAGCGCGCATCCCCTTCCTTGCAGCACGAGGCGGGGAGCACTCAAAATTCGCCGCCGCATCTGCAAGCTCGATTGTCCGCCCCTAATCTCCTCCTCGTATCCGGCGATCGGAGGCGCATATACTTCTCCCACAGACGGACCTCCATGGCGGAAGCTGGTCGGTGGCTACGAGTGGTCAACATCGTGGGGTACCGGTAGGGGGTGTGGTGGTCGGAGATCTAGAAGGAAGAAGAAGAGTGGAGGCTGCCGAAGTGGAGGGTGGCGGGGATTGGTGGCTGTCGGAGCCGGCGAAGCTCACCGGGCGGATTGGAAAGGGAGGTGGGGAGCGGTCGCGATGCCTTTCTCTGGTCTGGCGAACAGGACAGGGAGAGGATAAGAGCGAGGAGGATGACGAGTCATCAGTGCAGTCGTGGACCCACATGAAACGCGTGTCAATTAGGAGGTCCACGCGATGGACACGATCGGACGACGCCCGACCCGGAGGTTGCGTTGCTCGCAGCCTCCGGGGGAAACGAAGCATTTTGCTTTGAGGAAGGGTTATGATTAACAATTTAGATTAGGCCCGGCAGCCCAGCAAAGCGTTGATAATGGGATTTTTTTTTAAAAAAAAGTAGCAGTATTTGGCCCGGCCCAACAATTAGATAACAGAGTTTGCCGAGCGTTAAGCTCTATCGTGAGAAACGGAGACAAACTCGTCTCTGGGTCGTGGGCGATCGCCGCCGGAACTAACACCCCGTCTACGTCGAAGGCGACCGCCGCCGCCGCCGCCGCCGCCGGATCGGCCCAATCCTGCATCGACGGCGAGCAACGCCGCTACCAGGTCGGCCATGTCCTCCATCGCGGGCGACCGCCGCCGACAGCAGATCGGGCTAGTCCTGCATCGCCGGCGAGCCGCCGCCACCACGTCGGCTACGCCACTTAGTTGTGGCCGCTACCAGTTCTACGCCGCTGCAACATCTAGAGACGCCGCCAGGTACGTATGTATCTATTGCTGTGAGCTAGTTAGTAGTTACTCCAACCGGCAACCACCATCTGTCGTCCTTCATGTACTCCGTATTTGTCTTCAGAACGAAAATCCAATTGAGAGAGAGATCAGGTGAACTGACCTGTCTTCAGAACGAAAATCCAATTGAGAGAGAGTACTAACCTGAAACTACTAATATTTAGGATTACAACCGGCATGCCAAGAGCAGCAAGCAGCAGCATCCGCGCGCATGAGCAGCAGTAGCTACGCGGCAGCAGCAAGCAGCACCAGTCGAGCACCGGCGAGCGGACAGGCGTGCGTGCGCGCGCGAGCAACCAACAACAGCGACCGGCCGCGCCCCGGCAAGCGCGGCACCACCCCGCTCCCTCGAGCTCGACCCTGGTCGGCTGCCCCTCCTCCGGCTGCGCGCCCGTCCGGCTCCTTCCTCCGCGTCCTCGCCGGCTCGCCCCGCCTCGGTCAGGTTCCTGCAAACCATCTCCGTCTCCACCATAGCTCGCCCAGCCGGCGCCGCGCGCCTCCTCTCCGTCGGGCCGGCAACCCACGGCGCAGAGCATCCTCGCCCTTCATGGCCGCCCACATGCTGCGTGCTTGGCATCGGTGGCTTTCTCCGGTGCGTGCTCCATGGCGACGGCAGCCTCCCATCCCGGAATGTTCTCGATGGCGTCGGCCTCCCCTCCTGGACGTGCTCGCGGCGCTGCTCGCGGCGGCCTCGCGTGCTGCTCCTGTTGGATGTCATGGGATAAGGTAGGGATGCTGAAGCGTTCTACGAGCCGGGAGGGGTTGCGTGTGGCGGGGTTGTGCTCGGGGACGGCGCATGGCGGAGCGGTGGGCCGTGGGGGAGACGCAGGCGAGGCGGAGGAGTGGGGGGCGCCAGTTTACCAACGGCGGCATGGTCCAGGAGCTCGGTGGTACGATTCGTGTGGGATAGGTTGGGTAGGGGAAGAGATACGAACGGATACGGGTGCGGGCTAGTTCTGCTCTCGCTCCTATAGGACGTGATGCGTTTTTTTTTCTAATCACGAGGCGTCGCACGGGACGACGAGCTCTGCGGCGCTTCCCGGTAGATTTTCCCTTCGTTGCTCAGCTGTTCTTATGGAACATTCTTAACTGTGCAGCCACTTGATTCTTATGGAGCATTCTGGGGGTGTTTGTTGTGGCTTTTTTTTTGCTTTTGGCTTTGGCATGAGCCTACTTCACCTAAATAAGTGCTTTTTTGGCTTTGGATTTTGGAAGCCAAAAGAATAGGATCTTTGTTTTTTGCTTCCAAAATCCAAAAGCCAAAAAAAGCACCTATTTAGTTGTGGCTTTTGCCATAAGCCATGCTCAAAAAAGCCACAACAAACACCCCCTTAACTGTGCAGATAGAAGATGCCCTCATGGCGATGACGCACCATTGCTCAGCTGTTCTTGAAAAATTTCAGATGCAAGAGTACATACGTTTCTGAAACACAAAATTTTCAGAGACCTTGGCATGGTCACTGCATTGGTGGGTTTGGTTAGGTATTGCTCTCCAAGGGATTTCCAGAAGCTCAGCATAGACAAAGGCTGTCCAAGGGCTTCCCTGAAGCTCAGCACAGAAATAAACTTCATTGGTCTTGTCACTTTTATATCTGAACATGACAAACAAAAGGAAATGGCACATGTTATTTTGAAGGACTTCTGAATTTTATGTTGAAAGGGAAAAAGTAATTTGGTTGACATGGTCCAGTTGGTATATTACATGGTGAACATATTGTCTCTATATTAAACTGAAAGTGGTAGTCAGACAACAAGAACTAAAGTTGAAAATATGAGAAGTAGCAACTTAGTGCTTGGATAAAGCATTTGAAAATAAACTGAACCAGTAGTGTCTTGTTCGGAGTACAAAGTGTGTGCCAAGGCTCCAAGCAGGTACAAAATATCATGTTGATAACCTACTTCACTAATTAGTATGTTTCGATCTCAGGATCATCATCTGATGCACCAAAACCTGAATTTGGCCAATCTGGACATCATAAGTTGTCAGAGTACTTTCCAGTGAATCAAATAGAAGTAGTTAAAAAATATTAAAAGGAGGCCGTAAATATAATTGAGTGATTCGGAATGCCTAATGCCTTCATAGAACAGACCGAGCTCCTCGTACCCGATGACGCTGCTACTGAGTACTGATTGGCAGGTTAAGTCTGTCCCGTCCCCTTCATTCCCTGCTACCAAATGACGGCCTTTTTGTGTTTCCGTGCAAAATTTGGCAAAGGTATGTAACATACCTGTCAAGTTTTGGAGAGTGTATGAATATTTTAGGCCTTTAGATGGATAAAAATGGAGGGCTCTTATGGACAAAAGAACCGAAAATTATAAGCATAGCCCACTAGTATAGACTGGGCCTGTTAAAACGTCCCATAACACACATAAGGCTCTTTCGGTGTGGTGTGCCGAAGAGGGGTCCTCCTCCCTGGCGCCCGCGCGCCCTCTATCCTACACTTCACACAAGAATCAGTCAGCTGGGCATATTCTTTGGCGGCCCATTTACGTCGGCCCATTTACGTCGGGCAGGAATCGGTCGCTGTGTAACAGCTGTATCCAGCTAGCATCCAGCACTGGTTGATAACTACAGGCGTGCGCGGGTATTTAAGCTGAAGTGTTTCTTCTTCTCTCCCCGATGTGGGACTAAAAAAGTGCGCAGCTACGCCTGAAAACGCGGCACGCTAGCCAGTGCATACATACGTAGCATTGTCAGGTCGCGTACATGCAGTGACGTTTCCGGCCGCCTAATCCATGCATGTGTACGTACTCTAGCTGCTTAATTCATGCATGCGACATTCCTGGTCGCCTAATCCATGCATGCGACGTGTGCATGTGTATGTGTGCTTCAGTCACCTAATCTGTACATACAAAACCACGTACAGACCCTGGCCAGGTTCCAAGCTTGCTAACGTGATCATGCATGTATCAATCTGTATAAATAATTGAATTGGTCTGCTTCTACACTTGGGATGGGACCATAGAAAAAGCAAAAAAAAAAGAGCATCCAAAAACATGATTTAGTTCCAACGAAACATAATCTGATTAGATAAAACAATACCAAAATCAAATCTAAAAGTGCAAAAAATGTAACTATTTTAGTTTCTGCAGAACAAATCACGATTGCAAGGGAACGCATCACGATTGCAAGGGGAACAACAAACTATATAGAGCGGAACAACACACTAGACGAAGGGGAACAACAAACTATACAGAGCGGAACAACACACTAGACGAAGGGGAACAACAAACTATACAGAGGGGAACAACACACTAGACGAAGGGGAACAACAAACTAAACAGAGCGGAACAACACACTAGACGAAGGGGAACAACAAACTATACAGAGCGGAACAACACACTAGACGAAGGGAACAACAAACTATACAGAGCGGAACAACACACTAGACGAAGGGGAACAACAAACTATACAGAGTGGAACAACACACTAGACGAAGGGGAACAACAAACTATACAGAGCGGAACAACACACTAGACGAAGGGGAACAACAAACTATACAGAGCGGAACAACACACTAGACGAAGGGGAACAACAAACTAAACAGAGCGGAACAACACACTAGACGAAGGGGAACAACAAACTATACAGAGCGGAACAACACACTAGACGAAGGGGAACAACAAACTATACAGAGCGGAACAACACACTAGACGAAGGGGAACAACAAACTATACAGAGCGGAACAACACACTAGACGAAGGGGAACAACAAACTATACAGAGCGGAACAGCACACTAGACGGAGGGGAACAACAAACTATACAGAGCGGAACAACACACTAGACGGAGGGGAACAGTGACCCAAACCGAGGGGAACAAACGACCTACGCAGAGAGAAACAACGTCCTAGGCAGAGGGGAACAACGACCTACATGTAGAGGAACAACGGCCCAGACTGAGGGGAACAAATGACCTACACGGAGAGGAACAACGACCTGAAACAGAGGGGAACAACAACATGAACGAAGGGGAACAATAGCCTAGACGGTGGGAACAACAACGTAGACGGTACGGAACAAGAGCCTATGAAAAGAGGAACAAGAGTGTAGATGGTGAGGAACAAAAACGTTTAGAGAAACAATAAAAAAAGGTAAAACCTAGATGAAAAAATCCTATTAAAAACATGAAAAATAAAAATAAAAGAAAAAAGAAAAAAAAGAAGAAGAAAAAGGCATACATGTGGAAAAGAATGTAAGAAAGAAGAAAAATGTTAAAGTAAAAATTGAAAGAAAAACGTGAAGAAAAATCATATATGAAAGGGAAAGGAACCATATCTCACGCCTATAGATATATTAATAAGATGGTGCGCGTTTTAGATCAGCAACATCTTTTCAACGGAGCGGCAAGAGTCTCAGTTCAAACGGTGGCACCCTGGTTCGAATCCCAGCTTTACCGTATTTATGTTAATTTTTTCCTCGTGAACGCTCCACATATGGGCCGGCCCATAAGTACCATGCCTTCAGCGAACCGGTACTCGGCAGCGCGCGTGCGCTAGCGAGCAGTTTCCGCCGAAGAGCGCCGATACCGAAAAAATGTATTGTCTGCCTAATCTTAGTCGGCCCGTAACGCGAAGACATAGCACATATTGGGCCAAAACAGAACCGTATGCAATAGAACGTAAATGGTATTCACTGAAGGAAGTTGTACTTTTTTCAACATTTCATAACGCAATCGAAGCATCTAACCTACCCAAGGACTAAGTTCATAACCAATGGATACTTAGCTATTGACACAATGAATTGATATCTCCGCCTATATTACAAGTCTTTTATATTGAGCAGGCTGATCTATGTAAAAAATGAACATCGTATTCCTCATTTGGCTCCTCTGGCTTAGAATTCTACAGTCTTATTTTATGCCTTGTTTGTTATATTTTTTTATTACAAGACAAATCTGGGCATAGGAGACACCAGGAATTACCAATCGACTACCACACATACAGCATCCACGCTGTGTGACTCTACGGCATACCTATCGGAGAGCCACAACTGCAGATGTTCTCGAACAAGTGCAATGTCTTTACGAAGTGCCACCAGTGGGCAGAGTTGCAGAAAGATCCTGGTCCCAAGTCGGTCCCAATTATCTTGTTTATAAAAAATGGTTTTTAGGTCTTGAATAAATCCCTAAAATTGCTCTTTAGGGCTTATTAAATCGTATTTCATTTTTGAAGATCGAAATATACAATGTGGTTCACATTAAAAATGTCTCCATCCTTGATATATGTTTGAATCAAGTTCGCATAACTGTAAATGGCACTACAATCAATTGACATTCAAATAAATTAATACAAGTTTTAGGGTGATTGGCATTTTTAATAACCGTCCATCTGCCCTGATCCAACGGTGATAATTAGATGGAACCAAACTAACGGAACCAAAATTGCGGGACCGGAACTAAATTTGGTGGGACCGGAACCTCAAATATATTTTGCGAATATTATAAAAGACAAACGTCCTTTTAAGCGGACAAATCATCTCATGGTACACAAATCTTAAAGCAATAAAATATTGATTATATGTATGTTCTTTGCCTCCGGCCAGCGAGTATTTGAGGGCCGGTGGATGGCTGAGTGCAAGTGGTAACAGAGAAAAGCCGTTCGTCGCTATTGCACGGGCGCAGGCCCTGGATATGTAGAGGCTGATTCTCCATAGATCAATTATTACAATCAGGACGTACGGTAGTCTGCCAGATAGAGAAGTAGGTGTTTATTGTCAGAATAGATCCTTGGTCTCGGTCGCGAGGCTGTCTGCGCCCGTAGACGCCGATTTCCCCTCGTCATTACCTGGACCGTGATTCCATGAACGCGTCCTAGCTCACAAACACGGCGGTTGGTAATGGCGGGCGTCGCGTTGCCGCGGGGAAATCAGGCACCCGTTTTCCCCACCTACGTGCCCCGACTGCTCCCGGCCTGTCCTCAGGTACTATGCGATCAGAACCTCCATGTTGCAGGCTCCTCGAGCAGCCTAAGGCCCTAAGCTCGTGTTCTTCCGGCACCAATCACCCTCGTTCTTGTTATACGACATAGCTAGCTGCCTGAGCTCCTCACGTGGACAAGCGCTCAGAATCGTGACTGCATCAGGTACGAATCAGCGGGGCGGATCGGGGACGCTCAAAATCGTGGCTTGTATTGGAGCCGCTCAAAATCGTTGCTGCATCTAATACGAATCGCTTCCCGGTTTCCACACTACGGACGAAAGAATTTCCAAAAGAGGATAGGTTTCCGGACAATACAGCAACGAACGTGGGGATGGAGGAAAAGAAATAACAAAGAAGGAACATCCGCAGACGAAAGCGCCCGTGCGATCGGACGAAGGCGAGAACTAACGGACCGAACCAAGGAACCTTAGATATAGATTATGATTTGATTTGATGAGTTGATCTTCAAACGTCCGTTTAGAATTGTTGAAGTATTATAGAAGTTACACACCGATTTTAACCAACGGCTATGAAAAAATACATTAGACGGAACCCAGACTTGATTAGACGGAGCCAAAGTTCCGTGCCAATCACTGTAAAAGAGCTCATTAATTAAATGATGATATGCCCATGATATGCATTCTAATAGCATGAAAAAGTGTAAATTTAGGATGCTACAATCCGATGCTGCGCTTTAATAGAAATATATGACTTCTTATACTATTTGTTGAACCTTGTAACAATATTCTATCTGGTGTCTAGGTGTATTATGTTAGTACAGATGTCATAAAATTAATAATGTCTTCTCTTCTAAAAGAAAAGGACAAAAAAACCAACATTTGATAAAGCTATCGAAGCCTCTGACCTACCGGAGGACGAAGATCATAACCAAATGATTCTTAGCTATTGACCCACTCGAGGACCAATGACTTCATATCTCCGCCTATATCCCGAGTGTTTTGTATTGAGCGGGAAAAAAAATGAATACTCATCTTCCTCATTTCGCTCCTCTATCTTAGAATTCTCCAATCCTGTTTTATGCCTTGTTTGCTGTACTTTTTAAGCACAAGACAACTCTTGACATAGGAGACACCAGGAATTGCCAATCGAGTACCATAGGTAGAGCATGCGCGTTGTTGAACTATGCGTGACACCTACATGAGAGCCACAGCCGCAGTTGCTCTGTGTCTCGGAGTGAAGCCTCACCAGGAAGTGCATTTTCTTCATCCTGATCAGGCGAGTTTAATTGTCAAGACTGGCCCAGCTGGCACTCTAGTTTGTTGCCGTTGACTTGATGGTGACACACGAACGTGCAGTGCCGCTATGCTGCTCGTCTATCTCGTCTCCAACTGAGTGTTCCTGAAGGTGGTGTGATCCTGAAGGGCGTGTGCAGCCTAACGCCGGAGAGGCAGCCTCAGAAACAGCATACATGGCGCCATGGTCATTGCCGACAGTAAGACTTGGCTCACGGTCAAGAAGAAGACCAGAACGGAAAAGCCATCACCAAACGTAACCACTATGCATGTCTTTAGACAGGTTTTAGCAGAAATTCAGTATATACTATTATATCGTTCGAACAGTAGAGTGATATCAAAAGATCATTAGCACAGTCTCCTTTTCTTCTCCAGGAGAATAAAACAGGAATAATACTCTGTGACCAGGATTCATTAACACACCCATTCGTTGCTTATCAAACACTAGCATAACACTCCTGCGTTGCTCCGGACTAGAAGAAAATATATGGGTCATAGAAGAGCGCAAATATTTGGGGAGAAAATATGTTCTCGTCACCATAGTGACGGTGTGACATCGGAAGTGGTGATAAATGTTGATTATCTTACCTTAGTTTGTTGCTTCATCCTTCCTAGTACAAATGTTATGTAGTACATCATAATAGAAGATAATTAAATACGTAATGTGTATTGTACATACATATCTTAATTAAACATAACTACATATATTTAGTCATTACCAATAATATTTTTTCTAAAAGCAGACACATATGATTCATGTGTGTGCAGCCGCTTGGATGCACCACATTATGCCAAGTCGATAACTTTAGAAATAGAATCTTTCATACCTCTATCAGTCTAATTGACTTTTACACAAAATTTGAAAAATAGTACTACCTCAGTTATGAATTACTACTATAAGGTCCCCTCGAAATTTAAGCCCAACTTTAACCATAAAATTGACTAACAAAATCTAATTCATTTGCGATAAAATTATACATTTGGAAGCTTCTTCAAATATGAACCTAGTCGTATAATTTATATAACATATAATTTGCAATTAACATGTTTAATTTATAGTCAAAGTGGAGCCCAAATTTCGAGGGGGCATTATAACCACCCTAATAATGCACACCAGTAACAAAATTATGGCAAATTAGCGTTTCGGCTGGTCAGCCAGGGCTGTATCGATCCATCTAAATGCCAGCGACCATTTTGCCGGTTTGCGGCGGCATCCTTAGTCTGTTGAAATGATATTTTTTTCGATAAAAAGAATATATTAATATCAAAAGATACCAATTACACTTAGCCTCTGCAACAACGCAACATGCTAATGACAGTACAGATGCACACATCCAAAAAGATAAAAAAAACTAAGAAAAAAAGTTAGAAATTTTTAGATGGAAGCAACATCCTAGCTGTTAGAGATCGCCGGAGCCAATGTCGGCACGCCGCACGCCAACCAGTTCGCCCAATCGGGCCGCATTTCCACAGTCTACAAAGTATTCATCCTTGTAGTAGTTGATTTACGTTGAAATTTTGCATTTATTTACTGATTTGAAAAGGATCTGCCGAATGCGCATCACCTGGTCCGCTAGGCTAACATGCGATCTCGAGCAACCAGTCGAGTGGATTTCTCTTGCATGGTTTGGATGGAATGAGAATCCAGAGACATTGGTTGAGGGAAAATTTTGTAGGCAGCCTCTGCTCAGCCGGTTTGCGAATGTTTTGTAGGCCCGAATTGTTCTTTTGTAGCCATGTACGCAGGATAGAGATACTGAAGAATTGAGAAAAATTGGAAAGCCTTTTGTGACAACGAAGTAGGCTGTGATATGAAATGCCAGTATATTTTTGAATGCTGAAATGCCAGACGACAACACCAAGATTTGGAGGGGCGCCGCAAACCCTTGTACCAAAGACGACATGTACATCTTCTATGCCGCCACCTCCATCACCCTTGGCAACGGGCGTAAGACCCCCTTTTGGGCTGCCCCTTGGCTTGAAGGTCGGAAGCCCATTGATGTCGCGCCTCTTATCTACAACATCTCCAAGAGAAAAAGTTGGAAGGTTTGCGATGCTCTCAATGGGAATGCTTGGGTGCACAAGATCACCTTGGATGAAGACTTCTCTATGGACCACCTTCTCCAATTTGTCGAGCTTTGGTCCTTACTCCTTCATGTGCACCTTGATGACCAAGTGGAGGACTCCATCTCTTGGAACCTCACGGCGAACAGGCAATACTCGGCTAAGTCCGCTTATGAGGTGCAATTCCTTGGTTCCACCCTCTCCATCATGCATAAGACGGTGTGAAAGGTTTGGGCCACCCCGAAAGCGAAGTTCTTTGCATGGCTTTTTCTCCAAAACTTGATTTGGACCGCCGACCGGCTTCAAAAAAGGGGTTGGTCAAATTGTGGCGTGTGCCCCCTTTGCAAGCAATCTTTGGAGTCGGTGCATCATCTCTTTGTGGAGTGCCGGTTCACTACTCGGCTTTGGATCTCGTTAAGGACATGGCTTGGCATCAACGGCATTCAACCTTCGCAATGGGTGGGCCTCTCGGTCAAGCAATGGTGGTCTTCCATGACTAACCGCAAAGCCGTTGCCTCCCTCACACTTCTTGTTACTTGGGAAATTTGGAATGAGTGGAATGCATGCGTTTTCCGCAACAAGCATACCCCCTTTTTTGTGTTGTTAGATAAGATTAAGAGAGAAGTCCGCTTGTGGGTGTTGGCGGGTGCTAAACGCTTGGGTGAAATCATGCCGGAAGAGTGAGGTCTTCCCTCCTTGGTTCGTTTTGTAAGGGCTATCTTGCCCAAACACTCTCTCTTAATTAATGGATTGGGGCAAAACTTTTGCCCCCGTTTCAAAAAAAAAATATAACATCAGTTTCGTTCATCTTCCACACCATCCTTCGTATATCCGAACCCAGCACCCAATGCACACCACTCCACCATCGTCTCCGTCTCATGTGACTCAACCCAGCCAAATCCGCCTTCAGTCTATCTTTATTTCTGACCTCAAGTAGCCACACTTACTTGATTTTCATGCTGGAACGGCATGGAATAAAATACTGCAATCAAAACCATTGCAGCGTCGAAACATCAGGTTTGGGATAGTTGCAATGTTTGCAATGTACACTCAATTAGCATCTGTGACAAAAAGTTCGCAATAATTCTGTTGTTGATACAAAGTATGCAACGTATACATGGCACGCATACAGCCATACACGACGAAAGAAAAACAAAAGTAGAGCCTTCTGATGAATTCTTGCGCTCTTGGGTGCAATAAAACCTAGTAACAGAAAACCATCAGAAGCACCATTCTTCTCCTGCTTTCAAGAAACATCGACCCACACTGCTTTTCCCCTCTCAATTGTAGCCCATCAACCAGCCAGCAGTACAACAGAATTATGTTTCCTATTCATCATCAGAAAAGTTGTCCAGAGGGACCTCAGTTTGTTGAGCCACATCAGAATCCTGCACCATAAACAGATATTAGTTACTTCGACAGGTACTGTGTTGCAGTGACACAAAAGAAATTCAGGAAGATTTTACCTGTGCTTTATCCCAGTCCTTCAATTTGGTACCAAGCATGTATGTGTCGCGTAGAGGTGCCCACCCTGGCTCATCTTCGTCTTTGCCAATATGCTAATAAGCAGATATTATGAGAAATTACAAGCACAGAAATCCACGGGTTCGGTTTCAATTATATATGCGACATTAGAGTACAAATGCGTTGCTAAATATCTAGAAACCGATAGTTCAGCTACTTAACTAAACCAGCCGTTTAACTAAGTTGCTAGTTGACTCAATCAATGCTACTATGGCTACTGTTAGGATCCCCTCTTCACCTGGTAATTATGGTATACTGCTATTTATCCCTCAACTAGTCAATGTATCCTGCAGCTCCTATTGTCTTAGGTCTGATGGCAAATCCTCAATTTTAAAAGTTACTAACTTCAACAAAGAAGATAAGACATAACGTGTTCAAACTGCACTTTACTACAGGCGCAGATTCATAATGCAGTAAAAAAAACAGGGTTGCACAATGTGCTTTGCATTAATGGCTCATGTCAAGTTGCACTATGGCAGTATTTTCCATTTACTAGCTAACATGTTTCAGCTATACATATTATTCATTATCTCCTATAAACTAATTTCAAAATTGAGTCTTGTGTGAAGTTTAGTGCAAGTGCTTGATACACTATTTTGCAACAAGGACTTGCACATCCACTAACCTGAATCGGAAGACACAACATTAATACTTAGTACCATAAGCCCATAAAGTGAAGACAGATATTTTAGTAAAGAAAGAACTAGGTATAACTACCTTAGAGAACTTGGAAGATGCCTGGCCCTTTTGTCCTTGGCTAGATGGTACAGAGTGTGTCCCTTCTTTTGCCAAAGCTGCTAGGATGAACAAAAAATTGATCAGCCCATTTGGATATCAGTATACAAATGGTAAAGAATCAAAACTGAATGTAGAAAATAAGGATGATGTGCACAATTATAGGGCATTTAAGGACTAGATGTGACATCTCAAACTGTTCTCAGTTCTGCTTAAATTCCAAGTACGTGTGCAAAATTCAAACAAAAGTCAAACGTCCAGTTGTCAAATTCAAATCCACTAAGTATGTTAGCAGCTTTATGCCTACTTGTTCATTCAGAGGCCAATGAAATATTGCGGTGTTTATAGGGTAGATAGCAGAGTTCATATAAAAAAATTCAAGCTTCATTGAAGTAACAGCTATCCTACAAGTCTTAAAAAATAACAAGACCTGCACACCAATTTATGTCATATTGACATAACAATGGTGCACGCTGGTGTATACAGAGTGCAAGCAGAAAAGAGAGAAAAACGCTCCACACAATTTAACTGAAAGTTATAAGCTGTTCTGCTCACTCACTAACAAGCATTTGCACACGCTGTTTACAATCAATCAAGGAGTACGAGTCAGAGAATCGAGCCGAGTCATCAGGGTACCAACTCATGACTAGTCTATATTACTGCTCGACTAGTCGAAATGTACTTAAGCAGTATCTAGTACATATATGGCAAACATATAGGAGCAGAACCAGCGAAAGGAGGGCGTCGCAATGCTTATGGTCACCGCCGGCAGCGGATGGTCAGTGGATGGCGAGGCGGCAAGCCTGGAAATAGCTATTGTTCGACCTTTCCATCCCGCGGGCTGAGCACCTCACTTATTCATGCCCAAATTGAATCGGTCGACTCAAATACCACGACTAATCTAGATTAGTCCATGACTGATCGCTCGACCACTCAGCTCTACGAACTAGTCAAATCGAACAAGCTAGTTGAACAATCAAGTTAAGACTCATAGACTCGTTAGACTCATAATCCTTGCAACCAATCCAGCTCAAATAGGAACTAACTGGATAAACATAGCATGATTGCAATGATGTTGACTAACTGGCATTTTACATGGTATGTGTTCTACACTACTGTTTCATTTATACATGTTTTATCATCAAGTCAATAAATTGTTTGAGTTGTCCACACCCACTGATGCTTTGCTTTTCGATATAATGATGACGCTACAAAGTTAGCCAGCCACAATTTAGAAGTTCAAACAATTAGATGAAAGAGCTAAAGGAATATTAAAAGTGTTATGGAGGAAGTCCATAGCACGCAAAGGAAATGGGCACACCTTTACTTCTTGATGGATTCAAACCTTTACGAGCCTGCCGCTTGCTCACCTGGAAAGGAAAAAAAAACAAATTTTACAACTTATTAGCTCATTAACAAAATATTTTTATAAAGCATATACAGAAAAGAATGCAAAGGACTCCTCAGAAAAAATAAACACGGATTTCAGTCCTGCTAATCAAACCACCTACACAGGAAGAACTCCTACAGATTCATGTCCTCCAAAAAAAATGCTATGGGATTCGTTTGAATCAATGAGGACCTTAGTAGGTAAGTAACTAAGTATAGACCTAACTGCAGCTTGAACTAAGCAAGTCTCTTTGTTGCATAAACACAGCAATCAAACAGAGCATACACCCAAAGGGCATGCCATGTGATGTCCATTAGACACGGATGGGAGAGGTGAAGAAAATAACTAGAGTTCCAGAGCATAATTTGCTGAGTGCCCAAAAAAATTTAGGAAACCATGAACTTTTCCTTTAGGATAGAGAGTCAACTGAAGCTCCCTAGAAAGGCTAATCATATTCATAACATAAAAGCAACACGTATTCCTAGCAATTAAGATAAGTGTGCTCACCTCATTGAACAACCTGACAACTGAATCGCCAACAGGGTCCATGAAAAAATGTGGGGAGGGCAATGCATTAGTTAGAGAAATTTGATATTAGACAAATCACATGCAAAATGACATGGCAGAAAGCAGGACAGTCTCTGAACAGAAGAGCATTACCCCCTTGGGTTGCAACCTTGATTAGCATCTTCTCCTTGTTGTCAACATGATTTGCGGGCATGACATGGCCCTTCTGCGCAGCCTACATTGTCACCAAAACAAGAGGTCACGCCTCGAACACAAACACGATTCAAGGGCGTGGCGAATTAGCGAGCAGGCAAAGGAGGTGCAAAATCATACAATGCGCTTCTCCTTGCGGGCGTCTCCCTTGGACCTGTGCTCGTCCGCCTCCTCGGCCAGCTTGGCGGCGACCAATTTCTTGTGCGCCGACAGGATTGGACCCTGATAGCAAGAGAATACAAGTGTCAGGTCCCGACATTGCGCTATGCAGCGTGACAGAAATGTGAAAGCATGGGGAATTCAGGGGGGAGCAGTAACTAACCAATGGGTCGTCGGCGAGCCTCTTGGACATGATCTTGGTGAAGGCGACCCGGAAAGCCCTGCAGCCTTCCTCGAACCTCGTGACCACCTTCTCGCCGTCGTCGGACTCCCCTCCGGAGCTGGAGGCCTCCTCCTCCGACGAGGGGGCGTCGGCCTCGGCCTCATCGGGAGCAGCGTCGCCGGCGCCGGCACCGTCCCGCCGCTTCGGTGGCCGTGGCTGCAATCTCCGCGGCTGGCGCTGGACTTTGACGTCGTCTTCGTCGTCGGAGTTGTAGTCGCGGGCGCGCTTCTCGAGCAGCTTGAGGAACTTGGCGCTCGGCTTGTTGCGGCGGCGGCGGTCGTCCGGCCCTTTCAGCAGCTTCTTCTTCTTGTTGGGGTTGCCGCCTCCCTTCCCCTTGTTCTTGCGCTTGTGGGGGTTCGCGGGGGCGTCCGCGGCGGCGGGTGCTGCCGGTGCGGGTGCGGCGGGGGAGGTCGCCATGGATGGAGCTCGCTAGGGTTCGGTCCGAGGTTTTGCGGCTGAGCGGCGGCTACCTTTACATTTGCAAGTCACGCTGGGTTCTGACCAACGGGCCGTGTTTCCGGCGTGCGAAGGCCCGAAGCACGCGAGCCCGGCCTGCGAAGGCCCAGCACAGCACGTGGCTTAACAGGCCAATGCGTAATTTAAAATACCTGAAGTAGCATATCCTTTTGTATAGATAGATTTGTAAATTAGTGGAGGGTTTGGCCGGATAGCCATTTTGTTGAAGGCATTTTGACTGCACTCAGACTCTGGTGGCCCTTCTTGTTGTCACATGATGCATTCTTTCATTCAGGCCGTAAGAATTGAGTCATGACTTGTGTATTTCCAGTTCTATCACTGAAACGTAATTGTGGACTACGAGCAAAACGACTACATATATCATCTACCTTGAGTGATATTGGTTTAATGTATAGTTGAGCTCTGAAACTCCTTATTGCCGGATCACTTACATGTTTGACTGGATTTTCTGAACTTTTCAACCATTCGTACAGCTAAAAAGCGATTCATTTAAAATTTCTTACATCGGCAGCTTGATCTTCGGGCAATGTTTGGTTTACAACCTAGTCTATGTTTTCTTTTCTTATTACTGAAGTTATATCCTTGAAATTTCTTGTGCTCTGTGTTACGTGCAGGCGTTTTGTATGCTTTAGCATGTTTAACCGCAGGGTCAAATCGCAGGCTTATATAAACACAAAAGAAGAAAAACAAAGTTTTGTACTGTTGTGGCAGCTATTGGCTACATGAACGATTAATAGAGGAGATGGCAGGTGACATGGGTTACGAGGTAATGACCATACATTTTCCCCACTGTGTATTTTTTTTTTATTATTGAGAAGAAAACGAGTTTACGAAATGAAAGTTGCTTGAGAATAACAGCTGACAGAGACGACAAGCCAAAAAAAAAAGGCTATCGATCTATCTGAAACTTGCTATCCACGCAGCTAAACCATGATATGATTGTATTTCAAAAGTAAAAGGATAAGGAAATTAAACAATTGATAAAGATATTGAAGCCTTCGACCTACCCGAGGACTGAATTAATAACGGGATTAGTAACTGTGGACCTACTGGAGGACCAATGGCTTCATGTCACCGCCTATATATAAACTCAAGTCTCTTATGTTAAGCAAGGCTTACTTGTAGAAAAAATTAATAGCTCATTCCTCACTCTGTCTTAGAACTATCCTATCCCATTTCATACATCGTTTGTCATGTTTTTTAGCACAAGATAAATATGGGCATAGAAGACATCAGGAATTACCGATCCATGACCAGAATTACAACATGCACTAGGTAGGTCCTTCAGACCGGAGAGTCATAACCGTAATTGCTCTGTGTCTCAGGGCAAAGCTCCTTTGGCAAGGGCCCTGTCTTCACGCGCTGCCACTGGAGCTGAGCGAGGGTCCTGGCTCGTCCGCCGACACCGGAGACATCTCCTACTTCATTGTTTAGGTGGGTGTAACTGTCAACACTGGCCCATACAGGCATACACCCAGGCACTCTGATTTTGTTGCTGTTTTTTAACTTCATAGTGGTGCACGAATGTGTAGCTCTGTGCGGTGATCCCGACGGTCGTGCAGCCCAACGCTGAGGAAGTGAGGAGGACGCCAATACTTCAGAACTAGCATCCATGGAGCCTTAGACGGCGAGGGGATGCAGCGGACGGTAAGATCTAGCATTCCAGCTCAAGATCAAGAAAAAGACAAGAACGGAAAATCCTACACCGAAGCGTACGTTTTTTATCCGGGCGCAACTCAGAATGAAGATATTCCAACCGTGAAGTAATATCAAAAGATCAGAAACGCGGAGCTTTTTTTTTCTCCAAGGGAATGGACCAGTAAACTTATTCAGTGATCAGAATACATAATACACCAGTGCATTGCTTCTCACTCTAGTGTTCTCAAATATTTATTCGAGGCAAATGGTGGTGAACCTTTATAGGAAAACATGTTAAACTTACTGGAAACTTTCTGTGAAAAAAAAAGCGAGAGAACTCTCCGAAATCTAGGTTCAGCTGCACGAACCAATATAAACAGAACTCACCGTCATGTTCATAGATGCGCTGCAAACTTTTAGAATTCATCTTAGGTAATGAGCATACTTGATCGCCGCTGCTACCTTCATGACAGTATTTAAGCATTTCCTAACTAACAATGAACAAACTGAGGCAGACTTATATTTTCCGAACAGAATTTGCTAACATCATGAGGAGTAATTTAATTAGATTCTACAAGAAAGCTGGAATCGACATGTATTCTACTTCGTGTTTTGTTACTCTTTAGTTTTGAATGCAGGCTTTACAAATTTGCACATGAACATGTCGATTGAGACATGCCTTGTACATGCACGCTTAATTGTTGATACCAAATCACCGCTCCACTCAAAAGACACAAATTCCAGTCCTTTTTCTCACTCGAAAAATGTTAAATGGTAGACACATTGTATTTCTTCCTTTTTAGAAGGAAACAATCCCATTTTATTGATAAAATAACCAGATTACAACAATTTCAAATTCCTTGTGAGAGAAGTCAAATTTTTTTAGACCAACAAGTTGAGATCAACTTTGCATAATATTTAGTGTGTTGTTTTCTCAGATTATGATTTTCCAACTTAACCTCTGAACTATTAATTATGCTAGGTATTTGACAAACTGACTATATCAAATAAATAAAACAATAGAATAGATCAGGCAACTAAAAAAATATGAGATAACTTTCTGAACGTAAGTTCAGCTATATTTCAAGGTTCAGCAAAACATTTCTCATAGTTGTTGAATATAGGCATCCACCAAAAGACAGAGAACAGTTTCGGTACAGGTGGTGCGGTGGGCTAGGCCTATATTGGTGTAGCAGGCTGAGCTCCACTATTACCACCACTTATCAACTGAAGTACTTACCAGCAGATGTTGCCATATGGACAACAGCATGATCAAAGTAGGAGGAGGGCGGGCAGGTAGGCAGAGGATGATGAGTTTGGATCCATCCATGCATGCAGGATCCAATCCAATCTGTTTCCTGCTTCCACAGAAGCATCGGTCTCTGTCTCTCTAACGCCCAGCAATGCAACAGCTATTTCTTTCTCCACTTCTATAACAAACACCAGCCGACCGCGGACAGAAAAAATAACAATTTAGCATCACCGAAAGCCATTCAAGCAGGTACTGTTTTCTAGAGCCATTAATTTAAAATATTAAGGACCTTGCGATCTCGTGAGCAAAGTCCGTGGATTAAATAGGGGCAGATCTCATCAGAAACAGTGTGCACCTATTGTGGAAATTTGACCTGAAGGTAATAATACTATACATTTTCTTCTTTGTTCCGAAAGGGACGTTTTTGGCTGGAACCAATTCCTTCTAGAGTATCCTGGCGAGAGAGTGGCCACAGAATTATAACACCACTTGCAGCTAATTCTTGCATAGTTGCATATATGTGGAGAGAAAGTAAATTCAGTTTCTTGCTTTGAAGCAATCAAAAGAGAAAACCGACCAATTGCATACGCGCGCACGTCCATCCACTCGCGTCCATAATGTTTCGATCACAAATAGGTAGGCAAGGCGATCTTACGCACTTTGCTCTAGAATCCAGATCTCTCTGGCTCTCGGAATAGGTTCCTGAAAATCTAGGTCTTTTGGACATGTTGATGTGCTTCAAGTGGACAAGACAGAATCGAGTGTGCTAACACGGGGATTGCACCCCTGAGTGCTCTTTGAAACTTTTGTTTTAAGCAAATGGAAGAGCTTGTTTCCCCAAAGTCCACAAATATTCAACAGTAAAGAATTAGCCAGTAATTTTAAAGAATTTTGTGGCGGACAGCAGATGCCAACCAGAGGAGCAGGGCATCTGGCTAGCTGTATGGTAAAGATGGATGGATCGGGTCTCATGGAAGAGACGGCTCACTCGCTCCGTCGCTCGCCGGCAGGCCGGTGGCGACGTTGACGTTGACGAGCCTCCGCCCAACACCGCAAATAATCGTTGCCATCGCCGTCGTCACATCACACGCGTACGCACGTACGTTCGCCGATGCGGACGTCCATCGCTAGCTAGGGTAGATGCCGGTGCGCTGAGGGTGAGGCTGAGGCTGTGCCTTGTTCGCACGCGCTTGGATGCCTAGTGCACGTCGCTCTCCTGGCCAAGGAGAAATTCCTTCTGAGAAAATGTATATGTGCTTGGAAAATGATAAAGGTGCCTCCTTCCATCTGATTGGAGCTAGCCATCAGGTTCGTTTATGCTCGCCAGAGGTTGTTGCCCTAGCCCTAGCCTATGGCTAATACTAGCTAGGAATGCATTTTTCTCTCTTTCGATTGTTGAAATGAAAGTCCGAATTTGGCCTCCGGTTTCAGTATCTGGTATTAATTCTTGGATTATCAAGCACGGAAACCATATATATCTGGTCTCCCTGACCATCACCTCTGCGTGGATGATGGCGTGGATGGGGTTTTGCTAGCATGACATCCATGTTAAATAAGCGATGCACGAACATGGAAAACCTAAAATTATTGCACAATATTATTAGAGATGGTATGATTTTTCACATTTCATGGCAACTATAACTATCTCGTAAAAACAAGGAAGCATAAGGAATTGTTGCAAAAAATGGTATTGTAAATGATAAGGATTTTTCAAATGCATAAGGGCACGTACAATGGGGTGATGTCAGCTTTCCCATAGGGATGCCACGTCAATTTTTTGCTTAGTTGGAGGAGAGAGAATGAAGTGAGAGAAGGCTGTCTTCCCTTAGCTAAGGGGTCATCTCTTACGAAATAAGGAAAGACTGTTTTCTTTATTGTATCACATATGTCTTCCCTTAGCAACAAATTTCCTACCAAAATTTAATTATTAATATTAATTGGCAGAGATGGTCGTAAGAGATAATGCATTGTATGACTTATATCTAATGCCTTCTCTAACTGATGTGGCGGGGTAAGGGAAGGCATGCCTTCTCTACCATTGTACATGCCCTAACACCTAGAAAGGGAAATATCTTGTAAAAACATGGAATCGGATAAAATTAGAAAGTATGTCCTTTAGCTCACTCGATTTTTTTTTCTAGAAAAAAGAGGAAATTCATTATTCAGAAGTGCTAGGCAAAGTCTGTTGCAACTCTGGCACCCTAACACAACCCTATAACAAGTGACCTATAAGTGATGACTGATGAATAACGCTCTCATAGCCCCTCACCTACCCAAGTACCAAATTCATTAACAAATGTGATTTTTATCTATTGATCTACCGGAGGAGTGTGAGTTCAGATCCGTGCTTACCATCCGAATTTTCTATAAGTAGCAAGGTTTTCCTAAGCAAAAGATGAATAGCTTATTCCTCTTCATCCTACCCACGCCCACTGTGTGTATTATTTGTTAACCTCTGCTTACTAGGAAGATGAATTTTCTTGTCATTGGGCACAGTAGGCACCGGGAATTAACGATGGGTCACTGAAATTAACGCATGCACTACATTATTGAAGTCGTTAACACTGATTCCCTGACCACTAACTAATATGCAATTTCTCTCTAGCCATCCTATAAGACACGCTCTGATGCGATCTCGAGTAACGACTTAGCTAGGTGGAGTTTGCTGGCTTGGCTTTAATGCCTAGCGCACGCATCTCTCATGGCCAAGGAGAAATTCCTTTGAGAAAATGCATATGATTGGAAAATGATAAAGGTGCCTCCTTCGATCTGATCGAAACTAGTATGGCTGGCCATTAGGTTCGCTTATGCTCGCTGGAGGTTCTTGTTCGAGTCCTAGCCTGTGGCTAATACTAGCTAGGAATGCATTTTTCTATCTTTCGGCTATTGAAATGAAATTCTGACTTGGTCTCTCGTTTCCCGTATCTGGTATTAATTCTTGGATTATCAAGCACGACAATCGTATATATTTGGTCTCTGTGACAATGAAAATCGGTGTTGATGATGACTTGGCTGGGGTTGTGCTAGCATGACATCCATGTTAAATAAGCGATGTACGAACATGGAAAACCTAAAATTATCGCTCAATATTATCAGAGATACTATGAATTTTCACATCTCGGCGCAACTATAACTAACTTATAAAAACAATGAACCGTAAGAAATTGTTGCAAAAATGTTATCGGGGATGATAGGTTTTTTCAAAATGCATAACACCTATATATATCCTGTAAAACTGAAGTAATCGGATAAAATTGGAAAGCATGTTTACTAAAACTTTTTATTTAAACAAGGACCATATTTTATTGTATTTATTTGACATTTTCTAAATTGCTAACCTTTTGTTTCTTTATAGAATTAAGTGGATGTACCATCCCTCTACGCTTGGGTGGACAGTGTGGACAGTGGACAGTAGCCCCTTCAATCCTCCATGAACCTTTACTGGTAGTTAGCCATTCTCGTGAAAGTATATGAATATGAGATAAAGGTTATGTGATCTTTCTGAAGAAACCTGGTCCGGCACAAAGTATTTGTACAGTGAGAGTTTAAACCAATGTCCGATGGCACACCGCCTGAGGTGCTAGACAGCAGCTGGTATCAACTCTTAAGAAAGTTTCTTTTTGGGTGACGGAAGTACTCTTATGCAAGTTCATATAACATGATCAATTGATCATAACCATGATTCTATAATGATGCGTCTGTTTAAAAGGTGGAACTGGAATATACAGGGCGAATTAATGGAGAGCCACATCCAACGGAACCACGATCGATCCATGGTTGAATCCACTACCACTATCGCTCTATCAGCACCATGAATGTAGCCAGAGTGGGGTTGGCTCATCTCATGCGACCAGAAAACAAAAAGGCAACCGAGCCACAGAGCAGAACACAGCGCAACACGGGCGCCGGTTTCGCCTGCAAAATCCAAGTTGTGTTAGGTATGGCTTGGCTTGTTCCCCTCTCTCTTCTTTTTCCCTGCACCCAAATCACGATCGGTCAGTCCAACGAATCCATGCATGAGACGAACAAAATAATGAGTAGCACCATCATATCGGATTGTGCTCTGTGGAGCCTCCCAGTTTGTTGCGGGATATAATGGTACTTGTGGACAGTTGCTGGATTATGGTCTGATAATGGACCATCATGCAGACACGGATGTAATACTTAACTCCATCCCAAAATATAAGGCAACCACACATTTCAAGGTGGGATTTTGACTAACAATTTAAACAACAAAATATGAGTTATGTGTCACCAAAAGTTAACATTGGATTCATATTTGAAAAATATTTCCAATAATACATTTTTGCTGTCATATAACTTATATTTTATGAGCTAAATTATTGGTCAAAGTTTTTTCTTCAAATATGAAGTCGCCTTACATATAAAAACCGAGAGAATACAGTACATTTTAGAGAACACATAATATTTATTTGTATTCATGGATATGTCATTATATCACTAGCCGGAAGCGGAATTTCTGACGCACCAAAGAAATCATCTACTCAAGCTAGCCAGTAAGTGTAGTTTCTGATAACTAACGCGAGTCGAGGGAACCCTTATATTATACTCCCTCCGTTATAAATTATAAAATGTTTTAGATATATAAGTACACGCGGGCTTAAATGAGTGAACAGTGTTTTATAATTTGTACCATAATCAAATGCTAGCATGTCCAAGCTAGTAGTATAAAGAGAGGAGGCTGTCTTGACTATCTTGTAGTATGATGATTTGCTTGTTTTGAGTGTTTGCTTCGATCCTCACCATGGCACAAATTAGTGCATAACTCAAGCTTTCCATTTGTTGCTTATGAATTATGATAGAAATGAAGCCGTACCGGGCCAGGCACTGAAATAGCAAGGTTAATGATTGAAGAAGGGGACCAATCCTAACCATGGAATTCGCTTTATGTCTTTGCATAGAAAACGCCCAAGATCACGCGGCGCATAGGTCGACTCTCATTCATGCGTGGGGTCAGTAGCTGACTACACCCGTCAATTATTGAGTACTTCCAATGATTCAAAGGAAAGCAACGATTACAAACTACCTGTAGAAAAGCCAACATAAGAAAATGTCCCAAGAATGTTCGGCATAAGTTCCCATTCGTTTCTTCTGTTTGTTTCTGTATATGAAGTTATTCAGTCTTGCTATTTCTTGACAATCTGGCAGACAGATTTCCTTCCTCGCTCAATAATGGTTTTTTATAATAGGCGCTTTATTACTCATAAAAAATAATTACACCCAAGCTCTGCTTAGTTAAGATGCACACAACCATTCAAAAAGTCTCAAATAACTGAAAAATCCAAGTCGGAATGTGCTTTGTTCTTTTTGCGAACATCACCCGAAAATAGGCTATCCACAGTCAAAGGAGATTGAAAATACAAATTCACTTGTTGATACACGACCCTGGGGGATTGGAGTCCTTAGAAAGGAAGATAACAAATTCACACGTGCTCGTCAACTGAAGGACAAGCTCGTAAAACAATCAATCTAGAATTTTTGGCACAAAAGTTTGATACTTACTTTCTAGTGACTATGAGCATAAAACATGAACATTCTGTGAAAGAGAAATAGAGTAATAAATAGTAGTTTTATACATTATGTTGCAATCGTATTTTTACAAAAGCTTCAGCCCAAACTTATCTCATTTTTTTTTCTGAAAAGATGCCAAAACCGATCCAAATCCTTGCATTCAACCTAATGGAAATAAAAATCATCAGTAAACTTGGATATGTTAGGGAGATCTATATTTTCAAAAGATAAACTTAATAACGACCATATACAAGGGTTTACTCGAAAATCTATGATGTTGGATTTTGAGAGCCCGCCTCCAAATGCGAGAGCTCTCCTTGTGTCCACATCCTCATTGGGTCCGGCACCATTCAGAGAGGGTAGTGTGTGTTGCTCTGTCATCGCCCTTTTTAGACCCTAAGATATGTCTAACGTGTAAAGAATGTGACAAATTCTCGATTGACCTATAATCAAGGTAATTAGCGATCAGATGATATCATCTAAATCCATGTGCAATTTATGTGCAACTTGAAAATATTGTGTGCAATTGCGTATGTAATTGCAACCTCATGTGCAATCCTCAGGTGCATGAATCACAATTCACGATTCAAATCTAATGATTCTGGAGAGCTCGAACTTAATTCCAAATCAACCTAGAACTAACAGAACAGAAACAAGAAGCATCCGAGTTCAGTTAATTAAATAAATGAAGTTTATACCATGACCGTTATTTTTAGCACCTAAGCGGCGGAAGACGTCCCGCTGATAGGGCCCGCTGGCCGCACAACGTGTGCAGGTACTCATTTTGATCTCTCCACCTTTTATTTCGACTAATCTCCTCCACCTTTGAGCTCACTTAGTGAAACTGCTCGTAGTATTGTCTACAGTCGGAGAAACTAATGGCGAGGAATCATTGGCTCCTGAGCGTGGATTAGTCTATCCGGCCATCCAAGATCCGTTCACTGGCGCACACCGCTGACCGCGCGTGAATGAATTTGGACTAACTTTAGCAAATGTGTGGTGCTAATGGGACGGAGGTGCTCCCTCTATGACTTAACTTTATTTAGATACACATACAATATTTAACGCGTTTTAGTCTGTAGTTTGCTCGATATGCATATCTAATTAAAGTTGTGAATGGGGGCTCCACTCAAAGCACGATAATTACAACAGCTACGAAATGATTTGCAATTTTGTGAAACCTGCCACTCCATCTGATCCGTAATTGCTGTCATGATTTTAGCTTAAATTTAAAATAAAATTATGACACAAATTAGTAAAAGGCTTAAAGGCAACCGGCTATTGCATCAATTGGCTTTTTTGCATCGCACGCCTTCTTTGCTGCATCGCATGGACCCTCTCACTCTGTCTCTCCTCTTGATTCGTGCAAGATGTGTGTCGACAACTGATCCTCCCTTTGGCGTCGCTCCTCTGGATGTCCTCCTCCACTCGCAAGTGAGCTCCGAGTCTAGGTCGTGTCCTCCTACAACATCGCCGATGCGGCAACTACTCTATGTGCTAGTGGTGTTCGTTCTGCGTTCCAGCAAGGTTGACCACCGCTTCACGCACAGACCCGTTGAACGTCGACATCCCAGGGGTTCAGCACCTGTCGCCATTGATGTGGATGCAGAGACTCCAATCCCCGTTTCTCTGCGTGCTCCTTGCTCTGGAACATGGTGATACTGAGGCGGTGGCTCTAGGGTTGCCGGATCTGTCTCCGACGAGTCTAATTCAACGTCAGCGAGCTCGAGGATGACGAGCTAGGTGATGGTAGAGGTTAGTTGTTTGGGATTTTCATTTCATGTTGTAGAAGGTGTTTCGGATCGCGGGAAAGGACTATAGTTTTTATCGTGTAAGCATGGGCAAAATGATACAATGTTTAGACATATGTGACATAAGGATTTTCCCAAGGTATGTAGATGTTGCATATCATGCTTCCACATGCTACAAGCACATACACGTTTTGCTACATGACTGATGAAAATGTACCAAACTTGACATGCTTTTTTTCCCCACGTTTTGGCAGAACCAAATGGGGATTTGTTGCATACATTGGTTTGTTTTGAACATAAATAAGTGCTACATGCGAAACATTTTTGCTACATGATTGAACATGTGGGATTTGCTCACTTAAGTACATCCGATGGCTCGGTTGATTTTTTTGCAGTTCAGAGCCTTAGCACATGGTGAAAGTTCGCATAGAGGAGCACCTGACTGATGCCAATCGAATCTGACTTGTCCTGGAAATAACATTCCACTTTTAGTGCAGATGGTTACATAACCCATTTCTTGGCATATTATTGTAATACAGTCCTGCATAAGAGCGATCGCCCCACAAGGAAAGGAGAAAAAGAAAGGTGGTCCATCTCTACGACCAAACACATTTCAGCTGCAAGGAATTCAAAGATCTGTTCAATGCTTGATTGACACGCTCCGAAGTGTACAAACATGGTTATCTGATCAGATGAGTCCGGAGGAGCATGCTTTAGATATCTTGCCTAGGGGCATGTTTGACTCATAGGGATTTTAAAGAAAATTTGTAGAATTCTTGCACATAGGAATTTTTCTTGTATTATCTATTTGATTTAAAGGACCGGACCCTTTAAAATTTCTATGGATGGATTTTCTACATTACAACCCCATATAGAAATTCTAACAAGAGGTTAGACCTCTTGGAAAAAAAAAAATTATGTGTCTACAACGACTATGACATGTACTCGATCTCTATAGAAATTTTCTGTGTTTTTCTTGTGGTGTGACCAAACGATGTCTGCAACTAATTCCTCTGTTTTTGTTCCTGTATTTTCATATGCCATGATATACTTTCATACATTTTTCCTATTCATGCTCCTTTCAAACACTTTGAATTAAACAAGCCTTAATAACTGTGAATCGGAGGAAATAGGTTGCACCTTACAACTATCACTTACCAGCCTGATTCCTGAAACTGCCACGGCGGTGACGGCCGCATTCATGCGGCGCAAGTGCATCGTCCCTGGGAGTGGGAGGGGACAAGGAGAGGTCAGGTCGAGTGCTACGTCCGTGTCAGTACGCCTGCGAGACAATTTATTATGAGACGCTGACTTAGCATGCGTGCTAGCTAATGCATCCATCTATAATCCATCTATCCAAGTGTGTTCACGCTTGTAATCCAGCCGCCGGTGATCGCGACGGCCGCGTCTTGCCGTGCATCCAGGGTGCCTTTTAATTTTCCTGTCGAGACCTGCCTGCATTATTGCTGTTGCTGTTGAAAGTCCACACCGCTCTGCATGCAAATCTTTTTCGGCAGATAAATTAAGCACATAGCATTAACATAGCATTAACAGTAGCTCTCTTGTTCACGGGATAACATGGAAAATGAGACATTTCTGGCCAGCAAATTCAGTACAACATGGAAAATGCAACGGGCCAAATTGCAACGAGTAGCCGTGCGTGATGCAGGTCATCGGTAATACGGTTCATCTGTCTGTACCTTGTGTTCGGCATGATTCCACCAGTGGCTGACCAAGAGCCAAGAGGAGAGTGTTCCATTTGCGGTCGGCACACTGCTCCCAAGTTGCAACCCTGCCTCACACTTTTCGCCTCGCACAGCTCGGTTTTGGCAGCCAGTAGAGACAGTAGGATCGGTGGATCACCACTTGGATTCCACTCAGTGACGACACAGGGGGGATAAACCCCACTCTCCGTGCGTGTATAGCTAACGTCCTCTTCCACTCTCCAACATCTTCGACACAAGCAGCACGAATCGTTCTCATTCTCACTCACGGTAAGATTCCAGTAATAACTGACTTGCTCAGCACTTGACAGCCGTGCCTCAAATTCCCATGAGACATATTCCGGGAAATTCAGATGACAAATGGTGGAGGATCACACAAATACTGAAAAGATATAACGATATCTTCTTTTTGCAAGGCAGGAACTCCATGAACCCAGAAGATAAGAGTATCTCCACCTCAAGAAGAAAACGTGAGTCTCAATCCCTAAAAACTACCACCGCTGCCAAAAAGATCAAAAATGTTGGCTCCAGCAGAGTCCCAAAAAGGCTCTGAATCCTTATATTTTCCGGAGGGAGAAAAAACACCCCCTCGCCTCCCTAGGTATTGTCCTCCGTTTTGTCACTCCCAAAAACCGAAACGCAACGCGGGAAAGCCAATTGTCGCACACGGAAGTTTCCCGCCGGCCCTCCCTCTCGCCCTAGCAGGGTTTTTACTGGCGTTCGAACCATCCCCACGGCGATGGATAATCGCATCTCAGCCCACCTATTTTTGCTCGGCCTCACCTCCGCGGACACGTCCTAAGCTCTTCCACAATGTGGCATTAGTTTGGCAGCATTGACACCGACCTCCTTGGCCTCCTGGAGCATCAACCCGGCAGCGGTTGCTTCCTTCCCTACCCATCCCCACGGCGTACTCGAGGTGTTCGACACAATGGGAACAATGCAAGTTTAGCCCTTTTTTGTTTATGTAAATGAGGTGGAAGGTTTTGTCGATATGTTCGCAAATTTTTATTTGAAATTTCATGTTCTGAAGAGGAACCCATTTATCCGGCGAAGAGAAGTGGAAGAAAAGAGAACCCAAATGGATAGATAATGAGGCTAATTCGTTGTACATCGCATGGAGTGATCAAACCCCTCTTCAGTCTCCGAGTGGAGTTAAGCACACACACAAAATGTTTTGGAGCCACAACTACGAGCGCTTTGCCAATTCCGACACTAGGTTAGAGGCTAGAGAGCTCACTACCGTCGGTCATGGATAGGTGGCATATTTGAGTTATCCGGTCCAACGCCAGCTCGATTTGATCAAGTGGAGAAGCCATGGATTTACATGAGAATATGCAGTGAATTTGTATGGGAATACGCTATGAATTTGTATGAGATTATGCTATGGTTTGTATTAACTATGATGAATTTGTATGAACTATTATGATATGCTATGATTTTGTATTAACTAGTACACTATGCTATCTAATTGTTCTCAATTTACGCCTCAGCTTGTTTTTGTTGAATGTAGATGGGCTCCAGCCCAGTAAGGCAGCCCATATAGTCTACAATTCCTGAAATCTCAAGGCCCATCACGTTGACAGCTTGGGACAGCCTTGGGGACAAAGTTTAGTCCCACATTGCTAGTTGGGAGAGAGTTGGAGTGGTATATAAGGGCTGCTGTTCTAGTCATTCCAAGTGAGTGAGAATAGAAGGAGCCCTCGCGCACTCCTCCTCCTCCGCCCGCCCCGCCTCGCCTTGTCACGCACGCACGCCGCGTTTCGTGACTCGAGTTCGAGACACACTCAAGGAAGCCTATGACAACGCGGTCGGGTCGGCTTCCCAGGCTATACAAGGAGATAGATCAGATCTAGAGAAATACACAGTTCTCAGAACTCTCTAGTTCATCTCTCTCGCGAAGTTCCTTTTGCTGCGCTACTCTCTAGTCTTCCCCATCCCGGCGACTGCATGCACAGCCGCCCCGGAGAGCAGGCCTCCGAAAACTCCATCCGTCGAGATCCTGCACCGGGAGACGGGCGATAAGGTTTTTGGGGAGCGTCTCGGCGCGACTGCTCGCTGCTGTTCGTCTTCTTCTTCGACGGTTCGGCTGCTTCATCGACAGATCCGACTACACCATGGGCGACATCAACAATACCCATGGTGGTGGTGGTGCTGCTGCTGGTGCGACCTTCCCGGTCGCGATGTACGTGATTTTTCTCTCCTACCTTGCACTGCTACTTGTTTCATGTTCAGATCTAATGCATGTGCTTAGTCTGATGTGTGCGGTTAAGTATGTTTGTGCCTCTGTAATGTTGCTTTCGGTAATTAATCTCACACGGAAATTGCCTAATAATCCAACAGTTTTTTCTTTATATGTCTTGTTCTTAACACTGAGCTCACAAAATTCATAGTCACTTGGGCAACACAGGAAACTTGGGATCCACTTTTCTCCGTCTGGCACGTTTGCAGATTCCTAAAATCCCAAAATATTCTTCCTCTCTAAAGCTCTGTAGGGAATAGGAGAATGTCTTTAATCCAATTATCCAATTTTTTTTTTTGAGGGGTCCAATTATCCAATTAGTAGCACTAAACAGCAAGCTTTGTTTAAGCCCGACCAGTGGATCAGCATCGGATAAGCTACAGTTAAAGAATCAGCAAGCGAATACCCAGAAAAGAAGGCGTGGACCGGGTCGTCCCGCCGGCGGGCGAAACCCGGTCAGCAAACCGGACCGGAAAGGCCGATAGATCGCGCGCGGTGGAAGACTGACTCGGAAAGCCCCAAACCGCGCCGGGCGCAGAACCACACTCGCCATAAGTCCAGCAGAAGCCACTGACATATGGACCCAGCGTCACAGGACACCACCTGTCAGTGAGCCAAATACTGGGTGCGCGAGCGCGACGACCGGGCAGCGTTTCCAGGTCAAGGCACGAGGCCGCCACGTGTCGCGGCCACGCCCGCTCGTTTCCGGCAGCCGGGACGGTGACGTGCGCGCCTACGCGAGTCGTCCGCCGTGGGGCCCACCGCAGCCGTGGCTTTGAATAAGTCCTGAGGGACACGTCACCTGTAACGGAGCTTTTGTTACACGGCGTTAAAACCGCTGACAGTCTGCCACGCACGCACACGGAGTAAACGACGTCGTTACCGTCGGGTCTGCCAGTCCAGATTGTACTCCTCCTACCACGGTCTCTTGTTTATTGGGTATGGCCACACACGCTCCTGCACACGGTAGGGGACGACTTGGTACTTGGTACTACTACTACTTGTCAATTGTTCAAGGTTTAATGGATAACTTGGCACCTTTATGGTTGATCGAGAATTCCATGTCCAAACTGTGGTTTGGACATCAAAATGTCCTTTTTCAGTTTGATCGAGTGATCGTTTAGTAGGTGGCATCACAAATGGTCAAAATGCTCGCGTTAGCAATTTCGATGTGGTGTTCAAGTATTGACATTAGATTTAAGCAAGTCGACGTCAAACAATCTATGATTTCGCTCGTGTTATTGAGATTTTTCTTCCTGTTTTGACTATTTCTGCTTGTCGTGTCAGCATAATCAATCACAAGACGGAAATAGACACAATGATGGCTCCAAATTTCTATTTTCCAAATAGTGTACGGCCTCAAAGTTTGGCCTTGCAGGGGTACATAGAAGATTCTACCTAGGTTAGGTTATGGTCCGCTTTCTATTTTGAGTGTTCCTTCTTTCCATTTCACCCTAATTAGAAGATTGAATAGAACTAGAGGAAAAAAAATGATGGTTTCAGTTTTCTCTTTCAGAATAGTACGTGTAACATGCTCTAAATTTGGGCTTGCAAGAACACATATAGATACCAAAAGGTTCACATTTAAGTCGTGCGGATTGAAATGTTTAAGTGAGATCCATATATTTTATATGTTGAAAAAAAAATGATGACACCTTACTAAGGGGTGGGAGAGAGCTAAGAGTGATGTACCTCTATTTCATTGTCTTAATTAATGTTATATTGTACAAATACCATATCCAATATGACTTGTTTCTTGGATATGTGCGAGGTTAGATGACAAATGTATGAGAGATTTCGTAAGAGAGAATGTAGTGGAGCTCCCGACAGAGTAAAGAAAAATCAGCTACACTTCATGTTAGAATTTCTTCCCAACACATAATTTACATCCCAACGGTGTTAATTTGAGTTGAATTCAGCCAGCTCAAATTATGTTTCATTAGGAAATTAGTGTATTGCTTGAATGTGTACGGATCTTACAAATATAGCTGTTATTGAACTTTTTTTTTGCATCATTTTGCTCGAGTTGACCTAAATCATTTGTACCGTACAAAACTAACTTGGCTCAAGCGCTTTCCAATTAAAATTAGGCACTTGGCTATAATTTATGAAATTGCCTTCTCCATCATAGTGGAGCAATCAAATAAGCGTGTGCATTAACCACTTTGTTCATACATCCCCCTTTCCCTCTCGCAATCGATGGTCCATATTACCGTCGATAAGCTATCCTCTTCTCCATGTTGTCGACGGGTGATTCGTGTCCACCTCAAAGGCGGGTAACCACACCTCCAGTCAGATGGAATTGGGTTCACCACTTTTTTTTGTCCTTAGAATCTATCACCATGGTACATGGTCGACCGATTCCGACCTCAATATTACATATGCCTTTATCCTGAACCCACCATATGGATAATTAAGTAGGAAAAAAACACTTTTTTTTACAGGGGAGAAAACTATTGAGATAGCCACAAATGCTAGAAAAGAACATGTGTACCTGAATCCGTGGAAACAACCTATCGCACGCACCACAGAATCGAGTTCACTACTTTCTTCTCCGAATCGACCACCACCATGGTAACGAGGTCAATCTATTCCAACCACAATATCAGATATTCACCTGTTTTTTCATCATAATCTCCAATATAGTAATTAAGCGGAAAATACTACCTCAAGGGATAATAACCACATAGAATTCTGCTGCGAAGAGAAGGAACGTGTGTACCCAAATCCGGAACAATTGTACCCACAGCTCCATTGCATTGTTCCAATGCAGAAAACCCCAAAATGAATTAAAGAAAGGAAAGGAGGGAGAAGGTAGCTACGACTTGTGCGCGTTCGCTGCTCCTCCTCCTTTTGACCGCAGCAACACAAATAAACAAAAAAAAAAAAAACCGATCGAAAGCAGGAAATAAAAAAACATTTTGTGTGTAAAAGTATTGCGCACGAGAGCGAAAGGCACAACATACATAGAGAGAGACCATCACAGCTGCTTCGTCTCCAACTTATCTCTTTCGATCCATCCATCCCCACCATCTCCTCCTTTTCTCCACCTCCATTATTCATCCCCAACCTCGCGTCTCCATCTCCCTCTACATATACCCCGCCTCCCCGCTTCCCCACTACCCACCACCTCTCTCCCACCTCCTCTTGTCCCGATCAAGAACCTACTGGAAGAAGAAGAGAATCGTGTGTAGCGAGAACGCAAGAATCTTGGTAACAAACGAAGGTCTTTCTTCCACTTGCGCCGCCGTCATGTGCTCTGGCCCGCGCAAGCCCTCCGTCCCGCCGCCTCCGGCCACGCCCAAGGATTCCGCGGCCATGGACGCCTCGCTTCTCCTCGAGCTGGCGGCGGCGGACGACGTCGCGGAGTTCAGGCGCGCCGTGGAGGAGCACAAGGCCTGCCTGGACGCCGAGGCTTCTTGGTACGGCCCCTCGGCGGCCGGCCAGGGCCGGCTGGCCACCGAGACCCGCACGCCGGCCATGGTCGCCGCGCTCTACGGCAGCACGTCCGTCCTCGCGTACGCGCTCTCCGCCGCGCCCGCCGAGGCCACCCGCGCCTCGCCCACCGACGGCGCCACCGCGCTCCACCTCGCGGCGGCCGGCGGCGCCGCGCACGCCGTCGCCGCCACGCACCTGCTCCTCGCCGCCGGCGCGTCCACCGAGGCCCTCTCGGCCTCCGCCCTCCGCGCCGGCGACCTCCTCCCGCGCGCCGCCACCGCGCCGCTCCGCCTCCTCCTGAACTCCCCGGCCGCCTCCCCCTCCTCCTCCCCCAAGAAGTCCGCCTCCCCTCCCCACGAGCCCCGCAAGGAGTACCCGCCGGACCTCACGCTCCCGGACCTCAAGAGCGGGCTCTTCAGCACCGACGACTTCCGCATGTACAGCTTCAAGGTGAAGCCCTGCTCGCGCGCCTACTCGCACGACTGGACCGAGTGCCCCTTCGTGCACCCGGGCGAGAACGCGCGCCGCCGCGACCCGCGCCGCTACTCCTACTCCTGCGTGCCCTGCCCGGAGTTCCGCAAGGGCGGCGCCTGCCGCAAGGGCGACGGCTGCGAGTACGCGCACGGGGTGTTCGAGTGCTGGCTCCACCCGGCGCAGTACCGCACGCGGCTATGCAAGGACGAGGTCGGATGCGCGCGCCGCATCTGCTTCTTCGCGCACAGGCGCGACGAGCTGCGCTCCGTCAACCCCTCCGCCGTCTCGGTCGGCATGATGCAGCCCGTCTCACCGCGCTCGTCCCCTCCCAACGGAGGGATGGCGTGGCCCTCGTCGCCCGCCGGCAGGCTCAAGACGGCGCGCGAGCTGGATTTCGACCTCGAGATGCTCGCGCTCGACCAGTACCAGCAGAAGCTCTTCGACAAGGTGTCAACCAACGCGCACTCGCCCAGGGCCACCTGGGGCGGCGCGCCCAACGCCGGTCTCGGCTCGCCGCACGCTGCCGCTGGATCGCCCGCCAGGAACATGCCGCCAGACTACACCGACCTGCTCGGCTCCATGGACACGGCCATGCTGTCCCAGCTCCACGCGCTCTCGCTCAAGCAGGCCGGCGACATGTCCGCCTACAACTCGCTGCCCGACTCGCAGCAGCTGCAGCACATGCCGACCTCGCCCATGGTGGGAGGCGCGAACAGCTCCTTCAATCTCGACCACTCCATGGCGAAAGCCATCATGACCTCCCGCGCCTCGGCGTTCGCTAAGCGCAGCCAGAGCTTCATCGACCGTGGCGCCCGCGCCCCGGCCACGCGCTCTCTCATGTCGATGGGCGAACCGGCGATGCTCACTGACTGGGGCTCTCCCAGTGGCAACCTGGACTGGGGCTCGCCCAGCGGCAAGCTCGACTGGGGCGTTCAGGGCGATGAGCTGCACAAGTTCCGCAAGTCCGCGTCTTTTGGATTCCGCGGGCAATCCGCCATGCCGGTGGCCTCCCCAGCCACCCAGGCTGAACCAGATGTCTCATGGGTGAACTCTCTTGTCAAGGATGGCCACGCCGGCGACCATTTTTCGCAGTGGCTGGAGCAGGAGCAGATGGTGGCCTAATTCCGTTCATGATCACTGGCTCATAGCACCTAGCTGACCAAAGTTCTTTCCTTCAATTGTTTCCCCTTTCTATTTGCTTAATTTGATTCATATGAGATGGTTCTTTAGTACATAGGCTGTTCACAGAAAAATAATGTTGTTCATCAACAACAAGCTTGGATGCCCAAAGGGAGCCTTAGATTGATGAAGAACAGCCGATATTACTTTTTTCCCTTCGGTTTATAAATAGCTGTATACAAAATTCCAATGAGAGTTTATTTACTTGATGATATTTATACATATTCTGAGACTAGCAAGATCTCTTTCATGTTCTTCTTCCTAGTTCAATATGAAAACTATCAGAAGTTGTATTCTTCTTGAGCCAAGTACATCACTAAGATCACTTGATGATTTTTTTGTCTGTGTATATATTCTTGGTTCTTCCGTGAGCACATCTTCCTTTCTTGTGATTCCATTCTCCAAATGGGTGGATCATAACCCATTTGGACAATTTGATATACTAGCTTCTTCTGAAGTGGTTGGTGGGTCATAGGATGTAAACTGCTGAGCAATCACAGGTTAGTTTAGTGGAGATGGAGGCGTCATGCACCAAGTATTATTAGTGCTCTCAATATTTTATCGGAAAGGAAAGAGCTATACAACTAAAGCAAGCACGTAGATTAAATTAACTATTGTTCTGATTGTGGGTTAGGCACAAGTGTCACCATGATAAATTAACTATTATTCTGATTGGGAGTAGTATTTTTCTTAATGTTGCCAATGTTGATTTTTTCTTTGACAAGAGCATTTTCTTCTAGAACATTGGACCTGGAGCATTGCTTTTCCTTGTTTTTTTTTTTTTTTGTCTTTTTGGTTGAATATGATGAAACTAGTATTGATGTCCATTCTGTCTCTTGTTTATTTTTGTATTCAAGTGTAGCTGTTGTGTTTGGACATTCCCAATTATTGTAGCTGTATCAATCCCTAACCATGCTAAGTATTGTTATTGCAGTTGGAGCAGATTTTGGACTACTCTAACTCTATGCCCATCCAGATATTTGAGCCATTAACAATGTAATCTCCAACCTCTCTCTGTTGTTGGTGCTCATATTTATTTGTCCATTCCGTAACGTGTTTATATCTGTATGGCTGTGGATCATCCTTGTGCAGCGGTTTAAAAAAGGTTTATATCCATCTGTGTGCTTAGGCTTTATTTGGTGTTGCAGTGTGTTATAATAATCATGTCAGTTCTCTAAAAACAGCATATTAGGAGATGCTTTAAAATAATTAGACATGTTGATATCTACTTATTCCTTATCCAAGTTGCAGAACAGATATATTTACTTAAAATTTTGAAATGAAAGGTGGGACAACCATCATTGAATGACAAATATGTACATTTAATTCGATATACAATCGTAATAAACTTACTAGTATAACCTTTTATCCAATTAATTAACCAACATAACAGAAGTCTGAGAATATCTTAGCTTTACTTTTTGATAAGTTCTTGTCTATTCAATCTACTTCTCTATTAGTTTTCTTGCTTCTTATATGTTTTTTTTAAAAGAGTGTTCATTATCTTTTTTTTCCCACTGCTCTCTATGGCTACAATTTTACATTGTAACTAGGAGAAAAACACACATGGAACATACTGATGATGAGTTAATGATTCAAGCAATCTCTATAATTCAAGCATCCAAGTAATCTATAAGATTAGTTCTTATCATGCTTGTTTAAGGGGTTAATGTGGATGCAGTCAAACAATTGTCTGCAAGACTAAGGCAGTAGCTTGGCTAACATGCACAAGATGATAATAAATAATTGGATAAACTAAACCTACTTGCGTCACAAGGAGGATTGATTGTAATTTGGTCTCCTTTTCCATGTGAGACATTCAAACCTTCCTCTGAAAGCAATCCGAAACTTATTTTATCTGTTCGACGAATGGCGACAAATCCTGTTCCAGATAGGTTTTAGATTGGCACACGATGTCTCATCCATCAAACGTAGAGTTCTTATCTCCAAACCCTGATTAAGAAATGGAGTATCTTTCCTGCCCTGAGTTAGAAAATTGAAAATGTCCTGCTCATGGGGCTGATCATAGGGGCATCGCCGTTGTCGTCGATGTTGACGTGGTGAGACCTTTCTTGTGAAATGGCTACATCATTGACTTCATCTTTGCGGAAACTTTCCGACAAATCATTTTCTGGTTTTGTTTGTCTGAAGAAGAAAAAATGAGACCGTCCAACCTCACAGAAAGTTTCATTTGAAGAACGCCCAGCATCTTATCAACAGGCTCGCCCAGCATCTTATCAACAGGCTGTTCGCTGAATCTGATTTGTTCTGATTCACCGAGTCTCCAACAAATCTTACAGTATCAAGAAATAGGTTACTTAGATATCTGAACAAGAGTTGAAGACTCGGTTTACTGAAGTAGTAAGCACCTTGGGGCAAGCTTTACACAAGATCATGTCAACTAATTCATAATATATTGTTAGGTTATTCATGGGCTAGTACATGGAGCCAAAATAGGGAGGAAAATCATGTACAGTTTCATAGCATGGGCTGTATCGAGGGAAGGAGAATTCAGATTCTTGAGACCTTCAACCTCAAGAGTTTCTGAACATATATATCTCCACTGTAATGCTTGGATATTCACCTCATGTTGGGATCACCATCTCCAACAAGAATTTTTTCACACCTGGTGCAAGCGATCGTCTCATTCCCAGTCCAGTATTCAGAACATTTTGGCAACATGCGTGCTTCTTGCAGATGACTTTTTTCAGACCACAGTTAGCTGCAAGGAATCTGAAGTGCCAGCTTCGATCTTTATGATTGATTACACTCAACTTGGTCCCTTTTGAGCAAGTAACCATACACAGTTTTTCATACCACAGCTGGCTGCATTAGCTCATCTGTTTCCTCACATATGAGCTGATCAAGTATCGCTGACTCCATCTCATCCGCAATGTTGCTCTCACCCCTACCTCCCCATTTCGCGCCACATACATCGTCCTCAACAAGTCTGCAGATGATTCGCCACATCCCAGTCGCAGCTGGGGCGATCGCTTCGGCCTTGTTCACGGCTCTCCTGTCCCTCCTCTCCCTGCCTGAACAATTCGAGGCACGACTGGTGTTTGGTGCCTCGGGAGGCAGGTGGCCACCATGATCGTCGAAGGGGGATTGCGGCAGCTTCCTTCTCGAGCCTTGCAGTTGACTCAGTGCCAGCCGGATTTCTCCTCCATCTGTTACATGCAGTGGCAATGCTGCCATGTCAGTAAGGATGACCAGATAAATTAAGTAACATGTAGTTTGAACATTTCTTTTCTTTACGGTTTCTGAAATGAGTTTGATGACCAAGTCAAAGTGACTAGTATTATGTACGGTATGTGCATATAGCTGCCTTATTGATGTGTTGCAATCAGAGATCTAGCTACAGACTGTGCAAGAGTTGCAGACTGGAGAGGGACAAGCGAGTAGGGCACAAGAAAGAAGCTCAGAACTACTAATTAAGACTTTTAAACAGCTAATATAGTATTGCATAACCAAGCTTTAGGCATGGACCACAAACTTGTCGTTGTTGAGACTATTGATTCCCTAAATTGAAAGAAATACTTTTCCTAGGATGTTAGTTCATTTTTGGTATATGAACTCTCAGCTGTTGTTCTTATTATACTGTTATCCAAATTCATTCTAAAGGGAGGCTAAGCCCGTCGCCGGTAGGCTTGGGCTGAAGCGTAGCGGATCGTTGCCACCGCCTATATATACCTCTTGTAAGCCGCCAACTAGGGTTGATAACCCACGGCGTTTGTAAACACTCCCCGATATAGTGAAGCTTTGCTGGCTGGCGCCCTTGATATTTTACCTCTCTTTGTTGGAGAGGGTTTTCCACGTTAAAATCTTGTGCACCCTGCGTGTGTTCTTTTATCGTTTTTCGTTATTTGCTTGTCACGTTTATAACAGTTCTCACGAAGTTAGCAGGGCAATATCTGAATTTTAGTACACTATTGTATAAGGTTTTCTTGTTCTGAATTTCATTCCTCTCCCATTTTGAAGTTTCTCTTTCTCCTCTTCCTCTGAAGGCGATTTTCCTTTTCTGAAGGGACCCACTCCAATATTAAGTTAGGTCTAAGATCCAGTGAGCCCGTGCAGTGAGCAACTGAAGAAAGCACTAACGGGCAGAGCTAGGTGAGCACTGCCCTGCTTGCTCCATTTCTTCCATGGAATGGTAGCCCGAATTTTCTTCCCCTTTTCCGAAATGAGTTCGATGACCAAGTCAAAGTGACTATTAGCTACAGTATGTGCATCTAGAGGTCTCAGTGTTGTGTTACAATCACAGAGAGATGGTTCCAGAGCCTGTGCAGTTTTGTGGAGTGGAAAGGGACAAGTGATTAGGGCACAAGAAGGCGATGTTTCAGAAGTTCGCACTGCCCTGCTTTAGACATGGACCACATAATTTTTCTCCAAGTTGGAAAATGAAGAATTTTCCTGGGTGATATCTAGGACAAACTCTCACAAACAATGGCTTTTAGCTGGTGTCTTATACACAGACAGGTGAGGAAATGACCTGTCATTGTCATGAAGTTTGCACTTTGCAGTGCAAGTCACCTGAATTCATAGTTACTGACTTGTTTTGCTAGTAATTCATATGGGTCAGATAACTCCAAATTCATCTAGTATGTTATTTTGTAGGTTTATGTGCATCTAGCTGTGTTACAACTTACAATTGGCTCCAGACTTGTGCAGTTTGCAGAGTGGAGAGGGACAAATGATTAGGGCACAGGAAGACTGGGTTCCAGAAGCTCAGTACACTAGCAAAGACTTCCAAACAGTGAGTACACTTGCATTGCATAACCAAGCATTAGACAAAGACCACAGAATTGTCCGTGTTGCAATTGTCGGTGCCTAATACTTTTCGCGGGTCACTAGTTGATTTACATAAAACACTCAGCAACAATCACTTCTTGCCGGTGCCTTGTACGCAAAGTTGTCATTCTCATGAACTTCGCAGTGCAATCACCTGACTTTGTTTTTACTGAAGTTGGCTTTCTTTTCTGAAGGTAAATTCCACTCTGATTTTGACTGTTTTCTGTGTTTTTTTTTGTTCTGAAGGTGTTTCATTTCTGAAAGTGAACTCCAATCCAAATTTAAGATGGATAACTTGCAGCTAGCCAAAGCAGCAGCGGATCGCCGTTTTTCGGTGAACTATCTGAAGTTCTAAACTGGGATATAAGAGCCTGCACATGTCTTGACTTTTTCCGCAATTCTGCTACGATGGAGCCAAATATATATCATAATTATTCCTAGGGACATCAATGGAGTAGCACACAGTTGTGCCCACCAAGCTCTTAGAAACCCCCAGTCTTTTCCTTCTTTCAATTGTATCAATACATCACATATTCACATGTAACATCGTCAGTGCCCTCTGCCCTGTAGTTGCTAGATTACAGCTTCTTTCATACCAGGGCTTTGTAATCCACTACTGTATGTACTTTGCTCTTAATCAATAAAAAGGCACCTGTACGCACCTCCTCTTGTTAAAAAAAGATGGATGCTTCAATTCACTGACGATTTGAAATTCAGCTCAAGTTGTTTTGCCCTGAAGGTTAATCCCTCTCCAAGTTTAAATTTGCCAGTTTTATTCCATCTCCAAGTTTAAATTCAACGCTACTTTGCTACTATTCCGCGAGTAGTTGGGTGAGCCGGTGGAGTAAGAAACTGACGACAGAATTAATGTGCTACAGTCTACAGGGAGTGTGAACAGGACGAACCTGGGGTGGGTGAGCACTGCTCTGCTTGGTCCACTTCTTCCAAGGAAGACGACGAAGTGGTGGTGGTGGTCGACGACTCTTCTTGCGCCTCCAGTACCGACACCGGGCTCGAGTTCTCCATGCCGCACTCCTCCTCCGCGGCGGCCTGCCTCCTCGTCCGGCCAGGCTCCCCGTGCCGCCGCCTCCGGCGCTCCCGCCTCTGTTTCCGCCCGTCGGCGCCTCTCCTTGAAGGGGGCGAGTACTCCGCCGACAGGAGGCCATCGCCGTCGCCTGCGTCGTCGGGGCTGAAGCTGAGGAGCAGGAACTCGTCGTTCTCCCGCCTCAGGTACGTGGGCCGGTCGCTGAAGGACGCCGACGTCGTCCTGGCCACCCTCGGCCGCGGCGAGCAGCACGGCGTGGGCGGCGGCGGCGACAAGCCCTCCGACCGGCTCCGCCGCAGCGCCGGCTGCTGGTCGCGCGGCGGCGTCGGCATCGCGTCGAGCCCCATCAGCCTGGCCACAATGCAGGGGCTCCGCGCCGGCGACGCCACCTCCTCCTGCTTCCCCCGGAACACCGCGGCAGCGGCATCGTCGCCTCGCCGCAGCGCAATGTCGCCCCCGCGAGCGCTGTCGGCGCAGAGGAGGCGGCGCAGGAAGTCGAGCGCGAAGGAGGAGTGCGGGAGCTTCGCCATGCGATGCGACGGAGCGACGGACACGGGCGAGTCAAAGCTCGGTCCGGCGCGGCATGGTGGGAGGAAGAGAGGGGAATGTCGGGCGGTGTTTGTCTTGTCGGTTTGAATTGCGAGCGGAGGGAAGAAGAAGGAAAAACCGGAAGGTGCCAATGGAATGGAAAGCTACCTGAGCATCGGGGAGCGGATTAATGGAAGCTTTGAGTTCAGTGACGTAAATGCGTCTGGTCACTCCAAATAGTAGTTATTGTACTCTACTGTTTTACTTGCTCCACTATGTACGGAGTACACCTTTTACTTTCACTTTTAGTAACCACTTTTGTGTAACGGGAAAGGCAGCAGGTGCGAAAATATTGCTACAGTACTGTACTGTGATAGTTTCACCGCCATTTCAAAGGTGTCTGCCATGAATGATCTAGTAAGGTGTCTGCCATGAGTGAGCTCCTATGCTGGTTTTTGTTTTGAACCAAGTTCCATATATAGCAGGTTTATGTTACCTGAAATTCCAAAACCATGTCAGGTTCCAACTGTGTGATGTTCCTCTATAATCTTCCCTCAAACACATACGAGCAATATTAAAAACCGGTACAATGTGAGTTGGAGCTTACGAGAGCATCTCCACAAGCGCCCCCAAATGAACGTTTAGCATAAGCGCCGGATCACTCGATTGGGGCGTGGTGCCGCGTTCGCCAAACAAAAATTTAAACAAAAATAAAGATAAATAAAAAAGGATCATCGCATTCGAAAGAAGCACTTCAAAGTTCCGGCCTAAGTCATCCTGATCAATATTACAAACCGGAGCAGAAGAAGCCTAGAAGAAGGGGTTGTCTCCACCGGCCTACGACGGCTCTTGAGTCGTCGTTAGCCCGTACAACATGACGACCTCGGACCGCTCTGTCGGTGTCGATGTTGTTGTCATCGGCAATGCAGTTGCCGTGGCTAGTATACTCGCTGATGTTGTGTGGATGCAGCTGCCAGCGCCGACGCTAAAGTAGGTGCCGTGATCATTCGATCGACGATTTCTTTCAAGATCATGTCGTAATAGTATATCTGCACTGCTATCACCTAAAGGTCCATTCCCGACGTTTCTGCGGTCTAGATCATGAAGTCCTATTTCCGTTTCTTCACGGCGAATCTCTCCTTATCGAGCCCGATCTTCTCTTCTTGCTTCATCAACAAGGCATTTCACCTCTCGTTGTTTTTGGCATCGCAGATGAGCAGGTTTGTTGAGACAACGGTGAAGCACTTTTTGATCGACGATTAGACCCTTTCGGGTGACACTTGTTCCCGATAGGCGGCTATTGAGTCGTCGTTGGCCCGTACAACATGACGACCTCAGACCGCTCCATGGGCGTCGATGTTGTTATTGTTGACAGTACCGTTGTTATAGTTAGTGTACTCACCGATGTTGTCGCGGACGCAGCTGTTGATGCCACTGCCAGTGCAGACTCTAAAGCAGGTGTCGTGATCATTCGATCGACGATTTCTTTCAAGATCATGTTGTAATAGTACATGAGCGCCGCTATCACCTGAAGGTCCATTCCCGGCGTGTCCGCGGTCAAGATCATGAAGTCCTTTTTCCATTTCTTCACTATGACTCTCTCCTTCTCGAGCACGATCTTCTCTTTTTGCTTCATCAAAAAGGCATTCCTTCTCTCATCGTTCTTGGCGCCGTGGATGAGCAGGTTTGCCGACAGGGCGCCCTGCCGACGCGTATAGAACAATGCATTTTCTGTGTCGCTATCCGTCCTAATGTTGGCATGGTAGCCATGGAATGTGTTCACCGTCGCCTGTATGATGCTCCACCGGGTTGACATAGCCTTTTGGCTCCTCTAGTCCTCTTCATTTGCATCACGGTGTGGTCCTTATCGAGGTACTTGTGCTTGTTGAACTAGGTGGGAAAGAGTAGCGGCTTGCAGGAGAAATGAAAGTTATGGCGGGCGGATTGAGAATGAGATGAAAATTATGGAATATGAAAGTTATGGCCTTGCTGATGCGACGGGCTCACCACTCGCGACACCTCTCCGTGCAGAGCGCCGGACACTCTATCGGACCACGCCGGGTAAGAAAGATCGTTTTGAGCGTGCCACTGTGCGGGTCAATTGCTAGGCGCATCCCAAATCTCTTGGTGGCATCGTTTTAGAGACACGACTAGAGATGCACATTCGAATTTCGGAAACACAAAAAGAGAACCAGGAAAGGCATGGATAATTAAACGTGGCTACGCTTTTTTGGATGCCTTTTAAAGGACAAGGCGAATTCATCAGGGAGACAAGTGTACGTTCAGATGAAGAAACGGAGGAAGCAGGTGTGAAACGGCACGGAGGCCTTCGGCGGGATCAGCGTTTGAAACGGGGGCAACGTGTACGTTACGCGACAGCGAACGGCAACGGGCCTGACGAAAGCTGGTTAGTATGGGTTTGATGAGCGCGCGGGCCGGCATGGGCTGGGCCCGCGCGGTCAGCAGGGCCTCGGGAGGCGGGCCCGGCGCAGCTTCTTCTGTCTTTCGCCATCGAGGGACTGGATTGGATTGATGGGGTCAAGTCGTCGCAGTGCACTGCAGACTGCAGTGCAGGCGTAGGGTCTGTCTGAACAGCGCCTGGCGATGGCTGCCTGGTCTGCTACTCTGGTCTTGTCATCTCTCTCGCTCGCATCCGGGTCTTTATTAGAGTCCTACTGATGTAAGTACGACAAACTTCATCTGATATTCGAACCATCCTCACTGTTTCTCGCGCGAGGCAAGGAGAGGCAAACACGTTTTTGGGTTTGGGTCATTAAGAGCATGTCTAGTAGAGCCCCTAAACCCTTAAATCTCTATAGCAGTTTTACAGGTTGGAAATAGTCATTTTTGTGCACTTTTACAGGTTGAAAAACAGGGGTAAAGAGTAGAACCCCTAAACCCCTAAAGAATGCAGTTTGAGGGTTCTAGTCTTTGGCTCAACCCCAACCTCTAAAACTGTCATATGTCATATCACAGTTTTCATCACATATCATCATTTCACATATCACAAATATGATCACATTTCACATAAAACAATAATCATTCTAGTTATTATTACAACACCAAATAATACATTTGAGCACATAAAACAATAATCATTCAAATTGTTACAACAATGTTGGACCATACAACAATAATTGTTCGAATCAAATAGAACAAAGGTAAATCATGCGCCACGGCGCTGCCCATCCAATCGCCACTTGGTGCTCGACTAGATCATCACGGAGACGACCATGAGTGGCTGCATCTTCAATCTCACGGTGTGCTTGAAGAAAAGCTTCTACACGAGAAGGGTTTCTTTCCGGTTGCACACGTGTGCCAACATTGTCATAGAAACAAGGCAAGTTTAACCCCCTCTCATCTTCTAGGATCATGTTGTGTAGAATCACACAACACTTCATGATGTCCACCAAGGTTTTCTTATCCCAAAACCGAGCCGGACCCGAACTATGGCAAACCTTGCTTGCAAGACACCAAAAGCTCTCTCTATATCCTTGAGGGCTGCCTCTTGTGCCCTTGTGAAATGAGCCTCTTTTCTGGACAAGGGCACCCCATTTTTCTCCTTGATGGACTTCACAAGAGTTGCCCATTCGGGATAAATGCCATCGGTGAGATAGTATCCCATTGAGTAGTCATTGCCATTGACTGTGTAGTTGCAAGTTGGAGCATCTCCAGAAATTAATCTTTTAAACAAAGGAGATCTATTGAGCACATTTATATCATTGAGTGTTCCCGGCAACCCAAAGAATGCATGCCAAATCCATGTGTCCTCCGATGCCACGGCCTCAAGCACAATGGTAGCATCACGGCTTTTACCGCAATACATTCCATGCCATGCCTTTGGGCAATTTTTCCATGTCCAATGCATGCAATCATGGCTACCTAGCATCCCCGGCCATCCCCTTTTTTCATTGGTTTCCATCAATCTTTTTGTATCTTCCTCGTTTGGTGCTCGAAGGTATGTCTCACCATACAACCGGATAACTAACTTAGCAAATCTACGGACGGATTCCGTGGTTGTATCTTGCCCAATGCGAAGATACTCGTCCGTGTAGTCCGCAGATACACCATAGGCCAGTACCCGCATTGCCGCCGATATCTTTTGGTATGCACTAAACCCCATGATACCGCCGGCGGATCTACGACGCTTGAAATATGTGGAGGCCGCCTCACAGTCGGTGACAATCTTCACAAATAGACTACGGCGCATTCGGTACCTTCTGCGGAAGAGGCGAGGAGGGTATGTAGGTACCTCGGCGAAGTAGTCTTCCATCAAATGCTCGTGTCCGAGAGCGCGGTTCCGGTAGATGGTGGTTCGCCCCATCGTCGACCCTCTCCTCCGATCCATCAGCTTCGCGCGGTCTTCAAACGATTGCACCTCGACGAGGAGGCTCATCATCTCGACATCATCGTCTTGCAACAACTCATCAATGTCGGAATCGTCGGATGTCGACCAATCCGACGAATCCGACATCGAGTCCGTGACAACGTCGTTGTTCATCTCCATCCGCAAAAAAATCAACCGTCAATTAGTGCTACAAAATGAAACAAAAGAAATGAAAAAAAAGAAAAAAAAGAACATACCTTGACCGGGGCGGCGGCGGCTAGGAGCCGATGCGGAGGAGGCCGGGGCGCGGCGGGGCAGGCGGAGGAGGACGGGACGCGCCGGCAGGAGGAGGAGGCCGGGACGCGGCGGCGGCGGGAGGCGGCAGGAGGGCCGAGCGGGAGGAGGTCGGGGGCGGGAGGAGGGTTGGGCGGCAGGAGGGCCGAGCGGGAGGAGGGCCGAGCGGGAGGAGGGCGGGGCGGGAGGAGGGCGCGGCGCGGCGGGGCTGGCGGAGGAGGGCCGAGCGGAGGAGGCCGGGACGCGGCGGAGGCGGGGCGGAGGAGGCGGGGCGCGGCGGGGTTGGAGGGCGGCGGCAGGATCGGGGGAGGAAGAGGGAGGAAGAGGGGAACGAGCTGAATGTTCCCTCCCGCGCGTGTCCGAGACGACTACAGGTCGGGGACGGGTTGGATTGCCCAACCCTCGTTTCTACGAGCCAAGAAGGGATTCCCGGGTCCGACACTGGGAATTTTTTACGGTTTTACGGCTTTAGGGGCTCTAGTCTTTGCGATTTTTTCGTCAAAAACTGTAAAAAAGCGGTTATTTTTACAGATTTAGGGGTTTAGGGGCTCTACTAGACATGCTCTAAGGGCATCTCCAACCGAGCGACCCAAATGGACGCGCGTCTGTTTTGGACAGTTTGGGTGGGGAGCGGACGCGCGGACGGAGCCCCGCGTCCGCGCGTCCGTTTGGGTCGCGCGGTGCGCCGATCGCAGCAGAATTGGGCCGCGATGCCGTATGGTATTTGCTTGTAAATTCACTATAAACGTCAAATAAATTATAGAAAAATATAGGAAATAGTTCAAATGCTCAAAATTTATTACACAGTACATTGTCATCAAAGATAAAGTATTATTCAAATAAAATGTAAAAACGGTACAAATGCTTTAGGCTTCGGGATTTCCTTCATCATTGTTGTTTGCAGCATTGTTGCCTACATGCTGTCATACGTGCTCGATCAAATCAGAATGCAGCTGGTTGGGTACAGCTAGATCTCGAATTTCATGGTGTGCATGAAGAATGTCCTGGAATGATGCCGGACCACCTTGAGGAGTAACCAACTTTCCCTGGCCCTCCCAGTCATTATCAAAGAGTGAATCGCCCCGCTCTACCTCAACAATCATGTTATGCATGATTACACAAGCGGTCATCACCTCCCACGGAGTTTGCACATCTCAGGCTCTTGCAGGGTGTCTGACGATAGCCCAACGAGCTTGGAGGATGCCAAACTCCCGCTCGACATCTTTCCGGGCTGCCTCTTGCTCTTTGGCAAACCTTGCCTCCTGCTCTGAGTTGGGTTTTCGGATTGTCTTCACGAGTGTAGCCCAAGGTGGATAGATACCATCAGCAAGGCAGTACCCCTTGGTGTAGTGGTGGCCATTGATCTTAAAATCCACATCAGGGGACTGATCGTACGCTAGCCTATCAAACACCGGTGAGCGCTGCAGCACATTGATGTCATTGTGCGAGCCAGCCATTCCGAAGAATGAGTGCCAAATCCATGTTTCCTGTGAAACAACAGCTTCAAGAATGACTGTGCACCCCTCAGAATGACCGTTGTATGCCCTCGCCAACCAAAGGGGCAGTTCTTCCACTCCCGGTGCATGCGAGTCTATGTCTGTCAAGCATCCCAGGAAACCCCCGGAAGCGTTGATTGACAACGGACGAGCTGTGTCCTCTCGCATTAGGTTGCCGGAGGTACCGTTCTCCGAACGAACCGATCACCGCTTCTGCAGAACCTGTACATCGATTCCAAGCCGGTAGACTCACTCATGCGCGTGTACTCATCTACGAAATCACCGGCAACGCCATATGCGAGCATCCTAATCGCTGTCGTGCATTTCTGGTACGAAGAGAGGCCTACCTTGCCAATTGCATCCACTTTCGAGCAGAAGTAGTCGTCGTAGAGCTTGACGCCATCCATTATCCAGCGGAACAACGGTCTGGACATTCGAAAACGACGGCGAAACATGGCCGGCGTGAACAATGCCTTGGGTTGGAAGTAGTCGGTGAAGAGCTGGTCGTGGCCGCGTTCTCTTTTGCGGTCCAAGGCGGCCGCGCGCCACGGCAAGGACCCCCGGTGCACGGGGATCTGCGAGACAATGTGCTCGTGGATGATCAGCGCAGCGTCCGTGAAAAATTCGTCCTCGGACTCCTCGTCTGGCGACGTGTCGATGAAGTTCTTGAAGAAGTAGTCGTCGTCGCTGTCCACCATGATCTACGGATGAAAAGGGACAAATTTTAGTACTCCCATTTCATCGAACACCTCGCAGGAGGAGGCTATCCAATGCGTCCCTAGGGACCTGCACACCATGGCCGTCTCGGCCGACTTGCGGTCTGGAAACACGGTGCACGAGAGCTCACCTCCGGCGGCAATGGCGCAGCTGCGAACGGCGGGAGGTCTCGCGACGGTGAGAGGACAACAGCGACGACGACGGCGTCCTCCGACTCTGCTACGACGCGGCGAAAGCAGAGCGGGGCCGCGAACTATGCTTCCTCCCCGCTTGTCGGCGTCTCGACGACGGTGGCCGGCATCGACAAAGCTCCCAAATCGCCGGTCCTTGGCTGGTGGCGGAGCGGCGGGAGATGTGTGCGAGGGGTTTGTGTTTTTGGAGACAGACGGGCGGGCCAGGGGCGGACAAGGGGAGGACGCGAGCGACCAGCCTTCGGCGTCCGCGGCCACGCAAACTCGTCCCAGATTTGGGCCGGGTTTGGGTAGTCCCGGAAGCCGTGGTCATCCGTTTTTTGGATGGGTCCGCGCGCTGGGCCGCGTTTTTGTCCGGTGGACCCATCCGGACGCGCGGGCGCGAGATGGGTCGCCCCGTTGGAGACTAAAAAATTTAAGTAGTTTTTAAATAAAATAAAATAATTCTTCCTTTCAATTTAGTTTGCCTAGAAGACAATTTTTTTTCTCTCAGTTTTGTCGAATCATTACACAAGTCTCGGCTCACCTCTCTTCTTCGGGTATGCCCCACCTGCCAAATAGTCATTATTTTGTTACTTTGCTTTTGCTTTAGCGTGGGCGAAACTCTCAGCTCGTTAAAGCAGATAGACGGTCGGGATGAAGCGGTACCGATTCGGGATTAAGGGCACAATCGTCCGCAGGAAAATATTGCGGGTTCGCGTAGAAACTCGTATGGCTCGAATCTCTTGGTATTATACGCGTACGCCACTTCCATCCAAATCCAATCCCCAATCGGGAAATAATAGGTCTAGCACCCGCACGTGCACGCTCGCTCTCGCACTCTCTCGCTCTCGCTCATGGCCGTCCATGGAGAAGGGGCTATCGCAGAAGGGAAGGAGGCGGTGGATGTGGAGAAGAAGTGGCCCGCACCAGATGCAGCCAGAGCTGGGGCCGGTCGGCCACCGGCTCTGCCGTGGCGGCCCCGGCTAAGAAAAAGCGGTTGTACGGAAGAAGAAGAACAAGAAGATCTTGGAGAGGCAGGAGGGAAGGCGGCGGGCTGAAGATCAACAATTCGGACGACGTGGAGACGTTCGAGGAGGAAGATCCCGACGACAGGGCAACGGTAAATGCGTTCAATCGACATCTCACGTGTTTTTTGGTTACATCTGTAAGAATCCAGTGGTGCGCCTTTCCACGGTCGTGTATTACGGGGGCTTCACGATCGGTGGCGGCGAGATGCGAAAAGCGAGCAGGCTCTGAGAAGGTCCAAGCGCGGTCGGACGGACAATGAACACCGGCATTTTACCCAGCGGCTGCGGGGAACAACGGCCTCACATGTTCAGTGCCAATGAAAATGATGCATGCACGGACATGGGAGCTAATCACGATGATTAGCTTATCACGTGGGACTCAAGTGGGGTCATGGCGTATCGATACGTCGGGCCCTGTATACCCATACAAGCCTTGTACTGGGGTTAGATATGGATTTCGGTGGGTAGAAAATAAAATAAAATCGGGATCACCATACCTCTTGGGTGAGGAGATGCGAGTTTGGAGCTGGTGCGCACTGAAGCACACCTCTTTTTAGTGAAGGAGGCTCCGAAGGATCCCATTACCTGAAAGTTGCTGGCGAGATACATGGCGAATTTCAAGCCCAATACCCGAGCCATGTTCAATCGCTTCGCTGATGAGGTATGGCACCTTCGCAGTGGAATAAGATACTCAGAGGGGGCAAAACTACTATAGGATCACCTTGCTTTCCAAGGGTGATTATGATTTTTTCATGCGGGTGGACCGTGGATCTTCAATCAGAATGCATCACTTGTGAAGAACCTCGACGAGTCTGCCCAACCATCAGAAACTGTCCTTGATTCGGTGCTAATATGGGAGGCGATGGAGATGGATGTGCCATCGGAAGAACAGGATGATAACGAGTTTCTGTGGGTACGTGTGAACCTACCCAAAGACAGACGGCTGCAGACCCAAATTTTCAGGAAAACCGGGGGAGGTGAAGGTGTTTAAACTCAAGTATGAGCGTGTTCACTACCTCACATTGTGGTTTTATGGGGCATCGGAAGGACGAGTGTGAGAAGAAACACCTTGGCATACCATCACTGGACTATGATGCACACTGGAACGGTTATTTGTGCTGCAATGAGGAACCTCAAATACTGCAATGACTGCCACTAACGCCGAGCTTGCGGCAATCGAGGATGGCATCGCTTGGGCCCTGAATTGGACTGCACTAGCTTTCACCGTAGAAACCGATTGTGCTGAAGCTATTCAGCTCATCAAGGATGATACGCCAAATACCTCAATTTATGCGGCGAGAGTACAGGTGATACGAGAGATGATGAGGAAAAGAGATGTAGTAGTGGTCAAGATTTCTCGTGAAGCAAACCGTGCTAGTCACGAGCTGGCCAAACTTGGTAAAGCATAGGATAGAACTGCTACGTGGCTTAGGAGCTTTCCTCTGGAAATTGCTACGGTGATATATTCTGATTGTAACTCTATTAACTCTTAAATAAAATCTCTTTTCCGTGCAAAAAAAGAAGCACACCTCTTTTTACTTTGCCTTATTCATCTTTTTCTTGCGATCACACTTTCCCTTATCTCTTTGCGCCGCTTGCGTTTGGGCCCATGAAAAAGAGGAGGAAGAGCCAAAGAGGTGGAATCGGTCAGATTTTGATGGGGTTCGGCAGTATTACGGGTTTGGGTTTAGCTGGATTTAGCACGGTTGTAACTAGCGCGAGATGGAAGAAGAATCGTAAAGGATCGAACGTTAATTGTCGTGTGTGAAGCTATTCCGCTTGATTCAGTAATAAGTTACGCGAGGCGACTAGGGTTCCGCCCCGTCGCGCCACCGCCGCCAGGCTTCCCTTGCCTCCGCCCCTGACCCCCTCCTCTCCCCCGGCCCTTGCTGCCGTCCTCGCGGGCGGTAGGAGGGCGCCCAACACCTAGTGCCCACTCGCCCCCTTCCTCTGGCCTCCCCAGCCGCCATCGTCGGCGTAGGCCGCCGGGAAAAGCCCCGTGCGGTGCCGGTGGCGGCGGAGAAGCCCATACCCGCGCGTCTGGAGGGGGGAACGCGGGGTTCCTTCTGCCGGCGGCGGTGCTCTTTGGTCGATGGTGGTTCCGGCGGCGGCACTTCTTCTGAGATGGGGCGGCGACGGGTGGTGTGGTGACGGCGGCGCGGCTATTTTGTCGCGGGTGGCGAGGTGGCTCGGTCTAGTGCCCGTATGGCCAAGATCTGGGCCCTTTGGGCCCCATCTGGGCTCCGGCGGGCCGGGCCTGGAGTTTACGAACCTTGAGTCGCAGTTGGGCTCGGTGCTGCCCCCGGCGGTCGGAGGGTGTGGCCGGAGCTGGGTATGGCGGTGTCGGCGGCGCGTGTGCTGTAGCGCGGAGACGGGTGCTTCATGACCCTGTTTGGGTTCGGCCGGGCCAGGTGAGCCTGGTTTGCTCCTGTCGATGCGCCCGGTCAGTACCTGCAGGTGGTGGTGGAGGTTGTTCCCTCCAGCGTGGCTGCTGACCTGCTGCGTCTAGTTCTCGGTTGTCCCCTCTTGTTTCACTTGGCCTCGTTTCGATTGCCACGGTGAGACGGTGTTGGTGTCTGCAAGGTTGTCGTGGAGCGTGGTGGTGGGCGGCAAGCATGGTGGTGCACGATGGAGCGTCCGGGGCGGGGTTGCAAGGGTCGGGAGAAATCTCTGTCGGTCCGACCGACGCCAACGCAGTGGCATCTACGGACGCCTCCCTACCTTCCTGAAGGGCGTGGGGTGAAGCCTTCCTCCCTTGTCCGTGTGCGTACCAGGGGAAACCCTAGGATTCGTCCGGGCAGCAGCATCGTTGTCGTCACATCCCTTCTTGAAGGTGGTACGCGGCGCTTCATAGTGTTGAGTGATCCCTCTCCTTGGATATATCTTTTAATCCAAGACCCTATAGGATAGAAACTTAAATCTTGTAGATTAGGAATACCAAGACCCCCGCCTCCTTCTTACAGACTTGGGTCTAGCTAAGTGGATTTTATGATTACCTTCCTCATCATTCCATGTGAAATTAGCCAACTGAGTATCAAGCAACTTCAGTGAACATTTAGGGAATATGAAGAAAGACAACAAATAAATGAGAATACTAAACAAGCAAGCTTAAATTAGTAATTCTACTCAAGATACTTTCTATTATAGGCTGTAAGTCCCTCTCCTTAATCTATCAAAATACAAAGGGGTGCCTAGATACTTTACTAGAAAATTTCCAATAACACACTAGAAAAACTCAATGAAAGGTTGCAACTCTTCTACTTCCAAATTAATGGGGAGCAGTTCACTCTTATGAAAATTTATTCTCATTCCAGAGAGTTACTTAAAGCAGGTCAATATCCATTTTAAATTAATTGCTACCTAGTATCATTTTCAAGGAATAACAAGGTGGCATCGACATATTGCAAGCTGAAAACATCTTCGGGGTTAAAATTGGGGCCAAAGACCTCTAATTAACCCACGAGTAGTTCCTTTGATCAACAATCTAGAGAAGACATCTACCACAAACTTTTGTTGCAGGTGCCTAGGTAAATGACTACATGCTGGAACCAGGACAAGGCAAAGATGGATTTACTTCGCATAAACCTACTAAAAGCCCTGACAACATCAAGTCGCTTAAGGAATTGCACATCGATTTATTCAGAAAATCGAGTGGAGCTTCTTATAAATAGGTACACATCCCAAACCACATGTCCTTTTCTTTCTTATCTTAGCAACACCAAACAGCAGACATCTTATCTACAGAACCTGGAAATAAAGGCAATGGTATCCTCGATTGGCCGCGGGGGTGGAAAGTTAACTTCGACTGGTGCCCTGAGTTTCTCCAGGAAGTTTGGATCCCTAGGGCCCTAAATAAAAGAAACAAAATGCAGAAAGAAGGTATAATCAATAAGGTAACGGACATCATAGTACTACAAATGGTAGTAGGCCACAAGCTATGAAATTATAATTACCTTATGTGAATATCTTACGCGGGACTCCTCGTCTTTCAACTGTACAAAGACATGCAACTTAACGATGAATAAAGCAATCGTAATAAAAGTTAACAATAGCTTGCCAGGAAATAATTCATCATACGTACTTGGGCAGCAGTTACTCCCAAATCCTCCTTGGGACCATGAGAATGATACGTCCCCGACAAGACACCAGCAGAAGAGTGACCACCAAAGTATGCATCATCCTTGGGGTGCTTCACGTCAGATAAACAAGCATGGCAGTGCCCCCTGTCTAATAAGGGGGGAATTTGTCAATCAGCTGCCAGATAATCCACAAGGCATAGGCACAATATAAAAATAATAGCATGGTTGTAAGAAATGTGCATGCAGCCATTACACATGGCTGCATGCGAACTAATAGAAGATATTATGGATATAAAGCTCAAGCACAATGTGGGGCCTGGCATATAACCATTACTACAACGCTAGACCAACAGGGGCTGCGGGCATGTAAGTATGTTCCGTAGGCAGATAGTTAATTTGTCACAATACAATATGTGACTTTTACATGAATATTTTAGGCCAAGAAGATGTCAATCAAACAATTTATTTCCCACGCTCTCTTATTTACCTAGTAATAGATGAGATATTACAGGCTACATCATCAAGCATAATGGATAAGAATTAGTTGAGATCTAGCTAGAGACAGATAGACAATACAAAACAGTATAATAGATAAGCTTAAGTTAACACAATCAGCAAACTAAAGAACCCACAAGTTTGGCACCAGAGTATCAAATACCTTTGTCAGAAGGATTAATCCTGCAGATACAGCTGACCACCAACTCATCACGTTGTTCACTGATAGTCTCAGCAAAGAATAATAGGTCCTTGCTGAATTTAGTATTTGCAGTGAAATTGACATGATAGTACATCCTACGATTATTACCCCCCTCATTGAACACGTGGTAGCACACAACACCTTGTAGTTCATATGCAAGGTCCTAAAAGAAAGAAGAATGGATGTGGTCAACAAATTGTTGCTAGAAACATGAATGAACAATGCACCCTAGGTAGGAGGACACAGGGTGAGGGTGGGAGCAAGGGAATGAGAGCAAACCCCTAAAAGATTGTGATCATCATTATATTTGCCCACCAAAGCTCGAACCAACTGAAGCATCCAACAACGCCTCTGATCAATTGGCTCTGATTGCAACCGCGAAGTCCTTGTGCCATCAGGCCAGCAAAGAATTCGGCGTATAGCTCTCTCACGTGTGGATTCTAGCACATGATAAATCAAATCTGGGTCATCTGGATCTATGCACCTAGTTTAGACCAAAGCATGATAAACGGTTAACATGCCATACTTTCGCAAACATAGGGAACACAAAGAGATATTGGTACTTTGTCAATGTTATCAGCCTAACATAGGCTGAGCGTGAATTAGTTTGACTGGAAGATTGATGAATAAGACAAAACAGCACCCAAGCTACATCTAAGATCTAACATAGCACATGGTAGTTAATCAATCAGTCAAAACAAAACATAACAAAACCAAACTGTTTGCATGCCTACAAGTCATGGCACTATTTTGACCAGTTAGTAGAGCTTGATGTTGTGCTATCACCATTGTTTACTACATAAGAGGGAGTTGTGTGGGTGTGCATGGCTAAAACCGAACAGACAATGCTGCTTTGTTAGCTTTATGTGGTTCCAAAGAGAAATTTAAAATAGAAGGGTAACCATGTTTAAACATAGTCAATTGCACTTGTATACACAAAACAGGATAAATGAACCAACAGAAACATAGAACGAAGTTGAGAAACTTTACATTGTTGGATCCTCACGATCACGAAGATAGCAATCAATGGCACTGTAAGCCTCTTGTAAGCTACGAAACGGCCCACCGACACAAGGATAGGTGTGGAAAAATCCAGTGTGATCAATCCTGATGTAAAATGTGATTCCCCAATCATGGGATACCAGGGCCCATATGGAGGACGAGGAACTGGTAATGGACGATTCCTTCAATGATGCAGTGTGTAATAAGTTGTTCAAGGAAGGGAGATCTAGTTGTTCCATCGTTTGTGCAGGTGCAGTGTCTCCCACATGCTTCTCCTCACGCCTGAAGCAGGGCAAGAAGTTTGATGAGCAGACGAATAATGTAGGCGATGAATAATCCACATGACCATGCGCTATGGCTGTCTGTATAATAAAGGGAAAAGATACTAAAGCAGAAACAATTCGGTTTCTACTAGATGAGAGACAGAAAACTGACGATGAAGCGATCCAGAGGAGCATACCTTGACAGGAAAGACAATACTTTGAGCATCAGTTCTTGGATGCGTGGAGAATCATAGTCCGTGAAGTACTTCCCATCCCTATCTACGAAGACAACGATCAATGGCCCGGATTCGGAACGGGCGGCGGCGAGATCGTCGCTGCGGCTTCCGCGAAGAGGAGAAACGATCGCTTCTTCGTTTTTGGCACAACATTGGATGGAAAAAATCTGCCGCCCGGCGGCGGTGGGAACATCAAAGTGCACCACTGGGTGGCCCGTGTAGAGGCCAGGGTCGAGGAAGCAATCTCGCTGTGCACGGGGGCGATTTTCGCGGCGGCCGCGGCTAGGGTCTGGCATGGGGAAGCGGTGAGGACAGCGGGGATTAGGGTTTCTGTGGTAAGGGGAGGAAGAGAAAAAAAAAGTGTCGTGCACTCCAACCCAAATTAAAATGTGCAAGCAATCAATGAATCACAATTCCAACGAAGTATTGTATACTAGTCCGAATCACTCATTAATAAATTTAAATAGGGTATATTAAAATCTGGAAAAATAGGAAACAAGTAGTATATGATTATTACAACACAACGTTTATCAATGAACCAAATCACAAAGTTTATGGAAACTGAAATGCAAGGCATGCCAACTCAAGTATTTTGATTACCACTCCACTTCCACCACAACTCGATGAGATCTTTTTTAAGTTCGTTCATGAGTTGCCGATTCTCGAATCTCATAGTTAACTTGAAGAAAGTGCTTGATGCGGTCTTCTCTCCGATGCGATTGCACCACCTTTACTAGAGGGACACGCGAGCAGGGGCGGAGGCAGGGGGGCGAGCAGGGGCTAGACCCCCCCCCCCCCCCCAATGGTTTGCCCCCCCTATGGATTTTCAGTACGTAGTACTGTAATATATTACTGTATATGAGCAAATGGCTAGAAGTAATCACTTGATTAGCCCATTATCGATTAATTAGAAAACTGCACACCAAAGCAAGAAGCCCAAATACCCAACAGCCCATGTAATTGTTAGGCTACAGTCCCGATCGTTTCCTGATCGTGGATGCAGCGTATGGGTTGCAGTTTGTTTCCTCGATCCTTATCAAAGGTCAAAGCTGCCTACCTGCCGCCGCTATATCTTTGTCTCGCCCCTGCGCGTTTGCGGCTGCCGCCGCTCGCCGTGCAATTCCTGCTGTCGCTCGTTGAGTCGCTGATGTCGCCGGCGAGAGGCGCCTATCGCGTCCCAGTCAATTGTTGATTGCCTTCCGTCGCTCGGCCTCGCCGATATCTAGGGTATGGGCATGCGCATATCAGAATTGCCTGGAAGCTCGGACTTTTCTGCTATTGCTAACGAATCCGCTTCAACCTTGTGGAGTGGACGAGCGTGGCCCTGATTTAGTTCTTTCCAGGTATGTAATCTAGCAACATTGGACACTACTCCTTATATAACATTAATTAATTAATTAATTAATTTCTATTCGATTGTGTATTCATAGCTATCAAGCCAATTTGAGTGCTGGTCCAATTTAAGTGCTCCTTTAAGCCAGTTTGACATCAAACTCGTATAAATATTAGAAAAATACATATGATTTAGGTACCAATGGTTACTTCCATTGATATACATTTAACTTTCTGATGTCATATATTCGAGTGGGTTGATTCAACCTCGTCTACATGGTGCCGTATATGGATTTGTTCACTATTGTTACCTGTTACGGACACACTTGCAATTGTTTTCTTCAAAGATATTTGAGTATAAATTTGTTTGTAGTTTGGAGAGGCCATTTTTTTTTTGGCTCCATTAGTGGCTCGCCCCCCTATACCTAAATCCTGGCTCCGCCCCTGCACGCGAGCTTCGCCTCGCCACCTGCATTGTGTTGTCACACAGCGGGGCTAGTGCGATGATTTAATGACAGTAAGATGTGTTAGCTTTGTTTAAATCTTTTACTTTCTATGTTGCTGCGTGTGGTTATTTAGATTAGCTTTGTTGATCAGATCATATATAGGTTTGGATGTGTCTAGCGGGCGGCCGCGTGCTGCTTGGTCCATTTGAGCGGTCAATCCAAAAAAGGAAAGTTCCTCTCGATCCCCTTTCTTCAAGCCTATTTCTTCGTGGACGCGAGCTCGCCAAGGTACCTAGCGGCAGGGCGGGATCCCTCCCGCGGGATCTCCCTCCGGGCATGGCCATGGCAGTGGGGAGCCAGGGAGCACAGCACAGCACGACTAAGGATGGCAATGGGCAGGGTATGGGCAGGGTAGAGCAATACCATACCCATACCCGTATAGTCGATGGGTACAAACTTCTGCCCATACCCGTGCCCATGGGTATAAAACTTTACCCATACCCATACCCGGCCGGTACCCGTACCCATTGGGTACCCGGTGGGTAGGTTAAATTGTATATAAGTTTCTCGCAATTTTACATTTATCGATAATAAATTTGATTAAAAATGAATTATCTCAACTCGATAATAGGTAGTTGAGTACATAACAATTAAAAAATTATAAAAATGTCATTCTCATATAGTAACTCATAAGTCAACAAAAATGGACGTGTAACATAAGAAATTGACAATAAATGGGCAGGATATGGGTATACCCGCGGGTACAAAGCAATACCCGTGCCCTACCCATGACTTAACGGGTAGGGTATGGGTACTACCCATGGGCATAAAAATATACCCATATCCTGCCCATGCGGGTACGGTACCCGCGGGTACCCGTACCCGTGGGTAAAATTGCCATCCTTAAGCACGACGGCGCTCCCCTGCTGGGTGGCCGAGGACTCCACCTCGACGGTGCTCCCCTGCTGGGCATGGGTAGCCGAGGGCTCCACCGCGACGGCGCTCACCTGCAGGCTCGCCGAGTGCTCCACCGCGACGGCTGCCGAGGGCTCCACCTCGGCGCCTTCCGCGCGGGCAGCGTTCGACCCACCCGTGCTCAGCTTACCCCCCGCGTCCGCATCCGCCATGGTCGGCAGCGAGCTGGTCCTCGGGAGCGCAGCGGGCGGCGCCTCCTCCGGCGCCAGGATGCAGGTGACCGACGACGACCTCGGGAGCCGGGTCCTGTCCGGCCCGAACCGGCCGCCGAGCGACAGCCCGAGGCTAAGCTCCACCTCCTCCGTCTCCGTCTCCAAATCGAAGTGCTGCTGCCTCTTCTCCTGCTCGTCTCCTCCCCCGCCGATGCCGCGCAGCAGGTCCATCGAGTAGCCCCTCCAACGCCCGCCGCCGCGCAGAACCGCCAAGAGGAAAATCTCCCACGCGCACGCGCGCGTCAAGGAAGAAGAGCCTGGCGCGGGAGGTAATTACCACGGGTGAGCCAACAACTCAGGCAACGAGGGACAGCACGGAAGAGGAGGTAACCAGTCATGGCGTATAGGGAGGCGACTTACGAGGATTGCGAGGGGAAGCCGGCCGAGGAGGGTGGGGGACGCCATTGACGCCATTAATTTGTTGCCTTAAATCACATAGTAGTTGCTGCAAAATGCTACTTCATTGCCTAAACTATGTATTTTGATGAAGTTTTTTCTAACGCAACTTCTACTAGCGACAAAGCAATTATAACGTGTGACGATGCAACTTTAGTGTGGAGCGAAGCAACTTTGCTGCACTCTACATTCAAAACGAAAGTTGCATCGCTGGACGCCAAAGTTGCTCAGCCATCTATCAAAATTTATTTGGTAGGCACCAAAGTTGCTTCGCTGGACGCCAAAATTGGACAGTCACAAACCAAATTTTCTCTGTCGAGTATCAAAGTTGCTCTGCAGGACATTAAATTTGCTCGGTCGGGCGCCAAAGTTGCTCTGCACGGTTCGAAAACTGCGTCGCCGGGCACCAATGTTGCTCTGCAGGGCACTTAAGTTGCTTCGTCACACATTGAAATTGCTCCAATGAAAACCAAAATTGTTGTTGGGCACAAAAAGTTGTGCTTTCGTGTACCAAAAAAGTATACATGTTCGGTGCACACTAAAGTTGCTTTGTCGCACACCAAAGTTGTTTTGCTGCACAATAAAATTGCTCTGTCGCGCATCAAAATAAATAGATTAAATAACTAACATGTGCAGTTAAGCAACTAATATGTGCTATTAAGCAACTAATATGATAAATAAAAAATTATTACAATCCTAGCCATATCCCCTCTCGCAGAAACAAGCCTGGGTGCGGCTCATCCTGTCATCCATGGCGATCCCAACCATGCGCAGCTCAAGCTCGGAGCTCCGAGATCGATTTGGGCGGAGGAGACGGTTTGGGTGGCGGAGGAAACCCGCTAAGTTGCTATGTCTGGCATCAAAGTTGCTCCGTCGAGTTTCGAAGTTACTTTGTTGGGCTGCAGAGTTGTTTCGTCGGTTCCAAAGTTGCTCCATTGGATTCCAAAGTTGCTCTGCTAGGCAGCAATGTTGTTCCGTCGGATTTCAACGTTGCTTTGTGGGATTTCGAAGTTCGAAGTTGCTCTGCTAGGCAGCAAAGTTGCCACGTCGGATTTCGAAGGTGCTCTGCTGGACAACAAAGTTGCTCCGTTAGGTTTCGAAGTTTCTCTGCTAGGCAGCAAAGTTGCCCCGACGGGTTCCAAAGTTGCTCTATCGGGTTTTAAAGTTGCTCTGGTGATCAGCAAAGTTGCTCCATCGAATTTCGAAGTTGCTTTGCTGGACAACAAAGTTGCTCCGTCGAGTTTGCAAGATGGTCCGTCGGGTTCACGGGCTACAGTCTTTTGGTATCTCTTTCTGACTTCCCCCCCCCCCTCTCAAAAATACATTATTAGGATTATAGGCAACTTCGCAATTCGCCGAGGGAATAGGGGTTTTCGTAGTAGCATAAAAATACATTATTTGGATAATTTTTAAGCAACAAACTAACATAATTGAGCAACTCTTATTAAGTGACTAATTGAGTAAGGCAACAAATTAATAGAATTAAGCAATTAATATGTGCAATTAAGCAAAAAATGTCTGCAATTAAGCAAAATACAACACGACCATATAGTACTATTATGTAGTACTTGTCATGAATTAACAGAGAATAATTAGCAATACACTACGGTTCAGAGAACAAGCAAAATTACAACACGACCAACCAAATGAATTAGTAAGACTGAGATGCAGAGCACGGAGCCAGATGCAGCGGATTAGACTCCCCGACCGCACCCCACACTGCCTCCTGTATAAGAACCAGCAACTGCCGGCCTCGAGGTCGCACCTCGCCGTGGCTCTCGGAGAGGCTCGGCGGCGCATGTCGGGGTTGCCGGAAGCCGCGACACTGCTCGTCTGGGAAGCGTGCGGGCTGCTGGGAGGCGCGACAGCGCTTATCTCGGAGCTGCAACGAGAGGGGCGAGCCGCGCCAGCGAGCAGTAAGGGACCTCGTTGTTGATCTGGATCGGGCGACGAAGGGGTCGCGGGCGGCGCGACGAGCAGCAGCTTCCTCGTGGGATTCCGGTACCGCGGTGTGGTGGATCGCCGGGCGTTGCTGTGGGTGGCGTAGGGCAGTGGCTCGGCGCGATTTGGGGAGAAAAAGCGGGTCGGGGACTCGGGGTGAGGTTTGAGACGAAGCGAGTAGGCGTTGTTTGTCGCGTAGCGTGTGCGCCCGCAGCTTCCGTCTGGCACGCATCCGCCCGGAAGAATTTGGGTATAGGTTTTATGGGTGAACAACGGAGATTGGATTATCTAATATACTGGGTGACTAACCGGGGGGTGGGGAGGCAAGCAATTGCTACTCACAAATAGAGGAAGCTAAGTTTTTGTACGTGCAAATGCCATGTGAAGTATGCACAATGGGTACACTAATACGGACGGTGCAGACTTGACAACAACAATAATCGGTGTGGTGCTAGCCAATCTGACACAATATTCTTTGGTGAAACATAGGGTATGTTCGAATTGCAACCAGGTACCGCCTGGCCAATTTTTTGGCGTTGACCAAAAGATCGGATCAATGCCAATTTCTAGGCAGGCATTCAATTTTTGCGGCAACCACTGGTCATTGGGCAAAGTTGTGATAGCGAAATCGATCTTTGGTAGGGCGTGTAAGGGCGCAATCCAAACATTCTCATAATACGACGTGGATGCATATGCAAATCAAATATCTTTCAGATAGAGCCGTAACTGAGATAGAACACAATAGGACAGATCTGAGAGGGCATGCCTACCTTATAACAAAATCTACATTATCTTTTGAGAAACCTACATGGTGAATTGGTAGCTAAATAAATATCCTACACAGATAATCTTCAGTGAGATGCATTGCAAAACTTGATCACACGTGGCCATTCGCTTTGATAGGGCACCTTTGTGTGTTTGGTATCGCCACTGTGCTGATGAGTACTCTTAACCTCAGATTTTATATGGAAAAATAGCACACCGTATCCACAATTATGAAACGAATATTCAGTGGCCAAAGCAACATGTAAATTAAGCGATATTTAGAAGTTAGCTCTGATTCTATATTGGCATACTTTCAGGAGAGGGAGCTTATCAGTCACTTGTGGCGCATCTACTGCGTGATAGCCAGGGAAAAATCTTCTCAATGAGTACAATGAAGTTCGATTATTGATTTTCCACGCTTGTAGAACTAAGAACTCGCTATACTGAGAGCATACGATGTGCAGGGTACCCTTCAGGTCGTCATACCTGGCACACAACTTCCTGCCATAGTTTTTTGACGCCTCTAAGGTAACTTCATAACATGGCCTTGCATTGTAGTGGGTGGGGGGCAGTGTTTCCACGGAATGTCTCAGTTTCTGGATATCCAAAAAATATCTTCCACAAGAACGACCGCCTTTATAAACCCTTGGGCCTGGCATGGCTCTTTCTGCATGTGTATATAGGTAGCTGCAGAGCCATGCACACCTGCTGGAGCATGTTTTGCCTTGAGATGTGCACGGATTGACATGCCTGCAAGAACAGTCACATGTGAGAGTTGGTGATAGAGGGCAAGGAGTGTTGATTCTTGAGAACACTGATATTTTACAGGTGAGAAACAAATATATCAGCATGCAGCTAACTTACTGAGACCATACGGTAATCTTGCTCGACTGCTACTGAATTGATGTTTGGTGCTTGTTGGATTAGAGAGCCCAAGGGAAGTTCCTTAACATTAGTAGGTTAGAAATCTCAATGCATATGACTTGGACATAGGTACATTCTCTGGCTCCAACAATAACAAAACCGAAACATTAACGATCTCATGGATCTTCCACCAACAACACCTCATAACTTGAAAACAGGGGAAAAAAGAGTTCAATTCACAGCATTGCTTGTATGGTGCTAAGAGTGAAAAAAAAATCAAGTTCTGGATCTAGCTGCACCCTTTTCCAGTACAAATCACCAGTGGAGTATTGACAACAACCTCTGAAGGTCTTAACTCAGAAACCAAAGAATGATTTTAACTCTTAAAATGTAAACTTTAAAACTTCGGAAACAAATCGCCTCGAAATTATACAGAACTGGATGATAAAAAAAAGGGAAGTGAGGTCTGGCCTAACATGTAACCCTCATATTTTTAGCTATTCTTGAGAGAAGATCAAACCATCAAAAGGCACTATCATTGAATTTCTGGAAGACTTTTTTCTAAGGAAGTAGTAATTGTAGGATAACGTTGCATAGAAAACAAAAAATTTCCTATCGCGAACACGCAATCCAAGCCAAGATGCAATCTAGAAGACGGTAGCAACGAGGGGGTATCGAGTCTCACCCTTGAAGAGATTCCAAAGCCTACAAGATGAGGCTCTTGTTGCTGCGGTAGACGTTCACTTGCCGCTTGCAAAAGCGCGTAGAAGATCTTGATCACGATCGGTTCCGGCGCCACGAACGGGCAGCACCTCCGTACTCGGTCACACGTTCGGTTGTTGATGAAGACGACGTCCACCTCCCGTTCCAGCGGGCAGCGGAAGTAGTAGCTCCTCTTGAATCCGACAGCACGACGGCGTGATGTCGGTGGCGGTGGAGAACTCCGGTGGAGCTTCGCTAAAGCACGCGGGAGCTATGGAGGAGAGGGGGCGGCTAGGGTTTGGGAGGGGGTGGCCGGCCACTCAAGGGGGGCGGCCAGGTTGTGGCTTTGGTGTGTCCGGCCCCCTCCCCTATGCCCCTCATTATATAGGTGGATCCCCAAGAGTTGGTCTCCAAGTCTTCGAATAAGACCCGAACCAAAAACCTTCCATAGGGAGGGGAAACCTAGCCTAGCTAGGACTCCCACCAAGGTGGGAGTTCCACCTCCCATATGGGGGGTGGCCGGCCCCTAAGGGGAGTCCACTTGGGACTCCTCTCCCACTAGGGTTGGCCGACCATGGAGGTGGAGTCCCATGTGGACTCCACCTTCCTTGGTGGTTTCTTCCGGACTTTTCTAGAACCTTCTAGAACCTTCCATAGAACCTTCCGCGACATTTTATTCACATAAAATGACATCCTATATATGAATCTTATTCTCCGGACCATTCCGGAACTCCTCGTGAAGTCCGGGATCTCATCCGGGACTCCGAATAAATATTCCAACTCCATTCCATATTCAAGTACTACCATTTCAACATCCAACTTTAAGTGTGTCACCCTACGGTTCGTGAACTATGCGGACATGGTTGAGTACTCACTCCGACCAATAACCAATAGCGGGATCTGGAGATCCATAATGGCTCCCACATATTCAACGATGACTTAGTGATCGAATGAACCATTCACATACGATACCAATTCCTTTTGTCACGCGATATTTTACTTGTCCGAGGTTTGATCTTCGGTATCACTCCATACCTTGTTCAACCTCGTCTCCGACAAGTACTCTTTACTCGTACCGTGGTATGTGGTCTCTTATGAACTCATTCATATGCTTGCAAGACATTAGACGACATTCCACCGAGAGGGCCCGGAGTATATCTATCCGTCATCGGGATGGACAAATCCCACTCGTTGATCCATATGCCTCAACTCATACTTTCCGGATACTTAATCCCACCTTTATAGCCACCCATTTACGCAGTGGTGTTTGGTGTAATCAAAGTACCTTTCCGGTATAAGTGATTTACATGATCTCATGGTCATAAGGACTAGGTAACTATGTATCGAAAGCTTATAGCAAATAACTTAATGACGAGATCTTATGCTACGCTTAATTGGGTGTGTCCATTACATCATTCATATAATGATATAACCTTGTTATTAATAACATCCAATGTTCATGATTATGAAACTAATCATCCATTAATCAACAAGCTAGTTTAAGAGGCATACTAGGGACTTCTTGTTGTCTACATATCACACATGTACTAATGTTTCGGTTAATACAATTATAGCATGACATATAAACATTTATCATAAACATAGAGATATAAATAATAACCACTTTATTATTGCCTCTAGGGCATATCTCCTTCTGTCTCCCACTTGCACTAGAGTTAATAATCTAGATTACATTGTAATATACCTAACACCCATGGCATTCCGGTGTTGGTCATGCTTTGCCCTAGGGAGAGCTTTAGTCAACGGATCTGCTACATTCAGATCGGTGTGTACTTTGCAAATCTTTACTTCTCCATCTTCGATGTACTCGCGAATCGAGTGGTAACGCAGCTTGATATGCTTCAGCCTCTTGTGTGACCTTGGCTCTTGTGCATTGGCGATGGCACCCATGTTATCACGAGTAAATGATTAATGGGTCCAATGCACTAGGAACCACACCGAGCTCTATAATGAACCTCTTCATCCATACCGCTTCGATGAAGCCTCCGAAGCCGCTATGTACTCGATTACGTTGAAGACTTCGCCACCGTGCACTGCTTCGAGTTTGCCCAGCTTACTGCAGCATCATTCAATATAAACACGTACCCAGACTGTGACTTAGAGTCATCAGGATCAGTGTTCCAACTTGCATCGGTGTAACCATTTACAACGAGCTTTTGGTCACCTCCATAACAAAGAAACATATCCTTAGTTCTTTTCAAGTACTTTAGGATATTCTTGACCGCTGTCCAAGTGTTCCATTCCCGGATCACTTTGATATCTCGCTAGTCAAACTAACGAGCATGTGCTATATCCGGTCTAGTACATAGCATGGCATACATGATAGATCCTATCGCCGAGGCATAGGGGATATTACTCATCCTTTCTCTTTCTTCCGCCGTAGCCGGTCCTTGAGTCTTACTCAAGACCTTGCCCGGTAACATAGGTAAGAACCCTTTCTTACTTTCGTCCATTCTAAACTTCTTTAGAATCTTGTCCGGATATGTACTCTGTGATAGCCCTATTAGGCGTCTTGATCTATCTCTATAAATCTTGATGCCTAATATATACGATGCTTCACCAAGGTCTTTCATTGAAAAACTATTATTCAAGTAACCTTTAACACTGCTTAATAGTTCTATATCATTCCCAATCAACAATATGTCATCTACATATAATATCAGGAATGCTACAGAGCTCCCACTCACTTTCTTGTAAATACAGGCCTCTCCATAACACTGTATAAACCCGAAGTCTTTGATCACCTTATCAAAGCGTCGGTTCCAACTTCTCGATGCTTGCTTCAGTCCATAGATTGAACGCTGAAGTTTACATACTTTGTCAGTATTTTTAGGATCGACAAAACCTTTGGGTTGTACCATATACAACTCTTCCTCAATGTCTCCATTAAGGAACGCCGTTTTGACATCCATCTGCCAAATCTCATAATCGAAAAATGCAGCTATTGCTAACAAAATCCTCACAGATTTTAGCTTCGCTACGAGTGAGAAAGTCTCATCGTAGTCAACTCCTTGAATTTGTCGGAAACCCTTTGCGACAAGTCGAGCTTTATAGACAGTAATATTACCATCAGCATCTGTTTTTCTCTTGAAGATCCATTTATTCTCGACAGCCTTTCGGCTATCAGGTAAGTCTACTAAAGTCCATACTTTGTTATCATACATGGATCCCATTTCGGATTTCATGGCTTCTTGCCATTTGTTGGAATCTGGGCTTATCATCGCTTCTTCATACGTCGCAGGGTCCTCATCATTGTTATCCACAATCATGACATTTAGACAAGGATCATACCAATCAGGAGTGGTACGTTCCCTTGTCGATCTGCGAGGTTCGATAGTTTCCTCGTTCGAAGTTTCATGATCATTATCATTAGCTTCCTCTCGTTGCCGGTGTAGGCGGTACAGGTACAACTTCCGGTATTGCGCTACTCGATCAACGAGTATAGATTCATCAATCTCATCGAGTTCTACTTTTCTTCCAAGTCACTTCTTTAGTGAGAAATTCTTTCTCAAGAAAGGTTCCGTTCTTAGCAACAAATATTTTGCCTTCGGATTTGTGATAGAAAGTATACCCTATAGTTTCCTTAGGGTATCCTATGAAGACGCATTTCTCCGCTTTGGGTTCTAGCTTGTCCGGTTGTAACTTCTTTACATAGGCTTCGCAACCCCAAACTTTCAGGAACGACAGACTTAGGTTTCTTATTAAACCATAATTCATACGGTGTCGTTTCTACGGATTTTGATGGTGCTCTATTTAAAGTGAATGCGGCTGTCTCTAATGCATAACTCCAAAATGATAACGGCAAATCAGTAAGAGACATCATAGAACGAACCATATCTAAGAGAGTTCGATTACGACGTTCGGACACACCGTTTCGTTGTGGTGTTCCTGGCGGTGTCAATTGTGAAAGTATTCCGCATTTCTTTAAATGCATGCCAAACTCATAACTCAGATATTCACCTCCACGATCAGATCGTAGAAATTTGATCTTCTTGTTACGTTGATTTTCTACTTCACTTTGGAATTCCTTAAACTTCTCGAAAGTTTCGGATTTATGTTTCATGAAATAGATATACCCATATCTACTCTGATCATCTGTGAAGGTTAGAACATAACGATAACCACCGCGCGATGCTACACTCATTGGTCCGCACACATCGGTATGTATGATTTCCAATAAGTCGGTAGCTCGCTCCATCATACCGAAAATGGAGTCTTAGTCATTTTTCCCATCGGACATGCTTCGCATCTATCAAGTGACTCAAAGTCAAGTGAATCAAGTAATCCATCGGTATGGAGTTTCTTCATGCGTTTCACTCCAATATGACCAAGACGACGAGTGCCACATATAAGTAGAATTATCATTCAATTTAATTCGCTTAGCATCAATGTTATGTATATGCGTATCACTACTATCGAGATCTAACGGAAATAAGCCATTCTTTTGTGGTGCTCGACCATAAAAGATATTATTCATAAAAATAGAACAACCATTATTCTCAGACTTGAATGAATAACCGTCTTGCATTAAACAAGATCCAGATATAATGTTCATGCTCAACGCAGGTACATAATAACCATTATTTAGGCTTAAAACTAATCCCGAAGGTAGATGTAGAGGAAGTGTGCCGACTGCGATCACATTGACCTTGGATCCGTTTCCAACGCGCATCGTCACTTCATCTTTCAGCAGTTGTCGTTTATTCTTTAGTTCTTGTTTCGAGTTACAAATATGAGCAACCGAACCGAGTATCAAATACCCAGGTACTAGAACGAGAACCAGTGAAATGAACATCTATAACATGTATATCAGATATACCTTCTTTCTTCTTCTTGACAAGGCCGCTCTTCGGATCAGCCGGATACTTGGAGCAATTACGCTTCCGGTGTCCCTTCTCTTTGCGAGTAATAGCACTCGGCATCGGGCTTAGGGCCGTTCTTAGGTTTCACAGGAGGTGTGGCAGCTTTCTTGCCACCCTTCTTGAATTTTCCCTTAGACTTGCCCTGTTTCTTGAAACTGGTGGTCTTGTTGACCATCAACACTTGGTGCTCTTTCTTGATCTCAATCTCAGCAGCTTTTACCATGCCAAAGAGTTCAGGTAACTCCTTGTTCATGTTTTGCACATTGTAGTTCATCACAAAGTTCTTGTAACTTGGTGGCAGTGATTGAAGGACACGATTAATCCCCAGTCTGTTAGGAATCACTATTCCCAAGTCACTGAGTTTCTTCGCATGCCCGGTCATGGCGAGCATGTGCTCACTAACGGAGCTGCCTTCTTCCATCATGCAGCTGAAGAATTGTTTCGATGCTTCATAGCATTCCACGGCCGCATGAGTCTCGAATATAGCTTTCAGCTCATTCATCAACTCATGAGGATCGTGGTGCTCAAAACGTTTTTGAAGATCGGATTCCAGACTGCACAGGATGGCACACTCGAACTTGAGAGTACCGAGTTTTCCGAGTCTCGTAAACAGCTTTTACTTTATCGGTTTCAGTTTCGCGGGAGGGTCACCTAGCGGTGCATCAAGCACATATTGCAGATTTCCGCCGGAGAGGAAGATCCTCACATGACGGAACCGGTCGGTGAAGTTGCTACCGTTGCTCTTAAGCTTTTCTTTCTCTAGGAACTGGTTAAAATTGATTGGGGACGCCATCTCTACAACATATATTTGCAATAGTTTAGACTAAGTTTATGACAAATTGAGTTCAAATTTTAATTCAACATAATTAAAAATCTAGGTGAACTCCCACTCAAAACAATATCCCTCGCATTGTCTTAGTGATCACACGAACCAAATCTACCGCACCTAAACCCGATCATCACGAGAAAAGGTGTGATTTCAATGGCGAACACTCAAAGTGTTCATCATATCAACCATATGATTCATGCTCTACCTTTCGGTATCATGTGTTCCGAGACCATGTCTGTACATGCTAGGCTCGTCAAGGCCACCTTAGTATCCGCATGTGCAAAACTGTCTTGCACCCGTTGTATGTACTTATTGAATCTATCACACCCGATCATCACGAGATGCTTCGAAACGACAAGACTTGATAACGGTGCTACTAAGGATGAACACTTTATTATCTTGAGATTTTAGTGAGGGATCATCTTATAATGCTACCGTCGCGATCTAAGCAAAATAAGATGCATAAAAGGATTAACATCACATGCAGTTCATATGTGATATGATATGGCCCTTTTGTCTTTGCGCCTTTGATCTTTATCTCCAAAGCACGGACATGATCTTCATCATCTTCGGGCATGATCTCCATCATCGTCGGCGTAGCGTCAAGGTCAATGGCGCCGTCTCCATGATTGTCCTCCATGTAGCAACTATTACAACTACTTTGAAATACTACTCAACATGAAATTTAAAGACAACCATAAGGCTCCTGCCGGTTGCCACAATACAATAATGATCATCTCATACATATTCATCATCACATTATGGCCATATCACATCACCAAACCCTGCAAAAACAAGTTAGACGCTCTCTAATTTGGTTTGCATATTTTACGTGGCTTAGGGTTTTCGATATAGATCTAATCTACCTACGAACATGAACCACAACGTTGATACTAATGTTGTCAATAGAAGAGTAAATTGAATCTTTACTATAGTAGGAGAGACAGACACCCGCAAAGCCTCTTATGCAATACAAGTTGCATGTCGAACGAGGAACAAGTCTCATGAACGCGGTCATGTAAAGTTAGTCCGAGCCGCTTCATCCCACTATGCCATAAAGATGCAAAGTACTCAACTAAAGATAACAAGAGCATCAACGCCCACAAAACCATTGTGTTCTACTCGTGCAACCATCTATGCATAGACACGGCTCTGATACCACTGTAGGATAACGTTGCATAGAAAACAAAAATTTTCCTATCGCGAACACACAATCCAAGCCAAGATGCAATCTAGAAGACGGTAGCAACGAGGGGGTATCGAGTCTCACCCTTGAAGAGATTCCAAAGCCTACAAGATGAGGCTCTTGTTGTTGCGGTAGACGTTCACTTGCCGCTTGCAAAAGCGCGTAGAAGATCTTGATCACGATCGGTTCCGGCGCCACGAACGGGCAGCACCTCCGTACTCGGTCACACGTTCGGTTGTTGATGAAGACGACGTCCACCTCCCGTTCCGGCGGGCAGCGGAAGTAGTAGCTCCTCTTGAATCCGACAGACACGACGGCGTGATGTCGGTGGCGGTGGAGAACTCGGTGGAGCTTCGCTAAAGCACGCGGGAGCTATGGAGGAGAGGGGGCGGCTAGGGTTTGGGAGGGGGTGGCCGGCCACTCAAGGGGGGCGGCCAGGTTGTGGCTTTGGTGTGGCCGGCCCCCTCCCCTATGCCCCTCATTATATAGGTGGATCCCCAAGAGTTGGTCTCCAAGTCTTCAAATAAGACCCGAACCAAAAACCTTCCATAGGGAGGGGAAACCTAGCCTAGCTAGGACTCCCACCAAGGTGGGAGTTCCACCTCCCATATGGGGGTGGCCGGCCCCCTAAGGGGAGTCCACTTGGGACTCCTCCCCCACTAGGGTTGGCCGGCCATGGAGGTGGAGTCCCATGTGGACTCCACCTTCCTTGGTGGTTTCTTCCGGACTTTTCTAGAACCTTCTAGAACCTTCCATAGAACCTTCCGCGACATTTTATTCACATAAAATGACATCCTATATATGAATCTTATTCTCCGGACCATTCCGGAACTCCTCGTGAAGTCCGGGATCTCATCCGGGACTCCGAATAAATATTCCAACTCCATTCCATATTCAAGTACTACCATTTCAACATCCAACTTTAAGTGTGTCACCCTACGGTTCGTGAACTATGCGGACATGGTTGAGTACTCACTCCGACCAATAACCAATAGCGGGATCTGGAGATCCATAATGGCTCCCACATATTCAACGATGACTTAGTGATCGAATGAACCATTCACATACGATACCAATTCCTTTTGTCACGCGATATTTTACTTGTCCGAGGTTTGATCTTCGGTATCACTCCATACCTTGTTCAACCTCGTCTCCTGACAAGTACTCTTTACTCGTACCGTGGTATGTGGTCTCTTATGAACTCATTCATATGCTTGCAAGACATTAGACGACATTCCACCGAGAGGGCCCAGAGTATATCTATCCGTCATCGGGATGGACAAATCCCACTTGTTGATCCATATGCCTCAACTCATACTTTCCGGATACTTAATCCCACCTTTATAGCCACCCATTTACGCAGTGGTGTTTGGTGTAATCAAAGTACCTTTCCGGTATAAGTGATTTACATGATCTCATGGTCATAAGGACTAGGTAACTATGTATCGAAAGCTTATAGCAAATAACTTAATGACGAGATCTTATGCTACGCTTAATTGGGTGTGTCCATTACATCATTCATATAATGATATAACCTTGTTATTAATAACATCCAATGTTCATGATTATGAAACTAATCATCCATTAATCAACAAGCTAGTTTAAGAGGCATACTAGGGACTTCTTGTTGTCTACATATCACACATGTACTAATGTTTCGGTTAATACAATTATAGCATGACATATAAACATTTATCATAAACATAGAGATATAAATAATAACCACTTTATTATTGCCTCTAGGGCATATCTCCTTCAGTAATTTAAGTAGCAACCAACTGAAAACATCACCCATTTTAAGGCGCTTAGGACCAGAAGATCCATTAGTACTAATTTTATTGAGCCAAAGGTGGTACACAAACTATTGTTCTAAATGATGTACACAAATTCAGAAGACAAAAATATGTTGCTAAATAAATCAATTTGGTGGTGGTACGTGAGTATCGCATGCTAGTGACCCAACAGACCAAATGCACTATTGTACTAAACCCATACTGATCAAACAGAAAGATTACTGATATGAGATGTAGCTTAACACCTAGTGTACTAAACCCATATCGGAAAAAAAAAATTGATATGAAAAATTCACATCCAGGAAAAATATTCTGCGACACTGATACAAATCTTGCGAGAAAGTTCAGCCTCCTTGTATGAACTAAGTTCAGTCATGAAGCAAATTTCAATTTCTAGGTGGATATCCATGTCCTAATTCCATGCTTTGCAAAAAGAGACCTAGTGTGTTCTCTATTAGAGTATTCATTGAAATCTGCATTTACGTTGAAAGTGAAAAATGCAAAAGGTTTACTTATCTAGTTTGAGAAGGATGTGGCAATGAAATCGACCCTGTGATACTAATCTTGCGCAGAAGTTCAGTCTCACGGTATGAATAAGTTCAGTCATGAAGCAAAGTTTAGTTTGTAGGTAGATATCCATGTCCTAACTCAGTGCCCCAAAAAGAGACCTCTTGTGTCACTCACTGAAATCTGCAGTTATATTGGAAGTGAGAAATGAAAAGGCTTATTTATATAGTTTAGAAAAGGACAAAGGATTCAATCTCATGGTATGAATAAGTTCAGTCATGAAGCGAAGTTTAGTTTGTAGGTAGATATCCATGTCCTAACTCAGTGCCCCAAAAAGAGACCTCGTGTGTCACTCACTGAAATCTGCAGTTATATTGGAACTGAGAAATGAAAAGGTTTATTTCTACAGTTTAGAAAGGACAAAGGACACCGATAGATATGACATAATGTAAACTGAAAAGCTATACAACAGTCATCCCGTGTGCAAGAGTAGTATAAATTTGAACTAAGACTCCGACACTTTTTATGACTCAGAGGGAGTAGCTGAGAAAAATAAATTGGTCCATACTTTTTGCAAATAAAATGAAGGTAAAATCATTCAAAATAATATAGAAAGTAAAAGGGGGGACAATCTGGAGAAATAATCCAAATAGATGACTCACATGAAGCCACTTTGCAAAATCATATAGAACGCAGTACTAACTCTACTTACTGAAAGTAAAATAGAGCAGAGAGTTGTACACCAGAAATCTGGAAAGGATAATCAACTCACAAATCTTAACAAAGTCATCTGAATTAATAGTCCATTCATGGAGCACAAATATCACTTTGGATGGCTAAAATAGGTGCTAAAACATGAACAACAACTCTGAAATCGTGCAGAAGTTTCTAAGTGTATGTTGAAGACTAGACGAAGACCTTAATACTTTTTGATTCTAGGGATATGAACGTCCAATAGAAGATTTAAAATTTCCAACTTGTTTCGACACAGAATGGTTGATATATTGCACATATACGTTGTAATATTTGTCTAGTACTACAGGAAAAAAGAATAGGCAGCAGGGCCTCAACTTCTCTCTTGAAAATTTTAAAGTTAGAAATAGAGGACTACTTTTTGGGGGTCTACAAAAACCTGCCCCATGCATATGCATCTACAACTTGTTTATTGTGTTCATATAACTGCACATGCTGCACGAATCAGATTTCACAAATCTATCTATTATATACTAAAATCACAATACAGGGTTTAAAATAGAGACACTACGTTGATCCACATCATCAAAATTAATTTAACCATTATATCTGTAATTTTAATTGACAAGATTTAAAAAAATTACGTAGCATACATGAACATATATTTTATAGACATGCTATATATCACGTGTCAACTTCCGTTGAAAAGAAAAATAAAAGGAGTAGTCTTGAGGCATTACATGTACACACTTCACGTGTTCCCCACACAAAAAAAGACCCACGTGTATTGTATATGGAAGGAAAATTATCATTAGCTTTCCTATTAGTATTCTAAGAACCATCACGTTACGTTTATTATCCACGAAAGAAAAAATATATATTGAAATTGGTTTCCAGTTATGATTTAACTTTAAACTAATTGTATGTCTATAATTTGATGGTAAAAAGTACGAATGTTAATTAGAATGTAGTGGCCAAAATATACATAACTAATATCTCAACGGCAGGAATTCCGGAAAATGGATCTGATCAATATCCAGTTATCCACGTACGTATCAAAAATTGGATTCACGCATTACTTAAATCATAGACACGTGGTATGATGTAGTGAGCATCGGTGTACAGTCTGACATGCCAAGCGCTCGAAAATAGTTGTCAGCAAAACCGGGTTATCACCATGGCATGTAGGGGGTTATCACCATACAGGTCTGACATGCCAAGCGCTCGAACATGTGCCTAACTGTAAAATAGACACTATGTTCCTAGAAAAACAGAACTATAACAATGTACTCCCTCCGTCCCGTTTTAATCAACGCGGGAGGAGAAAAACGGTTCACTAATCTCATTTTACAGTCCAGTCCTTAACAAAAAAAGTAATCTCCGTCCAGCACTGGATCGATCGGGCCAGCACCTCCGCCACCCGCCTCCGCCCGCTCCTGCTGGGCACGAAATGTCCGAGCTGCCGAACCCTAGCTCGCGCGCCGGCCATGGCTCTCTGTGTGCACGCGTGAGCGGGGGATCTGTCTGCCATCCGGGGAGTCTGCGGGGCGGCGAGAGAGAGGGGCGGCCGGGCGAGCGGGGATGGAGGCGAGGCGGATCTCGGCGAGCCCCCGGCCGTGCAACGGCCGGCGGGTGGTGGCCAGGAAGCGGCCCAGGCAGGAGGCGCCCGTCAGCAGCGTCAGGAAGCTCCAGCGCAGGGAGATCAGCTCACGCCGCGACCGCTCCTTCGCCATGAACTCCGCGCACGAGATGACTGGGAGGGAGGGGACGGGGGTAGGGGAAGGGGACGATGGGCTGGTTTCCAGTTGACTTGTCAACCGACGGGTTTACGCTAAAAAAGAAGAAAAGGTGGGGGGTTTTCGCAAAAAAGACAGCCAAATTAATTAAAATGGGACGGAGGGAGTATATGTCATAATAACTTACACAGTAATCGTATCAATTAATAATTATTAGCAGATTCATCCTATACTGCCATTTCTTCGGTTTCATGGGAGAGGAACGAGACCACACAAAGGCAAAAAAACATAAAAATAATTGATCCCCATTTAGATTAACCCTAATACAAGAATGCAACTTGAATTGGTAAATGGCTAGTAAAACTTGGCACTAGGAAATAAATTACCTACCAACAGAAAGGACGGGCAGGAGGACGACCAGTTGGCGGTGACGAAGATAGGGCAAGGCCGGACGCCCGGAACCCCAGTGTACCGGCGTACGATGGCGGCTGCAGCAGGAGCGGCGGGCAGCGCGGTCCTGCGGTCGAGCTCCGATACGGTACCGCCGCGGCATCCTAACATGTACCGCGTGGTCAAGGTGAGTGAGTTTCATTTTCCAACGTTCTGGTCGACGCGGCCGGCGGCCGGCGGCGGCGGTGGGATTGTGTCTCTGCGCGGGCTCTGAAAACGAAACCACTAGCTGCGCCGGCGCGTTTGTGGCGATAGCGTACAGGGTATAGTTGCGCCTGCCTGTCCATGGGCTTTGCAAATTACAACTCGTCAAATGTGGGCTAGCTACACGGGCTGGGCAGCAGATTCTTTTTTTTCAGGAAAATTATTGAGAGAGATACCTGCACGACTTAGGCCCAATTCTACCCCTGCCACTACCAGGATCTGTGGGCCCTACCAACCTGTATGAGGCCAATTAAAAAACTTGGGCCTGTGTGGCCGCATGGGCCACACTCCCATGGGCCCAACCCTGGATGCAAGACATGGAGTTGAGTAACCGGTGGGTCACCCTCAAAAAAAAAAACGTTGGGTCTTCTTAAAAAAAAGAGTAACCGGTGGGTGTTTGGGAAAAAAATCCATACTCACTTTAAGAGGATAAAAAATCCATACCGGCGGGCTTCCCTCTTGTCGCGACGAGGACGACGGCTGGGGGATCCCCTCCATGCTGCGGCGGTAGTCCCCCTGCCCATGTGTGATGGCTGGGCGGCGGTGGTCGGAGGAAGGAGGGGTGACGGTGGCTAGCCGCGGCCTCCCCCGCCTCCCGTCGGTGGCACATCGGTGGTGGCTGGTGGGGGGACGGGCTGCGCCTTCCCCTCCCTTTCTCGCCGGTGCGGGGTGGTGACCTTGGGATCTTCCCGGGGCAGCAGCTGACAAGGGATTAACTTGTCAATGCCTACGGATTGTAGACTAGGGTTTAGTTAGATGTAGAGGGCAAGTAGATCTCGAAGGTTTCAGCCGAAAAGTACTCGACGAATATAAAACTAGGGTTATGTTGACGATAAATTCGATCCTCTCTTTGTCCCTCGACTCCCCCTTATATAGGAGGCGGAGCCGAGGGATTCGTAATACACAAGTTTACCGAGTCCGGGGGGGTTTCTAACCCATCCCACAAGATTACAAACGACGACTCCTATTACAACTCTAGCTTTCCTTAATAGTATCTTGGGCTTCCGAATCTTCTTATTCTTCGGGTAATGGGCCTTCAGTAAACCCTGGGTACCATATTCGGCAGGCCCATTGGGTATGCCTATGTCAGCAGCCTCGGGTTCGACGGAGGAGGCGGCCTTCTTCTTCGTCGGAGGTGGTCGGCCAGGCTGGTAGTCCTGTGTGGGGGATCATGGTATCTCACACAGGTTTCCGGCAATGGTGATCTAGTCCGGGGTGTCATGGCGGCCGGTGGCAACTGAGCCTCGACCTCGTTCTTGGCGGATGATGGCGGCGCCAGTCGACGTCGTTACCTTGTCGAAGGCGTCATCTTTGCCCGTCTTGGCACTACACTCGGTGAGTTGGGGATGCGCGGCTGCCGGTGAAAACCGTGCTCCGACCTCGGTTGGCGGGCGATGGCGACGTGTCGCGCCGCTACCTTCTTGAAGGCATCGTCCTCGCACTCTGCGGTCTCTCACTTGTGCTGCTTGATACGTCTCCGACGTATCGATAATTTCTTATGTTCCATGCCACATTATTGATGATATCTACATGTTTTATGCACACTTTTATGTCATATTCGTGCATTTTCTGGAACTAACCTATTAACAAGATGCCGAAGAGCCAGTTGCTGTTTTCTGTTGTTTTTGGTTTCAGAAATCCTAGTAACGAAATATTCTCGGAATTGGACGAAATCAACGCCCAGGGTCCTATTTTGCCACGAAGCTTCCAGAAGACCGAAGAGGAGTCGAAGTGGGGCCACGAGGCGCCGCCACACTAGGGCGGCGCGGCCCAGGCCCTGGTCGCGCCGACCTATGGTGTGGGGCCCTCGTGTGGCCCCCCCGTGTTGCCCTTCCGCCTACTTAAAGCCTCCGTCACGAAACCCCCAGTACCGAGAGCCACGATACGGAAAACCTTCCAGAGACGCCGCCGCCGCCAATCCCATCTCGGGGGATTCTGGAGATCTCCTCCGGCACCCTGCCGGAGAGGGGATTCATCTCCCGGAGGACTCTTCACCGCCATGGTCGCCTCCGGAGTGATGAGTGAGTAGTTCACCCCTGGATTATGGGTCCATAGCAGTAGCTAGATGGTTGTCTTCTCCTCATTGTGCTTCATTGTTGGATCTTGTGAGCTGCCTAACATGATCAAGATCATCTATCCGTAATGCTATATGTTGTGTTTGTCGGGATCCGATGGATAGAGAATACTATGTTATGTTAATTATCAAGTTATTACCTATGTGTTGTTTATGATCTTGCATGCTCTCCGTTATTAGTAGAGGCTCGACCAAGTTGATGCTAGTAACTCCAAGAGGGAGTATTTATGCTCGATAGTGGGTTCATGTCTCCGTGAATGCGGGGGAGTGACAGAAACCCCTAAGGTTATGGATGTGCTGTTGCCACTAGGGATAAAACATTGATGCTATGTCCGAGGATGTAGTTATTGATTACATTACGTGTAATACTTAATGCAATTGTCTGTTGTTAGCAACTTAATACTGGAGGGTGTTCGGATGATAACCTGAAGGTGGACTTTTTAGGCATAGATGCAGCTGGATGGCGGTCTATGTACTTTGTCGTAATGCCCAATTAAACCTCACTATATTTATCATGACATGTATGTGCATTGTCATGCCCTCTCTATTTGTCAATTGCCCGACTGTAATTTGTTCACCCAACATGCTTTTATCTTATGGGAGAGACACCTCTAGTGAACTGTGGACCCCGGTCCATTCTTTTATACTGAAATACAAATCTGCTGCAATACTTGTTTTAATGTTTTCTTGCAAACAATCATCTTCCACACAATACGGTTAATCCTTTGTTACAGCAAGCCGGTGAGATTGACAACCTCACTGTTTCGTTGGGGCAAAGTACTTTGGTTGTGTTGTGCAGGTTCCACGTTGGCGCCGGAATCTCCGGTGTTGCGCCGCACTACATCCCGCCGCCATCAACCTTCAACGTGCTTCTTGACTCCTACTCGGTTCGATTAAACCTTGGTTTCTTGCGAGGAAACTTGCCGTTGTGCGCATCACACCTTCCTCTTGGGGTTCCCAACGGACGTGTCAGCTACACGCATCAAGCAAATTTCTGGCGCCGTTGCCGGGGAACTGAAGAAAAGTTACTCCACAAAGATTTCTAACTCCCACGTCAACTGTACGCCAGCAACAAATTTCTGGCGCCGTTGCCGGGGAGATCAAGACACGCTGCAAGGGGAGTCTCCACTTCCCAATCTCTTTACTTTGTTTTTGTCTTGCTTTATTTTATTTACTACTTTGTTTGCTGCGTTATATCAAAACACAAAAAAATTAGTTGCTAGCTTTACTTTATTTACTATCTTGTTTGCTACATCAAAAACACAAAAAAATTAGTTACTTGCATTTACTTTATCTAGTTTGCTTTATTTACTACTGCTAAAATGGCTACCCCTGAAAATACTAAGTTGTGTGACTTCACAACCACAAATAATAATAATTTCCTATGCACACCTATTGCTCCACCTGCTACTACAGCATAATTCTTTGAAATTAAACCTGCTTTACTGAATCTTGTTATGCGAGAGCAATTTTCTGGTGTTAGTTCCGATGATGTCTTGCTGCCCATCTCAATAATTTTGTTGAACTATGTGAAATGCAAAAGTATAAAGATGTAGATGGTGACATTATAAAATTAAAATTGTTTTCTTTCTCATTAAGAGGAAGAGCTAAAGATTGGTTGTTATCTCTGCCTAAGAATAGTATTGATTCCTGGACTAAATGCAAGGATGCTTTTATTGGTAGATATTATCCCCCTGCTAAAATTATATATTTGAGGAGTAGCATAATAAATTTTAAACAATTGGATAATGAACATGTTGCTCAAGCTTGGGAAAGAATGAAATCTTTGGTTAAAAATTGCCCAACCCATGGACTGACTACTTGGATGATCATCCAAACCTTCTATGCAGGACTAAATTTTTCTTCGCGGAATTTATTGGATTCAGCTGCTGGAGGTACCTTTATGTCCACCACTCTTGGGGAAGCAACAAAGCTCCTTGATAATATGATGGTTAATTTCTCTGAATGGCACACGGAAAGAGCTCCACAAGGTAAGAAGGTAAATTCTGTTGAAGAATCCTCTTCCTTGAATGATAAGATTGATGCTATTATGTCTATGCTTGTGAATGATAGGACTAATGTTGATCCTAATAATGTTCCGTTAGCTTCATTGGTTGCCCAAGAAGAACATGTTGATGTAAACTTCATTAAAGATAATAATTTCAACAACAATGCTTATCGGAACAATTCTAGTAATAACTATAGGCCATATCCTTATAATAATGGTAACGATTATGCTAATTCTTATGGGAATTCTTACAACAATAATAGGAATACACCCCCTGGACTTGAAGCTATGCTTAAAGAATTTATTAGTACACAAACTGCCTTTAACAAATCTGTTGAGGAAAAGCTCAATAAAATTGATATTCTCGCTTCTAAGGTTGATAGTCTTGCCTCCGATGTTGATCTTTTGAAATCGAAAGTTATGCCTAATAGGGATATTGAAAATAAAATTGTTACTACAGCAAATGCCATCCAAGTTAGAATTAATGAGAATATAAGATTAATGGCTGAACTAGCGTGCTAGGTGGGATAGAGAAGAAAATAAAAAACTAGCTAAAGAGAAAAATGTAGCTAAAGTTTGGACTATTACCACCACTAGCAATGCTAATGATTCACATGTTGCTGCACCTCCTACTATCAATGGTAAAATAATTGGTGTTGGCAATGTTTCTACTCCTAGTGTAAAGCGCGCAAAATTACCCGAAACTGCTAAACCGCTGAAACCGCTCTGTGATAAACTCGCTGAAATTTTTTCCAACCTTGGGGATGATAATCCCATTGCTTTAAATTGTAATGATTTAGATTTTGATGATTGCCACATCTCTGAAGTTATAAAGTTCTTACAAAATCTTGCTAAGAGCCCCAATCTTGCGTTGTAAACTTGGCTTTCACAAAACATATTACAAATGCTCTCATAAAAGCTAGAGAAGAGAAACTAAAACTTGAAACTTCTATTCCTAGAAAGCTAGAGGATGGTTGGGAGCCCATCATTAAAATGAGGGTCAAAGATTTTGATTGTAATGCTTTATGTGATCTTGGTGCAAGTATTTCGTTATGCCTAAGAAAGTCTATGATATGCTTGACTTGCCACCATTGAAAAATTGTTATCCGGATGTTAATCTCGCGATAATGCTAAAAAGAAACCTTTGGGGAGAATTGATAATGTTCATATTATGGTTAACAATAACCTTGTCCCCGTTGATTTTGTTGTCTTGGATATTGAATGCAATGCATCTTGCCCCATTATATTGGGAAGACCTTTTCTTCGAACCGTTGGTGCTACTATTGATATGAAGGAAGGTAATATTAAATATCAATTTCCTCTCAAGAAAGGTATGGAACACTTCCCTAGAAAGAGAATGAAGTTACCTTTTGATTCTATTATTAGAACAAATTATGATGTTGATGCTTCATCTCTTGATGTTACTTGATATACACTTTTTGCGCCTAGCTGAAAGGCGTTAAAGAAAAGCGCTTATGGGAGACAACCCATGTTTTTACTACAGCACTTTGTTTTATATTTGAGTCTTGGAAGTTGTTTACTACTGTAGCAACCTCTCCTTATCTTAGTTTTGTGTTTTGTTGTGCCAAGTAAAGTCTTTGATAGTAAAGTAAATACTAGATTTGGATTACTGCGCAGAAACAGATTTCTTTGCTTGTCACGAATCTGGGTCTAATTCTCTGTAGGTAACTCAGAAAATTAAGCCAATTTACGTGAGTGATCCTCAGATATGTACGCAACTTTCATTCAATTTGGGCATTTTCATTTGAGCAAGTATGGTGCCTCAATAAAATCCATCTTTACGGACTGTCCTGTTTTGACAGATTCTGCCTTTTATTTCGCATTGCCTCTTTTGCTATGTTGGATGAATTTCTTTGATCCATTAATGTCCAGTAGCTTTATGCAATGTCCAGAAGTGTTAAGAATGATTGTGTTACCTCTGAACATGTTAATTTTTATTGTCCACTAACCCTCTAATGAGTTGTTTCGAGTTTGGTGTGGAGGAAGTTTTCAAGGATCAAGAGAAGAGTATGATACAATATGATCAAGGAGAGTGAAAGCTCTAAGATTGGGGATGCCCCGGTGGTTCACCCCTGCATATTCTAAGAAGACTCAAGCGTCTAATCTTGGGGATGCCCAAGGCATCCCCTTCTTCATCGACAACATTATCGAGTTCCTCCCCGAAACTATATTTTTATTCCGTCACATCTTATGTACTTTGCTTGGAGCGTCGGTTTGTTTTTGTTTTTTGTTTTGTTTGAATAAAATGGATCCTATCATTCACTTTGCGGGAGAGAGACACGCTCCGCTGTAGCATATGGACAAGTATGTCCTTAGGCTTTACTCATAGTATTCATGGCGAAGTTTCTTCTTCGTTAAATTGTTATATGGTTGGAATTGGAAAATGCTACATGTAGTAATTCTAAAATGTCTTGGATAATTTGATACTTGGCAATTGTTGTGCTCATGTTTAAGCTCTTGCATCATATACTTGCACCCATTAATGAAGAAACACTTAGAGCTTGCTAATTTGGTTTGCATATTTGGTTTCTCTAGAGTCTAGATAATTTCTAGTATTGAGTTTTGAACAACAAGGAAGACGGTGTAGAGTCTTATAATGTTTTAAATATGTCTTTTATGTGAGTTTTGCTTCACCGTTCATCCTTGTGTTTGTTTCAAATAACCTTGCTAGCCTAAACCTTGTATCGAGAGGGAATACTTCTCATGCATCCAAAATCTTTGAGCCAACCACTATGCCATTTGTGTCCACCATACCTACCTACTACATGGTATTTCTCCGCCATTCCAAAGTAAATTGCTTGAGTGCTACCTTTAAATTTCCATCATTCACCTTTGCAATATATAGCTCATGGGAAAAATAGCTTAAAAACTATTGTGGTATTGAATATGTACTTATGCACTTTATCTCTTATTAAGTTGCTTGTTGTGCGATAACCATGTTTCTGGGGACGCCATCAACTATTCATTGTTGAATATCATGTGAGTTGCTATGCATGTCCGTCTTGTCTGAAGTAAGAGAGATCTACCACCTTTATGGTTGGAGCATGCATATTGTTAGAGAAGAACATTGGGCCGCTAACTAAAGCCATGATTCATGGTGGAAGTTTCAGTTTTGGACATATATCCTCAATCTCATATGAGAATAATAATTGTTGCCACATGCTTATGCATTTAAGAGGAGTCCATTATCTGTTGTCCATGTTGTACCGGTATGGATGTCTAAGTTGAGAATAATCAAAAGCGATAAATCCAAAATGCGAGCTTTCTCCTTAGACCTTTGTACAGGCGGCATGGAGGTACCCCATTGTGACACTTGGTTAAAACATGTGTATTGCGATGATCCGGTAGTCCAAGCTAATTAGGACAAGGTGCGGGCACTATTAGTATACTATGCATGAGGCTTGCAACTTGTAAGATATAATTTACATAACTCATATGCTTTATTACTACCGTTGACAAAATTGTTTCATGTTTTCAAAATAAAAGCTCTAGCACAAATATAGCAATCGATGCTTTCCTCTTTGAAGGACCATTCTTTTTACTTTTATGTTGAGTCAGTTCACCTATCTCTCTCCACCTCAAGAAGCAAACACTTGTGTGAACTGTGCATTGATTCCTACATACTTGCATATTGCACTTGTTATATTACTCTATGTTGACAATTATCCATGAGATATACATGTTACAAGTTGAAAGCAACCGCTGAAACTTAATCTTCCTTTGTGTTGCTTCAATACCTTTACTTTGATTTATTGCTTTATGAGTTAACTCTTATGCAAGACTTATTGATGCTTGTCTTGAAGTACTATTCATGAAAAGTCTTTGCTTTATGATTCACTTGTTTACTCATGTCATTACCATTGTTTTGATCGCTGCATTCATTACATATGTTTACAAATAGTATGATCAAGGTTATGATGGCATGTCACTTCAGAAATTATCTTTGTTATCGTTTTACCTGCTCGGGACGAGCAAAACTAAGCTTGGGGATGCTGATACGTCTCCAACGTATCGATAATTTCTTATGTTCCATGCCACATTATTGATGATATCTACATGTTTTATGCACACTTTATGTCATATTCGTGCATTTTCTGGAACTAACCTATTAACAAGATGCCGAAGAGCCACTTGTCTGTTTCGCTGTTTTTGGTTTCAGAAATCCTAGTAACGAAATATTCTCGGAATTGGACGAAATCAACGCCCGGGGTCCTATTTTGCCACGAAGCTTCCAGAAGACCGAAGAGGAGTCGAAGTGGGGCCACGAGGCGCCGCCACACTAGGGCGGCGCGGCCCAGGCCCTGGCCGCGCCGACCTATGGTGTGGGGCCCTCGTGTGCCCCCCCGCGTTGCCCTTCCGCCTACTTAAAGCCTCCGTCGCGAAACCCCCAGGACCGAGAGCCACGATACGGAAAACCTTCCGCAGACGCCGCCGCCGCCAATCCCATCTCGGGGGATTCGGAGATCTCCTCCGGCACCCTGCCGGAGAGGGGATTCATCTCCCGGAGGACTCTTCACCGCCATGGTCGCCTCCGGAGTGATGAGTGAGTAGTTCACCCCTGGACTATGGGTCCATAGCAGTAGCTAGATGGTTGTCTTCTCCTCATTGTGCTTCATTGTTGGATCTTGTGAGCTGCCTAACATGATCAAGATCATCTATCTCGTAATGCTATATGTTGTGTTTGTCGGGATCCGATGGATAGAGAATACTATGTTATGTTAATTATCAAGTTATTACCTATGTGTTGTTTATGATCTTGCATGCTCTCCGTTATTAGTAGAGGCTCGGCCAAGTTGATGCTAGTAACTCCAAGAGGGAGTATTTATGCTCGATAGTGGGTTCATGTCTCCGTGAATGCGGGGAGTGACGAAACCCCTAAGGTTATGGATGTGCTTGTTGCCACTAGGGATAAAACATTGATGCTATGTCCGAGGATGTAGTTATTGATTACATTACGCGCAATACTTAATGCAATTGTCTCGTTGTTAGCAACTTAATACTGGAGGGGGTTCGGATGATAACCTGAAGGTGGACTTTTTAGGCATAGATGCAGCTGGATGGCGGTCTATGTACTTTGTCGTAATGCCCAATTAAATCTCACTATATTTATCATGACATGTATGTGCATTGTCATGCCCTCTCTATTTGTCAATTGCCCGACTGTAATTTTTTCACCCAACATGCTTTTATCTTATGGGAGAGACACCTCTAGTGAACTGTGGACCCCGGTCCATTCTTTTATACTGAAATACAAATCTGCTGCAATACTTGTTTTACTATTTTCTTGCAAACAATCATCTTTCACACAATACGGTTAACCCTTTGTTACAGCAAGTCCGGTGAGATTGACAACCTCACTCGTTTCGTTGGGGCAAAGTACTTTGGTTGTGTTGTGCAGGTTCCACGTTGGCGCCGGAATCTCCGGTGTTGCGCCGCACTACATCCCGCCGCCATCAACCTTCAACGTGCTTCTTGACTCCTACTGGTTCGATTAAACCTTGGTTTCTTACTGAGGGAAACTTGCCGCTGTGCGCATCACACCTTTCTCTTGGGGTTCCCAACGGACGTGTCAGCTACACGCATCACTGCTCCGGGGGAAACCCTAGGTCTGGGTCTCCCGGATCGGACGATGGCAGCGCGCCCTGCGTCGTTCTACCTTTTGGGGCATCGTTTTTTGGAGCAGCTGCTGGGTGTTGGCGGTTTTCGCTGGAGTGGTGTTCATCTACCACATTGTTGGCACTGAGTCTCAGTGGCATGGTGCTGCAGGGTATCAGCGACAGATGCGGGATGATGTATAGGTACAAGATGGTGGAGCTGTCTGACGTCATGGTGGCATCGACGGCAGGTCTTGCAAGGTTAATGCGTTGATCTCTCTTGATGATGGAGTCAATGAAGACGGTGGGAGCAACTCCTGTGGCGTGGGCGTTGGCGTGTGCTGAGAGTCTGCTCGATTGGATGTGCTTCTCACCTGCTATTGGGCGGTTTAGGAAGGCATTTAGTTTTGGATGATGTGAGTTGGTGTATTGTCACACTCTTCATCCCACTGTAGGTATAGTAAGGTTGCTTTGAGATTGATCTTTTGTATTGTTTCTTGTAAGGTTTCGTGAATAATCTAATAAAAAAAGCCGTGTGCATCCCTTGGATGCAGAAGGTGGGGCGATATTTCCCCCATTTCGAAAAAAAACTATGCTTTTGGTATTCATTTTTATGTTTTGCACGAACTATGCTATAGGATTCCATAAATTATGTTATATGTTTGTATGAACTAGCAACTTTTTCTAATTTGAAAAATTGCATTAGTACCGTTCTAATACAACTCCACACGATTAGCGTATGCTTAACTGGTGGTGTGGCAATGACACCAACCGTATATGCTTTACTAGCGGCGTGTCGGTGGCAAACCACTAGTACCACTTATCAGAGGCATCGTATTGATGACATGCTTGATGCGTGCCATAACGCTAGTTTTGCCATTGTTGACGTCAGAAACCCCCTGGCGGGCAGAGACGGTCAACACGGTAGAGCCGGGACCAACTAGGGCTGCGGCTGGCCCCAGTCCCTCAGAGCGACGGCCCGCAAAGCCTCCTGGTCGCACGTCCGATGTTTATCACAAGGGCGTGCCACCCGACCTATACCCGGTCGGGAAGGTGTGGATGATGCCTCGCTTAGTTTCCTGCGGGGCACACACGTAAACGTTAAATACGAGCCTCGATCGGCTCTCGGGTTATCTCCGTGAATCGGCTCAAAGAGCCGATCCACCTATGATTCAGACGGGGTGTCCGAATATATGGTGGTCCTGCTTGATCAAGATAAAGCTGATGAGATCTACGACGATTTAGGGTTTTCGCCGCATAATCGGATCATCCTACTCACGATTGGGCCTCGCGCTCGCGCACGGTGACCGTAAGCCGATCCTAGAGAGGGCCTAAAAACCAACACGAGGTTGATCATCGGAACGTCCTTTCTAGGGCTAGCAAACGCCACCCTACACGCCGCTGGATCCTCCAACCCTTTGTAAGGCCTAACTATTGCGGATGTTAAACTAATCCTTGATGAAACAAGGAGCAACCGTAACGGATCAGATCTACTAAACTATGATCAAGCGGGTGCCGCCCCTACACCTAAGATAGGTGTAAGGGCGGCTAGACATGCAAGGGTTGCACTACGAAAGCATGTAATTCGAAGAACAATGCTAACCCTAACATGTCTAAGATAACTACGTTGCTCGCCATCAAAAAGGCTTCGATACGAGCAACGCATGAACAACGTGGGCAGGCTTGTGCTGCCTAGATCGCAAGATGCGATCTAGGCAGCATGGTGCTTACCGGTAGAAACCCTCGAGACGAAGGAGTTGGCGATGCGCCGAGATTTGTTTGTGGTTGAACGTTGGTTGTTGTTTATTCCATAAACCCTAGATACATATTTATAGTCCAGGGGACTTTCTAATGTGGGCGTGCACTACCGTGCACGGGTAAAACTCTATCTCCTAAACTAAGATGCGATCTAATATGTTACATGATACAAGGGCAAACTAGCCCAACTTGGCATAAAAGGCCGATTCATGTACTTCTTCCGTGTATAATCTTTAACTCCTTCTGCAATTGCGGCCCACCTTTGACTTGGTCAAATTCTGGTGATAACACATGCCCCCCTGGTTTTGGAAATAACATTTCCAAAATCATTATGCTTTCCTTTCGTCGGGACATGTCGTGGCGCCTTTCCCCCTTTGACTTTATCACCGTCCTAAAGCATTCATCTCAACTGAAGGAATGTCTTCACTTAACTTTGCCGATAGCTAGAGTCAAGCACTCCCTGAAAGAGCCGATGGTACCACATCAGCCTCCAAAATATAACGGGAGCAGGGTCAACCTAGCCGCCCTCCCAAACGGTAACCTGCGCCCCTCATCTGAGAAACCTAGATCCCCAAATCGCTGCCCCGACAGTTCCACGAATCTCAGATTTCAGCCGCACCGTCCCAATTCCTCAGCGCTCCCAATGGCGGAATCATCCAACGCTGACGCCATGGTCTCCGGTCTGAAGGTAACCCTCGACAGCCCTCTTGTCATATGCACCAATGTTAAGAGCGAACAGCAAACACCTGAATTAATGCTCTATTCCGCTATCAATTTTAGGTCTCAGACATCTTGCTACCACATCCTTCTCTCGCAAATTCTTTGTGCCTCGGTCCTCGCTCTTCTGAGAGTCCTGCTCACTTAATTTCCTGCGAAGCTAACAGAATTCCCTTCGTAAATCAGAACTTAGATCTGACCTCATGGGCCGACTATCTACGAGCCTGGCCTAATCCCCCTGAGGGTTGGGTGGTATGGTATAATAGAGTATCCAGAACCCAGTATGCAACCTGGGAAGCCATAGGAATAGCCGATGCCCTGTCATTATCATTATCTCCTCTTGAGAAAAATGAAAATATTCTGAAAACCATCGGCTATTTCTGGTCTGACGCACGGAACTGCTTTATGTTCGGCCATGGCCCTATGACGCCAACCCTGCTGGATGTAGCCATGATCACAGGCCTAGACGTTGCGTCCCCAAGCCCTTCTGCATTCAAACTGCCGAGAGTTCCTTTCACCCTTTCTTCTAAAAAAGAGTGCACCAGCTGGGGAGCCTACCTCAAACGTTATATGAAGACCAAAGGTCCCGTGACGAGAGAGAGAACATACGGCCTTCCCGAACTTCCGGTTAGAGCATTTTATCTTCCGTGGCCCATCCCTCGCCCCTACCAAGAATTATCTTTCCCTGGCCTATGAACTGGCTAAAGGCACCCAACTCGGCCTAGGCAAACTGTTTCTTGGAGAGGTCTATCGATCTCTTCAACTGATGTCTGTCAAACTGTTCTCTCAAAAGACAGTCAAAACTGGCGGCCCCTGGTGGTTTATTCAGCTATGGGCGCAGCTATACTTTCAGACCCAGATCCCCGACTTCCCACCTTTGACCTCCTGCACCTTTCCGGATGTCAACGGAAAGGATATCCGATGCACCTCAGCTATGGCCAAGCTTTGTATGGTCTCCCAGGCAGCAGGCTGATCCCTAAAGAAGCAGCAGGGTGGTTCAAGATCTTCTTTCAAGGTTTAGACAACCCCCTGTTCTTTCCTTATACTGAATCAGTGAATTTTGAAAATCCAGTCTCTTTTCGATTGGATAATTTTGCCGATGACGCCAGCACCCAGCATCTGTATTCCATCATGATTCGTCCTTGCTTCCTTCCTGTCGGCATGAGCACTTCAAACCGGATCATCAAACCTGGCTATGAGTGTTATCAACCGGTAGTGGCAGCCCGACAGCTTGGTCTTGGGCAGGTGCCTCCACACTTCTTTTTGCACCATCTGACAGCAAGCAGAGCTGAACTGCCTGACATCCTTACGGGCCAAAGGTGTTATACCTTCTTTGATGCTTTGGCCATTCCTATTCCCCACGACCTCCGTTTCTCCTTCACCACTGATGGTTTCGAGACTTGGTGGTCCATGTGGAAGACCCATGTCTTCAGAAGGGCCTTAGGACCGCTGTTGAGACAACTTGATGCCGAGTATGACATCCCTGCAGACCAGGTACCATCACTCGAAATATTTCTTGCAGCCGCTTATGATGATTGTTTGCGACCTGACCCCATTCCCTGACAGCAACAAGACGGCCCGACTCCCACGCAAGCCGATGGCTCCCCCTTCGTATTCCTTCCTCCAGCCCCAGTGGTCCTCTTCTGCCAGAACTCGCCACCTCTGAAGAAAATTATAATGCAGAGCCAGCCGATTTCACCGAAATCGGCTCACAAGAGTAAAGCATCTTCCGGGTCATTTGCCCCCCGAGCCTCGACGCAGGCGAGGACGGCAGTGAGAAAGGTGGCTGCCAGGAAGACCCTAAAGCGCAAAGCTCCTGCTCAGGAAAGCCTGCACGTAAGTTGATCCGTGTTTCGTCCGACCACGTTCGCCTTTCTAACCTTTGTAACATGGGTGTACCTCCTTTCTTTCAGGCTTCCACTGAGGGGAACTCCAGTGAGGGAGCACAGTCCAGTCCAAGGGACTCCTCCTCGGACGATATAGAAAGATCCACCACGCAGAGCCAGACGGACTCGCCAACGTCGGCTTCTAGGAAGAGGTCGACTCCCGAACCTGCTGTCCTTCAGGCTCCGATCCAAACGGGGTCACGCCTGAAGCGTCGATGCGTCACACGGGCTCGCACAGGCCCTCAAGTCACCTCGCCGAGCCAAGAGGTTTCAAATGTAATTCCCTCAACAGTTCGTGTTTCACACTGTCTTGCTACTAATTGGATTGCCTCAACATTTCCCTTGCAGACTAACGGGACCTCTAGCGGGGACGTTGAAGAATTGCCGATGCCATCGGCTACCCTTGGCCTACCCAACTCGCCAAGCATGACCGACCAAGTGGCTACCCTGACCGAAACTACCGCAAAGCCGATTGCTGCTACCTCGGCTTCCATTCCTTTCTTGGGGGAGGTAAGATTCATTCTCCCGGGCCCACTCTTTTCCTCTGTCGCATGCTCATGCTGCTCTTGCTCGTCTGTCAGGGGTGTGACCCTTCAAGCTTGTTGTCGTTCGATCCCAACTCCATCGAGCCAGCTGTTTCCAAGGCAGGTTCCCAAGCAGGTGAAGAGCTGGAACCTAGCGCAGTTGATGGTCCACTCCAGCGCCTCAAAGCTTTGCTCTCCTCCTCGGTCGAAGCCCTGGTAGAGAACCCCGAGGCAATCAAGGGTCTCCTCGAGGACATCCAGCCCCGTCTCCCAGTAGCGCTGCAAGTTAAGCTTTGGCCGGCAGTGACTCTGTCAGTTTTCAGGTCACGGGTGCAATCGGCTCGTCAAAGGATTACTCTTCGACGTGCCCAACTCCCGTTAAGAGCCGATATTGCAGGCAAATGTCAACGGCTCAATGAGAAGAAAGCCGCTTTAGACGCCAAGACCGCTGCTTCCACTCGTAGTGCCAGACTTGAAACCTTGTGCAAAGAGCTGGAAGACCTTGAAAAGAGGACCAGGGAGACCAAACAACTTATCCAGGATGAGAAAGCCCTCATTGCTCGCTCCCAAGAGGAAGCACAAGGTCTCACAGCTGATCTGAAGACCGACCTGGCTGAAATTCGTGCTCTGAGCAGCCAGCTGGTGATGGGGAGGGACGAGGATGACGCGGCCGAGATCGCCGAGGTGGATCGGATCCGTGCCGATGCTCTTCGCGCCCTTGAGGCTTTTCTTCAGTAGGGCTTCTTTGTGTGAACTGATGCATGTAAACTTGCTTCGCTGTAAGGTTGACCGCCGTGTCGACTGACGCATGTCTCGATTTCTGTAGTTTTTTTTTTTACTGGCCGATTTCCCTATCAGCCACAAATATTTCTCCACACATGTTCAACGATGTCGTGTATGCTCATATACTTAGGTGCCCCCCCGAGCCGATTCTGCCAGGTAATTGCTGAAATCGGCTCTATGGTCGGCCCAGGTCCTACGATGTGAACGTCGGCTTTGTCAGGAGCGCAATGGATTTTTCCCAGTGTATCAGCCGACGCCCCCATTGCCCATACATCGTGTCGGAGCCGGTCGCGCGGAACGGCTTCCTCCTCGTCTCTGCCGTGAGAGCAGTTGTCATTATCCCGGGGCCGGTCGCTTGGATCGGCCTCCTCTTTATCCCTGCCACGGGGGTGGCTGCTTTCCGCTTCATCCTTGCCATGGCGGCTTGCAAGCCCTGCCATGTTGACACCAAAGGAGAACTCTGGCTGGCATATGGAGTGGCTGAGATCCACCATGTTGGCGCCAGGCAACGGACGTGAGCTTCTACCGAGCTTGATATAGCGTGGCCAGGTCTTCTCAAAGGAGCCGATGAGTTCGGCTTCGAGGGTTGCCTTGATCTCGTGATGTTTCTTCTTGAGTTCATCAGGCAGATCCTCATACTTGACCGGAGTGCTTTCCGCCATCTCAGGTGTAGATGGCGATGCGGTGGATGTGGAAGATCGTCCCACCGGGCGTGCCAGAATGTGTTGACGTCAGAAACCCCCTGGCGGGCAGAGACGGTCAACACGGTAGAGCCGGGAACAACTAGGGCTGCGGCTGGCCCCAGTCCCTCAGAGCGACGGCCCGCAAAGCCTCCTGGTCGCACGTCCGATGTTTATCACAAGGGCGTGCCACCCGACCTATACCCGGTCGGGAAGGTGTGGATGATGCCTCGCTTAGTTTCCTGCAGGGCACACACGTAAACGTTAAATACGAGCCTCGATCGGCTCTCAGGTTATCCTGTGAATCGGCTCAAAGAGCCGATCCACCCATGATTCAGACGGGGTGTCCGAATATATGGTGGTCCTGCTTGATCAAGATAAAGCTGATGAGATCTACGACGATTTAGGGTTTTTGCCGCATAATCGGATCATCCTACTCACGATTGGGCCTCGCGCTCGCGCACGGTGACCGTAAGCCGATCCTAGAGAGGGCCTAAAAACCAACACGAGGTTGATCATCGGAACGTCCTTTCTAGGGCTAGCAAACGCCACCCTACACGCCGCTGGATCCTCCAACCCTTTGTAAGGCCTAACTATTGCGGATGTTAAACTAATCCTTGATGAAACAAGGAGCAACCGTAACGGATCAGATCTACTAAACTATGATCAAGCGGGTGCCGCCCTACACCTAAGATAGGTGTAAGGGCGGCTAGACATGCAAGGGTTGCACTACGAAAGCATGTAATTCGAAGAACAATGCTAACCCTAACATGTCTAAGATAACTACGTTGCTCGCCATCAAAAAGGCTTCGATGACGAGCAACGCATGAACAACGTGGGCAGGCTTGTGTTGCCTAGATCGCAAGATGCGATCTAGGCAGCATGGTGCTTACCGGTAGAAACCCTCGAGACGAAGGAGTTGGCGATGCGCCGAGATTTGTTTGTGGTTGAACGTTGGTTGTTGTTTATTCCATAAACCCTAGATACATATTTATAGTCCAGGGGACTTTCTAATGTGGGTGTGCACTACCGTGCACGGGTAAAACTCTATCTCCTAAACTAAGATGCGATCTAATATGTTACATGATACAAGGGCAAACTAGCCCAACTTGGCATAAAAGGCCGATTCATGTACTTCTTCCGTGTATAATCTTTAACTCCTTCTGCAATTGCGGCCCACCTTTGACTTGGTCAAATTCTGGTGATAACAGCCATACCATCGGTAGGCTGTAGGCATACATATCTCTACTAGTGATCGTAATGGTAAAAAGTCAAACATTTGTTTTGTTACATTCTCGGTTAGGTGGATAAATATGGTCAAGCATGAGGCATCTCACCTCACCATGCAATCACCACAAGGGCGAGTCAGTGTGTCTTTACCTCCATGGGGTTGGACTCACGTTGGCAGCTACAAGCCCTACCACACCCATCGTCGTGGACTGTTTGCATGCTAGAGAGGAGAAGATGCCAACATGCACTCGGAAGGCTGCCGAGCGTCAACCTAGGGTGTAGGGCTGCCGTGACATGCTATCCATCTACCACTATTGCATTCGGCGATATGCTGGTAACTCGGCAGCATGCCAAATGCAGCTCGGCCATGACCGCCCTGGATTGGAATGGTTGTACAAAATGTGCTTTTTTATTTCTAGGAGTCTATCAATCACATTCTTTGAATGTCCTTTGGCACGATTGGTATGGAGAGTGCTTCACTTTACTTTCGAGTTTTCACAACCAAATGGCGAGGCCCAAGGTGTAGGGGAGCATGCATGTTTCCCACATGGCATGCCTGAACTCAAATGAGAACCCTCTATTCGAGTAGTCAGTAAGATTCAAGTTTGCCGCAGAGTGCCCTTAGCCCCGATACGACAACCAAACTAAATTATGAAGACTAAGCCCACCCCACTGGCAGCAGCCTAGAGGGTGTAGGACTACTGTGACTTGCCATCGATCTACCACTGTCGCGTTCAGCGGATATGATGCTGCCAGTGGGTGGGCCCAGGCTGCCTAATTTTGTATGGTTGTCGTACTGGCTAACAACACTCTGCGGCAAACTTCCATCTTACTCAATAGTCCCAGAGGGTTCTCGTTTGAGTTCGAGCATGCCATGTGAGAAACACCGTGCTCTCCTACACCTTCGACCTTGCCACTCGCCTTTGAGGGCATCTCAGAGGGATCACATAAGAGGCTTCATTGGAGTGGTCACATTCGGCCGGACCCAAATGCCGATGACACTCATGCGATGAAGGCCCCTCAGCTTTGTGACAGACTACCCTTCTCATGTAATAATTTAAATTCCACATTTTCTATTTTATCTATTTTGGATGACGAAATAGTTTCTGGAGTTAGAAGGTCATCTATTTAGGAACATCACCTGGCCAAGTTTCTTTATGAACCATCAATAACCTTGAAAATGGTAAAACATTTACTTTGTTAAGAAATAAATACACAATCAACGTGGAATACGGTCCACAAAGTGGGGGCTAAATGAGATTGATAGAAAAGCAAAAAACTCATATTCTATGAGAGTTTATGCTTTTTGTGTTGGCCATTTAAAACTATCAAAAGAAAAATTTCTTAACAAGGCAAAAGATGCTCATATTCTTTAGCTTATCCACAAAGCTACACAATGGATCTACATGCACTCTTTCTTCTCAGAGATCGAGGGACAGAGAGATTGATTATGGGTACAACGATCTGGAGATTAGTGCACGGGGTAACTACAAAGAGGTTGGCCGGTGCCACATTAATACTCTCGCAGCTCTAAAAAGGTTGCTCAACTTCGTCTAGATACGGAGGTAAATAGACATATTTTAGTTATAGATAGATCTGTATTTAGAAGAAGTTGAGCAGCTTTTTGTGGGATGGAAGTAGGTTATATTATGCACACGTTTTCTTCGTTGTGTGTATTATATTGGTTCCTCTATGTAGTCATTCCTTGTGATTTATGATTTTTGAACTTTAAATAGTATAAACAATGCAATAAAGATGGTTGTGTACATCAAATGATGCATAGGGGAAAAGGTTTTATACTCTCCTTTTAAAAAAAGTAATAAGTCTACAACACATATTAGCATCAAATGTAACAACATGCAAGCTTGACAATATCTCGTGTGTCGAGTAAGTTTCCATTCCATCCCCAATTATGCAGAGCTCCCTCGAAACAATGAGTCGGCAAATATATGTCATGTATTTATAGGTAAGCCTAGAGATCTAGAGAGTATGGATCGATAAATCTATACCTGGTGATGGAAGGTTAAGTCGTCGAGCGCATCCTCAATGTCGAAGGCATCCTCCATGTCGAAGGTGTTGGCTAACTGGATGTCGACCCGACGACTCTGCAGATTATTCACGAAGTTAGCTATAAACAAGGCTGGAGATGATTATTTAGAAAGCTACGCATTGGATCTATATATATTTGTTTTTTTCTGGCCCCCTCGGTGGCAGCTAGATCCTATAAATTCTGGATGCATTGGCACAGAATATTTTCAATCGGGGTGATCGATGGCACTTCGTATATTAGTAGATTACATGATGGATATACGTTTTATCTTATGTATATTCGGCCGATGGATTCATCATTCATATAGCTGCATTCTGTGGTTCGTATTTGTAAATTTTGAAAGTATGCAATAAATATGTCTTTGTTGATCAATTGATGGAGAGACGGGATTATTCTCTTTTTTTTCAAAAAAAAAAGGAAAACGAGGAGGCGATGTCATGTCTGTATAGCTAACTCTAGAGTCCTCCTGGGGTAGCCGGGTAGGGATCGAGGAATCTATACCTGCAGGTGGTAGGGCAAGCCGTTGTCGAGCACCTCCACAGGGTCGAAGACACGGCAGAATACATCAACGTCGGTGCCGGCCCTGGCGTTTCCGGTCGGCGGTGCGGACGAAGGCATGCAGCCACTCCAGCCGGTCACGCAGCAGAGCCCGCCTCATGTGCCGCCAGCTTGGAGAGCATCACACCTAGGGGCCTAACACCCTCGGCCGCCATGGATGAAGAGCTTACTACTGCTTGTTGCCCCCGTCGAGTCGTTGACTTTAATTAGCTTAATTAGTTAGCTAGTCACCCATGTCGATCCATCGACCCTAACCACCAGCCAGCCTCTTGAGTTCATTAATTTGTTTGTTTTAGCATATGTACCGGACAAAGGAAGTGTCACTGGCTAGAAGGAGCATATATTGTTCAAGTCAACTATCTTGGCTTGAGGGCCGTTGAGCAGGACCAATGCATTAGCCTATGTCGATGCGGTGGAAATAACATTTTATATGCAGGTTCGCATTTGACTTATGTTAATATACACGCGGCATGTAATCATCCATTGCACTCAACTAGCAATTATGCACTAAAGGATCATTAGGTTGCAACATGTTCCTACAGACTTCGTGGTTTAAAACGCAGACAATATTTCTTTAATTTCTCACTATCAGCTCATATATGCATATACATTTTACAACAAAGGCTGATACATTTAATATCGACATCATACCAAGTACATCCGGATTCTCCAAAACACAATGTCAGAGCAAGGAGCATGCACACAGCCACCGTACGTATTATGAACAAGAAAAAACAGAACACAATGACATGCAAAAAACAAGCACATGTAACAAGCACCATCCTTCACAACACTCCAATTGTAAGAAGGGTTCTCCAAACAATGACGTCTCCCAGAAGAGAACGGCAGGAGAAGCATCACCTTCACCAAACCTAGCAATTGAAGGTCAGATCACATGTCTTCACACCAGAGAACAAGTATGAGAAATATCCAAGCATAACCTTCGACCTGGAAACAACGCTTAAACACCACATATATACGTGTTGCAACCAACGAGGTTTAGCCCTAGAGATTTAACCAAGAGCTCTAAATTCGATACTTGAAGAGCACCACCAATCGTAAGCCACCACCTGATAAATAGCCATGTGTGCAACCCTTGCAAAGCACAATTTAGGTGCCCAAATTAAAACACCTAAATTACTAACTAAGATTTGCGCCCCCAATTTGAATGAGTTGAGAGGCCAACATCCATAGGATGACCCCCTTCTAGATATATACTCCGTATATCCCAATCCACCTGACTGTTGGTCTAGGCCTTGCTTCCTGGTCTAGATAGTTTGAGATACCAAGCTATCAAATGAGTCAAGGTCCTCAACGCAGACGTCGTCAGCCGTAGGAAGATCCAATAGATGGACATAACCGTTAAAATGCCATCAAGCAAGCGAGTTTGAAGGAAAATACTCATCCAAGACCCGGCCAAATGCCAATTGTCAAGTCGTTGTGGAGCTCCTCAGCTTCATACCACTACATTATATTGACAAATATATGAACATATATATACAACCAAATCTATAAATAGATCCACCATAAATTAGTTGGCTATAGTACAAGCCTTTGGCTCAGCAGTATCCTTCTCTATAAGCCTTTCCCACTAATTATAGTTTGTAGAAGAACTCTTACAATTGATGAATAGACAATATGGTTTCATTTCATACAATGGTTGATGGGCGTTTTTCTAATGTTAGACAATGACGAGTTCACTTGGAACTTAACATCGCTACATGGGTCCACGGTTATATCTATATATCTTTATCTTCTATATGGACACAATAGGTGCTTGCCCAAATAGATATGGAAGATAAAAGCACTTTTTAAATCACAACCTTTACTGTACATGGTTCTTGCATAACTTGGTTAAAAGGAATTTCCAAGCAAATACGAAATGTTGTTTTCATGATAAAGAGCACAATCACTACAGGAAAATCAGGCGCTGCCGTGCAGCATATCATTGCCGTGAGGCACCGCACGGCAAAGAATTCTTTGCCGTGCGCCGCAAGAGGCACGCACGGCAAAGAATATGTGCACGGCAAAGTTACAGGGTGGCGCACGGCAAAGATAAAGAGCACGGCAACCTCACCCATGCCGCACGGCAACGTTCACTCGCACGGCAAAGTTCCTCAAACGCGCACGGCAAAGAAACCATGACGGCAAAGCCAACGGAGGCCGCACGGCAAAGAAACTGTGCTCGGCAAAGGACTGGGACATTGCCGTGGGCTTCCTTTGCCGTGCGGCCAGATAAAATGCACGGCAAAGACGCCTTTGCCGTGCACTCCTTCTTTGCCGTGCGCCATACTTCATTTTATTTGTTTTTCTTTCTATTTTATTTACATCTAATACTTATATTTATTTTTTTATTAGTTTTACTTTTTGATGACTATTTATTAGTGTTACTTAAGACAATGTGCAATACAAAATTAGTCTCCATGCTCATCCCCCACAAATATCGGGGTTCCGGTGCTCCGGCGGCCGTCCCCCTCCTTCCCCCAAAACAGCGGGACGGCGGGTCTACCCCCGTTGATTTCTCCGCGCGAGGGTGCACAATGTACTTTTTCATTCTCTTAGGTTTGTTAGGGTAGGTTTTAGGTCCGAGTTGCAAGTTTTGGTTGCATTTCGGTGCTCCGGGGGTCATTCCCCCTAAAAACGGCTGTCTGTGAGCCCCTGATGGTCTACCCCCTAGATTTCTCCGCGCGAGGTTCCACCAATATACATTTTCATAGGTTTAGGTTTGTTTAGTCCATGGACATATGGAAAACCATGTGTGGCACCCTTTGGCACAGTCCAGCCCCCGATATACCCGCGGCGGGACACTTCGGCGTACACGTCCGGGAATGCATTAAGTGTTATCGCCCGAAGGTGAGGAATGTCGGACCGGGGATCCATGCCATGCACCATTTTGTGAATCACACCTTGCATCACACTTTGACACATAGCATAGGTCCACATGCAAGGTTTGGTGGGGTTCCGGTGCTCCGGCGGTCGTTATCCCCCTCCTTCCCCCAAAACAGCGGAACGTGTGCCCCAGTGGGTCTACCCCCCTAGATTTCTCCGCGCGAGGGTGCACCAATGTAACTTTTCATTCCTTTATGTTTGTTTAGTACATATACACATGGAGAACCAAAGATTGGGACCCTTTGGCACATATACCAGCAGCTAGAGCCATTATCACACGATCGACGGTGTGCCTGGTCTCATCGGTTAGGGTTAGGTGTAGGGTTAGGGCTAGGGTTTAGGGGCTAGGGCTAGGGTTTAGGTTAAAGGGTAAGTATTTATGGTTAGGTTTAGGTTTAGGGTTGAAGGTTAGGGTTAGGGTTTATGATGCATGGTTCTGCAGCTCCGGCGTCGTGGTTTAGGGATTTAGAGGGGTTTAGGGCTCGAAGCCTCCCCAGTTTAGGGTTTAGGGTTTAGGGGAGCTACTTTTGCACCATTAGACCTTGCACCACACTTTGGAACATATCATAGGTCCACATGCAAGGTTTGGTGGGGTTCCGGTGCTCCGGCGGTCGTTATCCCCCTCCTCCCCCAAAACAGCGGAACGCGTGCTCCGGCGGGTCTACCCCCTAGATTTCTCCGCGCGAGGGTGCACCAATGTAACTTTTCATAGGTTTAGGTTTGTTTAGTCCATGGACATATGGAAAACCATGTGTGGCACCCTTTGGCACAGTCTAGCCCCCGATATACCCGCGGCGGGACACTTCAGCGTACACGTCCGGGAATCGGTAAGTGTTATCGCCCGAAGGTGAGGAATGTCAGACCGGGGATCCATGCCATGCACCATTTTTTGAATCACACCTTGCATCACACTTTGACACATAGAATAGGTCCACATGCAAGGTTTGGTGGGGTTCCGGTGCTCCGGCGGTCGTTATCCCCCTCCTCCCCCAAAACAGCGGAACGTGTGCCCCGGCGGGTCTACCCCCTAGATTTCTCCGCGCGAGGGTGCACCAATGTAACTTTTCATTCTTTTAGGTTTGTTTAGTACATATACACATGGAGAACCAAAGATTGGGACCCTTTGGCACATATACCAGCAGCTAGAGCCATTATCACACGATCGACGGTGTGCCCGGTCTACTCGGTTAGGGTTAGGTGTAGGGTTAGGGCTAGGGTTTAGGGGCTAGGGCTAGGGTTTAGGTTAAAGGGTAAGTATTTATGGTTAGGTTTAGGTTTAGGGTTTAGGGTTAGGGTTAGGGTTTATGATGCATGGTTCGCAGACTCCAGCGTCGTGGTTTAGGGATTTAGAGGGGTTTAGGGCTCGAAGCCTCCCCAGTTTAGGGTTTAGGGTTTAGGGGAGCTACTTTTGCACCATTAGACCTTGCACCACACTTTGGAACATATCATAGGTCCACATGCAAGGTTTGGTGGGGTTCCGGTGCTCCGGCGGTCGTTATCCCCCTCCTCCCCCCAAAACAGCGGAACGCGTGCCCCGGCGGGTCTACCCCCCTAGCTAGATTTCTCCGCGCGAGGGTGCACCAATGTAACTTTTCATAGGTTTAGGTTTGTTTAGTCCATGGACATATGGAAAACCATGTGTGGCACCCTTTGGCACAGTCTAGCCCCCGATATACCCGCGGCGGGACACTTCGGCGTACACGTCCGGGAATCCGTTAAGTGTTATCGCCCGAAGGTGAGGAATGTCGGACCGGGGATCCATGCCATGCACCATTTTGTGAATCACACCTTGCATCACACTTTGACACATAGAATAGGTCCACATGCAAGGTTTGGTGGGGTTCCGGTGCTCCGGCGGTCGTTATCCCCCTCCTCCCCCAAAACAGCGGAACGCGTGCTCCGGCGGGTCTACCCCCTAGATTTCTCCGCGCGAGGGTGCACCAATGTAACTTTTCATAGGTTTAGGTTTGTTTAGTCCATGGACATATGGAAAACCATGTGTGGCACCCTTTGGCACAGTCTAGCCCCGATATACCCGCGGCGGGACACTTCGACGTACACGTCCGGGAATCGATAAGTGTTATCGCCCGAAGGTGAGGAATGTCGGACCGGGGATCCATGCCATGCACCATTTTGTGAATCACACCTTGCATCACACTTTGACACATAGCATAGGTCCACATGCAAGGTTTGGTGGGGTTCCGGTGCTCCGGCGGTCGTTATCCCCCTCCTTCCCCCAAAACAGTGGAACGTGTGCCCCAGCGGGTCTACCCCCTAGATTTCTCCGCGCGAGGGTGCACCAATGTAACTTTTCATTCCTTTATGTTTGTTTAGTACATATACACATGGAGAACCAAAGATTGGGACCCTTTGGCACATATACCAGCAGCTAGAGCCATTATCACACGATCGACGGTGTGCTCGGTCTCATTGGTTAGGGTTAGGTGTAGGGTTAGGGCTAGGGTTTAGGGGCTAGGGCTAGGGTTTAGGTTAAAGGGTAAGTATTTATGGTTAGGTTTAGGTTTAGGGTTTAGGGTTAGGGTTAGGGTTTATGATGCATGGTTCTGCAGTCTCGGCGTCGTGGTTTAGGGATTTAGAGGGGTTTAGGGCTCGAAGCCTCCCGAGCTTAGGGTTTAGGGTTTAGGGGAGCTACTTTTGCACCATTAGACCTTGCACCACACTTTGGAACATATCATAGGTCCACATGCAAGGTTTGGTGGGGTTCCGGTGCTCCGGCGGTCGTTATCCCCCTCCTCCACCCAAAACAGCGGAACGCGTGCCCCGGCGGGTCTACCCCCTAGATTTCTCCGCGCGAGGGTGCACCAATGTAACTTTTCATAGGTTTAGGTTTGTTTAGTCCATGGACATATGGAAAACCATGTGTGGCACCCTTTGGCACAGTCTAGCCCCCGATATACCCGCGGCGGGACACTTCGACGTACACGTCCGAGAATCGTTAAGTGTTATCGCCCGAAGGTGAGGAATGTCGGACCGGGGATCCATGCCATGCACCATTTTGTGAATCACACCTTGCATCACACTTTGACACATAGCATAGGTCCACATGCAAGGTTTGGTGGGGTTCCGGTGCTCCGGCGGTCGTTATCCCCCTCCTTCCCCCAAAACAGCGGAACGTGTGCCCCAGCGGGTCTACCCCCCTAGATTTCTCCGCGCGAGGGTGCACCAATGTAACTTTTCATTCCTTTATGTTTGTTTAGTACATATACACATGGAGAACCAAAGATTGGGACCCTTTGGCACATATACCAGCAGCTAGAGCCATTATCACACGATCGACGGTGTGCTCGGTCTACTTGGTTAGGGTTAGGTGTAGGGTTAGGGCTAGGGTTTAGGGGCTAGGGCTAGGGTTTAGGTTAAAGGGTAAGTATTTATGGTTAGGTTTAGGTTTAGGGTTTAGGGTTAGGGTTAGGGTTTATGATGCATGGTTCTGCGAGCTCCGGCGTCGTGGTTTAGGGATTTAGAGGGGTTTAGGGCTCGAAGCCTCCCGGTTTAGGGTTTAGGGTTTAGGGGAGCTACTTTTGCACCATTAGACCTTGCACCACACTTTGGAACATATCATAGGTCCACATGCAAGGTTTGGTGGGGTTCCGGTGCTCCGGCGGTCGTTATCCCCCTCCTCCCCCAAAACAGCGGAACGCGTGCCCGGCGGGTCTACCCCCCTAGATTTCTCCGCGCGAGGTTCCACCAATGTAACTTTTCATAGGTTTAGGTTTGTTTAGTCCATGGACATATGGAAAACCATGTGTGGCACCCTTTGGCACAGTCTAGCCCCCGATATACCCGCGGCGGGACACTTCAGCCGTACACGTCCGAGAATCTGCTAAGTGTTATCGCCCGAAGGTGAGGAATGTCGGACCGGGGATCCATGCCATGCACCATTTTGTGAATCACACCTTGCATCACACTTTGACACATAGCATAGGTCCACATGCAAGGTTTGGTGGGGTTCCGGTGCTCCGGCGGTCGTTATCCCCCTCCTTCCCCCAAAACAGCGGAACGTGTGCCCCGGCGGGTCTACCCCCTAGATTTCTCCGCGCAGGGTGCACCAATGTAACTTTTCATTCCTTTATGTTTGTTTAGTACATATACACATGGAGAACCAAAGATTGGGACCCTTTGGCACATATACCAGCAGCTAGAGCCATTATCACACGATCGACGGTGTGCCCGGTCTATCGGTTAGGGTTAGGTGTAGGGTTAGGGCTAGGGTTTAGGGGCTAGGGCTAGGGTTTAGGTTAAAGGGTAAGTATTGATGGTTAGGTTTAGGTTTAGGGTTTAGGGTTAGGGTTAGGGTTTATGATGCATGGTTCTGCAGCTCCGGCGTCGTGGTTTAGGGATTTAGAGGGGTTTAGGGCTCGAAGCCTCCCGGTTTAGGGTTTAGGGTTTAGGGGAGCTACTTTTGCACCATTAGACCTTGCACCACACTTTGGAACATATCATAGGTCCACATGCAAGGTTTGGTGGGGTTCCGGTGCTCCGGCGGTCGTTATCCCCCTCCTCCCCCCAAAACAGCGGAACGTGTGCCCCGGCGGGTCTACCCCCCAGATTTCTCCGCGCAGGGTGCACCAATGTAACTTTTCATTCCCTTAGGTTATGATTTAGGGTTAGGGTAAGGTTTAGGGTTAAGGGTTATGGTTAGGGATTTCGGGTTGATCTCGCAACTCCCGCGTTAGCAATTGAAGTTGCGTCTACCCCCTTGATTTTTCCGCGTGAGGTGAACCGGATTGAATCACATATTTATTGAAAAGCATGGGACATATATTATTACATAATACACATTTTGAAAAAACAAGTTTAATATAATTTTTAAATAAAACTTAATGTTATCGATAATTAAAATGGTAAAAATAAAAAATTCTTTGCCGTGCGTGAGCCCACGGCAAAGAACTCTGCCGCACGGCAAAGGAAACTTTGCGCACGGCAAAGGCCTAGCCGCACGGCAAAGGTTATTTGCGCACGGCAAAGTCTTTGCCGCACGGCAAAGCGCCCCGCCGCACGGCAAAGGCCTCGCGCACGGCAAAGGCTTTTCACTTAACCCTAAAACGCATCGATCCGACCAGGTGTTCCCCGGCCAGATCGAGCACGCGCCCCCACCTGCCTCCTCCCACGCGCCAAGCGCCGCCGCCCACCTCCTGCTCTCCTCTGCCCCTCCGGCCAGCCGCCGTCGCCAGCCCCCACCGCCCACGCAGCCGCCGCTGCTGGCCCCACCCGCCCACGCAGCCGCCGCTGCTGGCCCCTCCGCCCACGCAGCCGCCGCTGCTGGCCCCTCCGGCCAGCCGCCGTCGCCAGCCCCCACCGCCCACGCAGCAGGCCGCCGTCGCCCACCTCCTGCTCCTCTACCCCTCCGGTCAGCCGCCACCGCCTGGGCCGCCCCTTCCCTGCCCTGCCTCCCGCGTCGAGCCGCCCTGCCTCCCGCTCCTCTGCCCCTCGAGCCGCCCTGCCCTGCCTCCCGCGTCGCTGCGGCCTGCCCTGCCTCCGATCCCGCATCGCTGCTCAATTAAGGTTAGCAATTTTTCTATCTCTTACTTTTTTTGTTCTAGTCGGTACATGCAAAGAAATATATAAAGTATACAAACAATCAGTAGCGCGCAATAGCAATCGTAGCAAATGAGTAGATGCAAAGAATCGGTGACAATGCCAATCGCTTGCAATTCCGTAGATGCAAATGCAACAGCGGTGAGGATCTCTTGGCCGCAATAACGGAAAGCTCTTCGAGGCGCCGGAGGTGAAGCGAGATAGTAATCTGGAGGTGAAGCGAGATAATATTTTAGTGTTTAGTATAAATTAGAAATAGGAATTTAGCTTTGAAAAAGGTGTTTATGATACGGATATGTTAAAACTAGCCCCATATGGCAAAAATAAGATAATGTGCCGGAAGGAAATTCTTTATGGTGAAGTAATATTGTTATACCACTATTGTAAAAAATTCTTGTTCACTTGCATGACTATTTTTCTCGTTATGCGAGCGATGCTTCGAGGTGGACACGAGGGGCGGCGTCGCGGGGGTGTTTGACGGGGCGTTTCGGATCTTCTTCGACGATTCTCTCAGAGGGTCGTTGGTCTTCTTCGCCGGCTGTCGGTCACGCTTCGAGGGTGAGAATCCGTTCGCCTCTCTTGTACCTAGGTTTTTTCTTTATGTCTAGATCACCAAGTCCGTCGCGATACCTAGGCGTCTCTTCCCGACCGTAAGGGTTACGCGGATAAATATGCATTAGTGGTCTCGCATATTATGAACCGTAACTCTTACGGCATTTATCGGGACAGCCGGCGGATGCGTAGTTGGGTACGTTCTCCGTGCTCTACCCCGATCCGAGACAGGATTTCGGTAGCGCCTCCCCGTTGTTCTCCGGATGCACACCCCTCTCGGCTTTTTGCCGAGACGTGTATCGGGAGAGCAGCGGGGAGGTGCCGCCAAATTCTGTCTCGGATCGGGGTAGAGCTGGGAGAACGTACTCAATCTACGGATCCGGCGGCTGCTAGGAGCCCACCTAGTAGAGTTTCAGGTTGATGCACGCGTAAAATAAATAAATATATGATGCATTTATTTCCTATTTGATATATAAATGCTATGTTCGTCTGTTTTGTTGCTGATTAGAGGATGGATAATCGTGGCTGGATGTACGATGGCAGAATCAGCCGGTGCAACTATACTCGATGAATGGGGAGAAAAGACCGAGCAGCTTTGTGGATAGGGCGTTTGCCATCCCTAGCAGACCTATAAGTGTTTGGTGCCCTTGTAGTAAGTGCGCTAACCGAAAGGCACAGGACAAGGAAACTATGAGTATGCACCTGATCAAGTTTGGGTTCACACCGTCCTACAGGATTTGGACTTACCATGGAGAAAAGGCAAAGAAACGTGCTAGGAAGGAGGTGCGGCAGATTCAACCTAGGGGGGAATATGACACTCGGTTTTGATAGGTGCTTAGAAAACTTGGCTAATGGTAATGTGCCCGAAAGCTCTCATGTAGAGGTGGAGACACCTCGGGATGCGGAGACAAGTGAGGACCCGGAGGAAAACACAAAGGAGTACTATGAGGCTCGTTTGCTTCGCAGAAACCCCTACATGAAAATACAGAGGTTACCCAACTAGATGCCATCGCTCGCCTTATGGCCTTGAAGTGCCATAGGAACTTGTGCAGAGATGGGTTCGATGAACTTCTCGGTCATCGTAGGCAGCCTTCCGCCGAAAGGGCACCTCTTGCCGCAAAACTTCTACTATTCGACCAAATTGCTCGGTGACCTTAAGATGTCATCTCAGCAGATACACGCTTGTCCAAAGGGATGCATGCTATTCAGAGAGGAGCACGCTGACACAAATTATTGCATCAAATGCAATTCCTCTAGGTACTTTGAGGTAGACCGCAATGGTGATGGTCAGAAGAGGCAGACCACGGTTGCCAAGAATATCCTCCGCTATCTTCCGGTTCTACCGAGGATCCAGCGGCTCTTCATGACCGAGGATACTGCCCAACGAGATGAGGTGGGCCGTGGAAGGAAACGAGATACACCGACAAGATGATACATCCGTCGGATGGTACCGCATGGAAGAACTTTGTGAAGAAATTTCCACCGAAAGCAGTGTGACCCGAGGAGCGTAGCAGCTGCGATATCAACTGATGGGTTCAATCCATATGGTATGTCGGCTGCAGTATACAGCTTGTTGGCCAGTGTTTGTTATTCCCATGAACCTCCCCCCTGGCGTCTGCATGAGATCGGAGAACATGTTTGTGTCGATGATAATCCCGAGGCCCAAATACCCGGGCAAGAACATGAATGTGTACCTGGAACCGCCGGTGGATGACTTGGTTCGTGGCTGGGAAGGTCGCGGGATCCGAACATATGACGCATCAAAGAAGGAGTACTTCGATATGTATGTGTGGTACCACACGTCCCCGCATGACCTGCCAGCGACGTGCTTTGTTCCGCGGGTGGTGTACACATGGGAAGTGGCCTTGCCCACAGTGCAGACAGGCCGTGACTTTCTTCGGCTAAACAAGGGAGGCAAGTATTCATGCTTTGATGAAGCTCGACGAGTTCCTTGAGCGGAGGCATGCATACGGGAGTGATGTAAAGAGTTTCAAGAAAGGCCGTGTTGTCCGTGGCCCGAAGCCAATTCCGAAGACCGGAACGGAAATCAAGGCCGAGTTAGATGCTCTTCAGCCTAGCCCCGATGGGAATGGTTTCTTAGGATATGGGGAGACACACCAATGGACTCACAAGCCGTGCTTATGGAAGCTCCCTTACTTTGAGTTTCTCGAGCTCCCGCATAACATTGATGTAATGCACACCGAGAAGAATATCGGTGAAGCCATTTGGAGCACGATTGTGGACACCGAGAAGACGAAGGATAACATAAAGGCTCGAATTGATCAAGAAAGGTGGTGTGATAGGCCGGAGTTGAACATGCAGCCACCTAATGGTGCCAAAAAAACTTGGACTAAGCCACACGCTCCGTTCTGCCTCACAAAGGCCCAAAAAAGGGAGGTCTTCCAATGGATGAAGGACTCCTTGTTTTTCCCCGATGGGTTCGCAGCCAACCGGATGAGGGGCCTGAACATTGAAACGCCTGCGAGTACAAGGACCGAAGAGTCATGACTACCACATATGGCTTGAGCGGATAATGCCGGTGATGATTCGAGGCTATGTCCCCGAGAAGACTTGGCGAGTGCTAGCGAGGTTGAGTTTTTTCTTCCGCCGGATTTGTGCTAGGGAGTTAGACACTAAAGTGATTGAGAAGTCTGGATGAAGAGGCACCCGTGTTGCTTTGCGATCCGGAGAAGATCTTTCCTCCGGGGTTTTTTAATCCGATGCAACACATGATCCCGCACCTCGCGGAGGAGTGCTTAAAGGGGGCCCGAATTGGGGCCGTTGGCAGTTTGGTCCCGAGAGAGAAACACAAAAGCTTCGTCAAATGACCGGCAATAAATGCAAGATCGAAGCATCCATAGCCGAGGCAGTCCCGAACGTGGAGGTGGCAAACTTCACCACTAAGCACTATGATCCCAACATTCCCACAAAGCACAACCCGGTCCTCCGTTACAATGCCGCCAACAATGAAGAAGTACCCAAGCTTAGCATCTTCGTGGGGCTTGGTGGCAAGTCAAGTGGCTCGAAGCCGTACGGAACGGACCTACCCGAGCGGACCTTGATCCACTCGTATGTCTTAAACACCATGGTCGAAGTGAAGCCGTACATCGAGTAAGTGCGAACCATTTAATTATTCGCAAACGTTCACTCGTATGTTCGTGGCTAACTCTTCCTCTTTTCATCGGTATAGGAAATTCAAGGCTATACATTGGAAGAATACCCACAGGGAGCCTACCCCGGAAGAATCCAAGCAAATTTTCGATAAGGGAGGCGGTTTCGGTTTCAGTAGCTGGTTTTGTAATTTGGTACTATTCTATCCAAATTAGCTAGCACTTCCTACATTTATCGGTCATTTCTCGTTCTAAACTTCTTGTGCTAAACTTGTAGGCAAGAACCGACAAAGAGATGAAGTCGGAGCTAAGAAAAATTGCTAGGGGCTTTGACCATTCCGTAGAAGCGTTCAACTCCTATGACGTGAACGGGTATCGCTTCCGCGACTCCATCAATACACAACAAGCCGGCCCAACGCGAAGACAATAAATAGTGGGGTGGTATGTCAAGGTGATGATGGGCTCCATTACTATGGAAGAGTCGAGGGTATATACGAGCTGAATTACGGGTTTCACAAAGGGCTAAATCCCGTCGTCTTCAAATGCCATTGGTTTGACCCACGTCGGGTGAGACGGGATCCTGAAATTGGGTTGGTCGAAGTTGAAAGGAACTCCGTTTATAAGGGAGAGGATGTGTACATCTTGGCAACCCAGGCCTTTCAAGTATTCTATCTCCCGTACGCGTGCAGAAACCCGACAAAACGTCTACATGGATGGGATGTTGTGATGACGGTGCCTTCACGCAATAGGCCGCCCCCGCCAAACAAGGACGATTACCGCCGCGTAGACCCCTCAGCAAGGAGTGTCGAGTTTTATCGAGAAGAAGGGCTCCCCGGCCATTTCACAATCGGCTTGCCGACTATCGATGACATGGTCGTAGACGATGAACAAGAAGACGCGGGCATGGATGGAGACAATGCGAGAAGATGAAGATGAGGATGTCTGTGCCCTGGAAGACCCGAGTTTGCTCGAGGCGTTCAAAGCGGGGATTGACCTCGATGCGGATGGACCACCTCCAGGTTTCATTGATGATTATTGGTTCGCCGAGCCTGATGACGATGAGGAGACACGCGGTCCAATCACGGATGGCGACACAGTGCTACCGATCTATGTAGTAGTAATTGTGAGGCTAGCCTATTTGTAATAACTCCGTGTAATAGAGATTGTCTAGCTAGGTTATTTGTAAGAACTCCGTGCTATGTTTGAGAGAACTCTATGGTAGCTATTTGTTGCTTCCACTAATTAATTAATGTTCATCCTTTTGCATTATTTGTTGCTTTCATTAATGTTCATCTACTTATATTTCTGTTGCTTTCACTAATATTTATCTCTTTACAATATTGCGTACTAATAAACCACTCTCTTCATTTGTGTTTGCAGGTGATTGAAGCATGGCGCCAAAAAAAGGGGTGGCGGTCTTAAAAAGAAGCTCAAGGACTTGGTAGGTGTAGGGACTTCGAGGCGGGGCCGAGCTACTACCCCCCTCCTAGCCCCCCTCCCGCCGCTCCCACGAGGCGGCCGCGTAGGAAGAATGCGACGCGGGTACTCACTCCTAGTCCTAGCCCCCTCCCGCAGCCCGATGATGATGACGAGGAGGAGGACCAGGAGCACCACGGGGTGGGGAGGACCAGGAGGAGGAGGTGGGTGGGGAGGACCAGGAGGAGGAGGGGGGTGGGGAGGACCAGGAGGAGGAGGGGGATGAGGACGACCTCTCGGAGGATGAGGGGTTGGGGAACTTAGTGTTCGATCCTGATCCAAGCCTAGAGTGGTGTGAGCCGGAGGATTACCAGTACGTTCCAGCTTTGGAGAGGCTGAGGCCACGTGATAGGAAGCCATATCGGCGTGGGATAACACAGCTCCCCTCGCCGAAGAGCTGGCGCTACAGGCACGTTGTTCTTGTGCCCTATGGAAGGAGGTACATGTTATTTTTTGGCATTTCGTTATCGCAATTTTGTCATTATCAAAATTATTATCACATACATATTGATGTTGTCGTTTCATGGTGCAGCTCGTTCCAGCTTTGAAGACCCGACGCAGAGACCGCCACGTGGGTACTCGAACATCCTTGGGGGCCTACTTAGATTTTATTTCCCCGGGATAGTCGATCTCCCTACCGGTGGCTGCGACGTAGCTTGGAGGTGGGCGCACTACAGCCTCGCGGAAGATCCTCTTGGCCGCGGCACCGCGGCGGATTTGGTTGTTGCCAAATTCTGGGTACGTGACTTTTGACTTCTTACCATTCATACACTCTCCTTGGTTCACAATAATTGCACTAATGCCCCTTGTTTTACCTATGTTGCAGAAATTCTTCAAGAGGGCCGAGGGCAAGGAGAATGCGTGCGATGATGTCCTACACCAGCTTGCAAGGAAGAGGGTGACCGGCATGCACTACGAGGCACGTGTTCAATGCGTCCGCGATCGGCACGCCGACCGCTTCGTCCACATGAGTAAGGAGGACGCTCGCGACACGCTCATGCAGCCGTGGCAGTACTTGCATGGTATTTGCATTTATGTGTTATTGATTTCTTTATCGCCATGTAGTTTATTTTACCATAATGGGTTTATCTTGTGCATGTAGAACCCTCCTCGCACGTCGGCAACGACGATAGGTGCTTTCGTGCGATGGTCATGTGGTGGACATGCCCCCAGCACCTCAAGAAGCACGAGGAGGGCAAGAAGAAGCGGGCAGAGATGCGAGGTGGATCGCATATCCAAGGCAGCATCCCCATCTCTCTTCACCTGCGTAAGGAGGTGAGCAAATTAATGGTTCCTTCATTCTTTGAATTCATGTTATATATTTGTTAACTCTCCAAGGGTGTGTCACTTCACCGAATTACATGTTCTCTTTTGCAGGAAGTCGGGACGGGAGCGAAGCCTCAACGTCTTTGCCGTGCTAAAGAAGATGAAGCAAAGGAAGACGCCTGATCCCGAGACGGGGTCCGTGTGGGTTAACCCGCAATCCGAGACCCGAGTGCACGTCGTATGTCTCCAAGTTCAAGCGGAAGTACGGCGAGGAGGCCAATCCAGAGGCCGAGGACTTTGACCCTGAGGTCGCGGTGCTTGCGGGAGAAGGCTTGAAGCATGGCCGCCTATGGTTTGGTGACGGGTGCGTCGACCCAGCGAGGGTTCCCTCTCTCCGCCGGATCCGTCGTGGTCGTAAGAGCGGCCAGCCTCGAGGTAGAGCCCGGCCACGGGCTTCGGATCTAGCTCGTCGAGCGGTTACGGGTATGTTCTTCCTCGGGTCTCTACATTTCCTTTACATGCTTTCCATTGAAATGTTAATGACATCGCGGCAACACAACGTAGGAGGAGATGGCAGCGAAGGAGCAGGCGGCCCAGGAGCACGCACGGAACATGGAGCGGACGATTCTGGAGTACCAGCAGCAGCAGACACATATGATGCAGCAGATGCAACAGCAGCAGCAGATGATGCAGCAGCAGCAGGCACAGATGAGCTGGCTGATGAGCCATACGGCTCTGTCTACTCCACCGGGGAGTCTTCCTCCTCCACCTTACTCCATGTGGATGCCGCCACCGCCCACTCAGACCCCGGGGACACCTATCACCGTCAACAACATGAACATCATCCGGAGCATGAACCGCGGTGAGTCCTCTTGTGCCCAACCCGCTACTTGTTCAAGTGTTCAATATGCAAATGCAAATGTTCATTCCATCAACATGCTTATAGATTATATGTCACAAGGCAATGACGATGAGGCCGGCGGAAGCGGAGGAGGACAAGGTTGATGGCATGGTCTTCGTGCACTCGTCGTCGTTGTAATGCATTGTTCGCACTTGTTATGGATTGTTCGCACTTGTTATGGATTGTAATAATGGACATTGCACTTGTTATGCATGAACTATGTGTGCTCGATGTATTTGTGGTGTTGTTGATGTGTTTGGTGATGCTATGGTGAATATATATGTTGTATATGTTATATATTTGTGAAATGCAATATTTGAACTGCAGGGATAAATGAAAAACAGCAAAAAAATGAAAAAATCAGGCCCCTTTGCCGTGTGTGTGCACACGGCAAAGGACATTTGGTCACTTTGCCGTGCGCACACGCACGGCAAAGGCGCCACGTGGCGCAAGCCCGTGCTCCCGGGAGGCGCTGGGTGTGCTCGGAGGAGGCTTTGCCGTGCTGGGAAGGGCGAGGGCGCACGGCAAAGAAGTTTGCACGGCAGAGACTAGGCTCACGGCAGAGACTAGGCGCACGGCAGCGAGGTAGACGCACGGCAGAGAAGTTGGCACGGCAGAGACTAGGCGCACGGCAGAGACTTGTCGCACGGCAGCGAACTAGACGCACGGCAGTGATTTGTCGCACGGCAGCATAGTAGACGCACGGCAACGTTTTGCCGCACGGGAAACGCGTGGGCTCACGGCAAAGCTCAGGACGCACGGCAAAGACGTTGCCGTGCAGACTACCCGAAGCGCACGGCAATGACATCGTTGCCGTCGGTAGCGTTGCCGAGCGCTCGTTGCCGTGCGGCCCACGCACGGCAAAGACTTTGCCGGGCGTATAGGCCCCTTTGCCGTGCGATTTGTCGCACGGCAACGTCTTGTTTT
>NC_061511.1:58382655-58513850 GCF_022539505.1 Lolium rigidum | reverse complement strand
ACGAACCGGTACGAAAGCCCCTCCCAAACCGGTACCAAAGCTCCTCGCCCACCTGAGCCCTCAAACCGGTACAAATGGCCCCATTGGTAACGGTTCGTAAGGGAACCGGTACCAATGGCTTAGATGGATGAGAGGTTTTCTACTAGTGCGTATGCTCACTCTGAAAAGCCTACCAACCTCTTATTTGCTCTAAAATAACTATGACCCTTGCGCGGGTGACTCCATTCTGCTGTGGACGGACGTACCAACTCTGGTATGGAAAATGGAATAGGGGACATGAACTTCTTTTGTAGGTCGTTATACATAGTATTTGGTAATGGCAACTACCTGTAGAAGTTACATTTTGAAGGCCGTGTGTATCCAAAACGTCACTTTTTTTTTAATTGGAGGGAGTAAGAAGCTTAGGATAGGTAGGTACTTACCTGCGTATGTGCTTTGGCGCCTCAGCTAGCTGCCCCTATTGGTGTAGCCCTGTGGTGACTATATGCCAGGCCCCACATGATGCCTGAACTTTATACATTTGTAATGTTTCTCAAACTGGTTCGTGCACAGCCATGATGACAACATGAATGTGTTTTATTACCTTCGACAATTATTATTTGTGTGTATGCCTCTGGTTCATTTGACCTTATTTTCAGCAATAGGGTGCCATGCTTGTTTGTATGATGTCTGTCACCCCAAGGCTGATGCGTACAGTGGTGGTCGCTCTGAAGATTGTCGCTTGAGGGGCATGTTTTGTTATGATGGACCAAAGGAAGATTTGGGATATACTCCCTCCGAGGTTACGATGATTACCTAGCAAGTAGTATTTGCCATTTGTTTTGCTGATTCATTCATTGTTGACTGCTTGTTTTTACAGCTGGAAGCTGAGGAGGCCTCTGTAAGACTTATGTACGAGGTAATGAAGCATCTTGTTTTCTATTAGTGACACCTATAATAGTATGATGCCTATTTAGATTATTTATTGTCTATGTATTTATTATACTCAGGATCTTGACCCTTCCTATTTTTTGGAGAGATAAATCGAAAGAGGGTGCTAGGGTGGAGCCTAAGAAGGACGCTACAGAGGAAGTGCCAAGAGTCATGTTAGATTATTAGGCAATTTCCGTGTGAGTTTGATTACCGAAAGCAACATTACAGATGCACAAGCATACTTAACCACACACATCAGACTAAGCACATGCATCAGATCTGAACATGGAACAAGTAGCAGTGCAAGGTAGGAGAGGAAAAGCACGTACATCGCGACCGGGAAGGTCGCACCAGCAGCAGCAGCACCACCACCATGGGTATTGTTGATGTCTCCCATGGTGTAGTCGGATCTGGCGATGAAGCAGCCGAAACGTCGAAGAAGAGCACGAACATCAGCGAGCAGTAGCGCCGAGACGCTCCCCAAAAACCTTATTGCCCGTCTCCCGGTGCAGGATCTCAACGGACGGAGTTTCGGAGGCCTGCTCTCCCGAACAGCTGTGCACGCAGTCACCGGGATGGGGAAGACTAGAGAATAGCACAACAAAAGAAACTTTGTGAGAGAGACGAACTAGAGAGTTCTGAGAACTGTGTGTTTCTCTAGATCTGATATGTCTCCTTTTATAGCCTGGGAAGCCGACCCGACCCGACCGCGTTACCACGCGTAGGAAGCCAGGGACACGCGGCGAACATGCACATGCAGGTCGACACGTACCCAACACAGTTGGTGCACCAAGCAAAAGTTTAGGCTTCCTTGAGTGTGACTCGAACTCGAACTCGAGTCGTGAAACGCGACGTGCGTGCGTGACAAGGCGAGGCGAGGCGGGGCGGGCGGAGGAGGAGGAGTGCGCGAGGGCTCCTTCTATTCTCACTCACTTGGAATGACTAGAACAGCAGCCCTTATATACCACTCCAACTCTCTCCCAACTAGCAATGTGGGACTAAAATTTGTCCCTCAAGGCTGTCCCAAGCTGCCAACGTGATGGGCCTTGAGATTTCAGGAATTGTAGACTACATGGGCTGCCTTACTGGGCTGCAGCCCATCTACATTCAACAATCCCCCACCAGATCTCATATGCACATCAGATGACACATTAGTTCCATTCACTGTTTAATATACCTGCACTTCAGTGGAGACTGTTAAGTTGAACTTCCACTTAGGCAAGGTGCTACGCTTGACTACAACTGAACAATGGACTATGCCTTGAATTGTCAGTCTTTGTGCAGCAAGTTTCGCTCAATGCCGGCATGGTACTAGGCTACCATAGCCTTCCCCTCGGGTGGAGCTTATAAGTCATACTCCTTGGCCTTTCATGAGCTTACTAGAGATTCACCCAAATCTCCCACACTATGACCAGTTGTGTCACTCATATAGGTGTGTTCTTCAAAGATCGCCCTGTAGGACAGTGTCTTCGCTCATCAAGAGCCACTCAGAACACATTAAGACATTGTCAACTTGCCTTACAGTAGCTATGAGAGAATTGCATCTGCAGCGTAGTGGGAGTATTAAATTTTCTCTCAACTCAGTTACTCCGATTTGTTTTCCCAGGTCCTAGTTCACGGAATTTCCGATCACATAGGTTGGGTTACCCCCTCGGCAACTCAAGTGGGTCTCAAACCCATCTTCCTCGATGCAAGGTCTATCATATTTCTTGATAGTCCTTTTGTGAAAAGATCTGCCAGATTTTTAGCACTTTGGACATAATACAATGCAGTCACTCCGGAGTTCTTCAGTTTTCTGACAGACTTCAATCTCCTCTTGATATGTTTGGAGCTTTTCATGTTATCCTTAGAACTTTTCACTTTGATAATCACAGTTTGATTATCACAGTTCATGAGGATGGCCGGTATTGGTTTTTCAACCATGGGCAAGTCCATCAAGAGCTCACGAAGCCATTCCGCTTCGACAGTAGCTGTATCTAATGTTGTGAGTTCTGCTTCCATAGTTGACCTCGTTAAGATGGTCTCACTTGCAAGACTTCCAGGAAACAGCGCCACCACCAAGAGTGAAAACATATCCACTTGTGGCCTTCATCTTAGCATCAGAAATCCAATTGGAATCACTATACCCTTCAAGTCCTCTTGGATACCCGGTATACTGAATTTCATAACTCATGGTTCCCTTTAGATAGCGCATCACTCTCTCAAGAGCATGCCAATGATCATCTCCCGGGTTGGCCACAAACCGGCTAAGTTTGCATACATCAAACGAGATATCAGGCCTCGTAGCGCAAGCTAAATACATGAGTGAACCAATGATTTGAGAGTATCTTAATTGATCTCTAGTTGCGTTTTCATTCTTTCGAAGCAAGACACTAGGATCATAAGGTGTGAGAGAAGATTTTCAATCAGCATAGCCAGATCTGCTAAACACCTTCTCAACATAATGAGATTGCACAAGTGTAATCCCATTATTCCCATCTCTCAATAACTTGATGTTCAATATAACATCAGCTTCTCCAAGATCTTTCATCTCGAAACACTGAGATAAGAAGGTTTTTACCTCCTCAATCACTTTGAGACTTGTCCAAAAATGTATCTCATCCACATACAAGCATAGGACAACTCCCTCACCCCCACCATGGCGGTAATACACACATTTGTCAGCTTCATTGACAACAAAGCCCACAGATGTCAAAGTTCTTTCAAACTTCTCATGCCATTGTTTCGGTGCTTGTTTGAGACCATACAAAGATTTCTTTAATTTACACACCTTTCTTTCTTGACCTTGCAGTACGAAACCATCAGGTTGTTCCATGTAAATTTCCTCGTCCAACTCTCCATTTAGGAAAGCCGTCTTAACGTCCATTTGATGAACGAGAAGACCGTGTGAGGCAGCCAATGACAGTAGTACTCGAATGGTGGTCAATCTCGCCACAGGTGAGTAGGTATCGAAGAAATCTCCGCCTTCCTTTTGGGTATAGCCTTTGGCTACAAGCCGAGCTTTGTACTTCTCAATAGTACCATCAGCTCGAAAATTCTTCTTAAATACCCATTTACATCCTACAGGTTTGCACCCATAAGGACGCTCAGTTAACTCCCACGTTCCATTAGCCAAGATGGAATCCATCTCGCTTTGAACCGCTTCCTTCCAGTAGTCTGCATCAGGAGATGCGAGAGCTTCTGAAATGGTAGTGGGAGTATCATCCACAAGATACACAATGAAATCATTACCAAAAGACTTTGCAGTCCTTTGTCTCTTACTCCTTGTGGGAGCTTCATTGTCATCTTCATCAGAATCTGAACTCTCATCATCAGATTCGTCATCAGACTCCATAGGAGTTTCATGTATTGGATCAGATTCCCAACTAGACATGCCATGCATATCTCTCATAGGAAATATATCCTCAAAGAATGTAGCATCTCTTGATTCAAAGAAGGTGGCAACATTCATGTCGTCCACTCCAGATTTCACCACAAGAAATCTATAAGCAATTCTATGGGCAGCATAGCCAAGAAAGACACAGTCCACGGTTTTGGGTCCAAGCTTTCGCTTTTTGGTGATTGGCAAATTCACTTTAGCCAAACAGCTCCAAGTTCGTAGGTAGGAGAGTGTTGGTCTTTTCTTTTCCCATTCCTCATAAGGGGTAATCTCTTTATTCTTGGTTGGAACACGGTTTAGGACATGACACGAAGTCAATATAGCCCCCCCACCATTCCTTGGATAAACCCGAAACATCTAACATCGCGTTAACCAAATCTGTTAGAGTACGGTTTTTCCTTTCCGCAATCCCATTGGATTGTGGGGAATTGGGAGGCGTCCTCTCATGGATTATACCATGTTCCGCACAGAATAAATTGAACTCATTAGAAAAGTACTCTCCACCACGATCGGACCGAACCCTTTTTATCTTTCTTTCAAGTTGGTTCTCAACTTCAGCCTTATAGATTTTAAAGAAATCCAAGAGCCTCATCTTTAGTTTTCAGGAGATACACATAACAATACCTAGTGGAATCATCAATCAAAGTCATGAAATATTTCTTTCCACCTCTTGTCAACTCACCATTCATCTCACATAGATCTGAATGTATGAGCTCTAGTGGTGCCAAGTTTCTTTCCTTCGCAGGCTTGTGAGGCTGCTTTGCTTGCACACAAGCATGACACTTAGAGCCTTTGACAAAGGTGAATTTCGGAATTAAACTCATATCAGCAAGCCGCGTCATACAACTGAAATTAACAAGACAAAGTCGTGAATGCCAAACATTAGTTTCATTAACACTAGTGCTTACATGGTTCACAATATTATCACAGAAGTCTTCTACAGAGAAGCGCAACATTCCCTTCACATTCATAACCCTTTCCAACAAAAGTTTCATACTTAGACAGTACAACTTTATTGGACTCAAACACACTACAAGAGAACCCGTCCTAAAGCAACAGATACTTAGCACCGAATCACATACTTATTGCAAAAGAAAATCGTAGATACACATGGATGCGTTGCAGTCTACAACCCCGTCCAATACATATGAACCTATAAAAAATAATTATGGGCCTAGCCCACTAAGGATCACTCCCTTACGTATATCTCAACCCCACCATCGCACACAACGCCCACGCCTCCACGAACGCACGCTCCTCGTCTCCCCTAGACCTAGCCGCCTCCCTCCTCTAGTCCTCTTCCCCAGGGTGCCGGTTGGCCGTGGCGAGATTAGCATCGCTCGCTGGTGAAGCACCTCACGGTGATACGTCTTATTGTTTGGAAGAGGAACAAGGACGTCTCGAGTTGCTGATGTGATCGGGATTTGATCATGGCTTGCAGTCGTGTACCACAAGATCCCAGTGCAGCTAAGATGGATTTGGTACTACTTCGATCTGAAATCCCTTTGTATGTTTTTCCTCTCCAACCTCCTAACCCATGTTTTTTCCATTGGCCGATGTTGGCAGGAAGCACGGTGGTTTCTTCATGCAGGAACTTGGGTGAGGCACCGTGGAGTCATCAAAGCCAGCCAGCCACCTATGAGCCTCCGTTCTCCCTCCTGTAGGTGATTCATTTTTTTATTGTGCATCTTTCCTAGTATCTGATGATTATCCCCAATTAGCCTGCTATAATTAAATTTTCTTACTAAATCTGCGAGTGTGTTACTGTAATCTGCTTAGGTCTTTCATTCGTTTTCTCCCAAACATGTTTGTCCTGGTTGTTTGTTTACTCTCGTTCGTTCCTCCATGATAGCGATGGTTTATTGGAAGCGACACACGGGTGCGAGTTGGGTAGACAGAGGTGTTCTGAGCAAGGCCTGTCACAGGTTTGGATTGTGCAATTTCATCTTTTCCTCTGTCAGGCCTCCTTTGATCTACAAGATTTTTACAGAAAAAAAGCACGATTGTTAATCATTTAGTATTTTGTTCTGTAGCATCGTTTCATTCACAACCAAGGGAGCCCCTGGAGTGCAGGAGGATGGTGAGGTCAAGAATGACGGAAGAGGGGACATGAATAATTAGCACGGAGACTGTTCTGATGAGCAACGTGTCATTAGCAGGTAGCACACAAGGCTATTTTTAGTCATTAGCATGTATACTCTATTGTTATTGTTGTCGTACAAATCTGGGCATTTGAATAGATAGCAATGACTTGTACTCCCTCCGTTGCTATTTAATCAACACATGGAGACAAGACTAATGAACAAATAATTTTTTGATAGAAATCAATTAAATCCGAATAGAGGTAGTAGGTCTGATGAGCAATAGACTAGGCGAGTTTATTCTGATTTCTTCTCTAGTGGACTAGGCGAGTTTATTAGTTATGCTTATAAAGTTGCTTAAGATAGCACGTTTAACTCAACCAGTTTTATTTCCCTATATTTCAAGCGACCACTAAAGAAAGTCTACTCATGATTATTAGATAAAATGTTCAGATGTGTGATTCCATAATTGCTCATTTTATCTATCTCTGTTTGTTAATTAAGAATTTTGATATTGTGTTAGATGTACACAACCTAGTTAATCAAAGGAGTTTTGATATTCTGTTTGTTGGATTTATTTATTCAGGTATCCTTGTTCTTGTTTCTTATCCATATTTCCGTTAGCATGTCACTCAGTGTGGTAGCACAATGCCTTGTAAGTCTGATGAGCTATATTTCAAATGCACAAGCAACAATTTCTTGGCTACAGACTTAGCTTGGGCATGACACTACGGTGATCAAAACCTCGTTTACATATTGTTAAGCAGGTACATAATATCAATTTAGTATACGCTTCATCCTACCTTTTGCAACTATGATATTGAAAGCATTTTTTTGCAGGCTCGATAGATCATCAAGACTTGCTATACACGGGATGTCTAAACAGGCAAAAGTTGGAAGGAATATATACAAGAGTTGGCAGAATATTATATTTTGATGCAACATTGTAAAGTGTCTACTTTTCAGACAATTTTTATGTATGAACTGATCGTTCTAGTAATAATATTGAATTCCTTGTCAAGCAATACATTACTCTTCTACAAGTTTCATTTGTTTTGAATGTCATAAAAACGTTCCCTCAATCTGAGAAAAAGAATACACCATCTTCCACAATGATCAAACGATCCAAGCCACAAAATAAAAAAATTCAAAATAAAAATTTCAATAGCGGTGAGATGTGGACACAAAATAAAAATATTTCGAAATAAAAATTTCAATAGCTATCAGTTCTCTCTTTCAAGTTCCAACGCATACAGCCGTTGCTTGACCTCCGTAGCTATTTTGTAACGCCTATCCCCTTGGTTACCAACGCACGTATATGCGTTGCATTGTGCCTTAGCAACACCCAAAAACGCAACGCACTTTTATCCGTTGGTATGGGCCCTAGCAACGCCTAAATGGCCATTTAGATACGCATGAATGCGTTGCTGTAGAGGGGGTCTTCTTGTAGTGACACCAACTTAAACCCATCTTTCATAAGACGGGAGCCACTAACGAGATTCTTCTTGATAGAAGGGACATGCAAGACGTTCTTCAGTTGCACGATCTTTCCCGAAGTAAACTTCAGATCTACCGTGCCAACACCACGAACAATAGCATGTAACCCATTTCCCATCATTACTGAGGAACCTCGGACCTGATAAGAGGTAAACATGGAGATGTCAGCACACACATGAACATTAGCACCCGTATCAACCCACCATTCTGTGGGCTGAAACACCGAAAGAACAGTAGGTAATATATTACCATACCCTGTAGTTCCTTCCTGTGTGTTGCCAATGACCATGTTGACAGAATTTGAGTTCTGTCCAGCTTGACATTTCTTTCCTTTGCGTTGTTGACAGCGATTAGCCCAATGGCCTGTCTCGCCACACACCCAGCAAGGATCTTTCTTCTCCGTTTTCCCCTTCTTCTTGAAGTTGGTAGTCTGGGAGACTCCCTTGTCTTTCCCTTGGACTTGTGGGCATTTTTCTGTACCATATTGGCAGCAGAACATCCCTCGGTTCCTCCAGTGTGTTTGTCTTTTGCCCTCGCCTTCTCCTCAACATCCAGAGAGCCCATGATATTCTTAACAGAGAACTCATGCCTCTGATGTTTCAGAGAAGTGGCAAAGTTCCTCCACGAAGGGGCAAGCTTAGCGACAATGCATCCCGCGACAAACTTGTCCGGTAGCACACACTTGAGGAGCTCGAGTTCCTTTTCCATGATCTGTATCTCATGAGCCTGTTCTACTACAGATCGGTTCTCAACCATTCTGTAGTCATTGAACTGCTCCATTGCATACAGTTCACCTCCGGCATCGGCAACACCGAACTTAGCATCCAATGCATCCCACAGTTCCTTCCCATTTCGGATGTGCAGATAAGCATCAACCAACTTGTCTCCAAGCACACTTAGGACGGCACCCACAAAGATTACGGTGGCATCCCCGAACGCTTTATCCTCTTTAGGAGTAAGCGGACCTCTGAGAGTACCTTCCGCAACTCGGTGCACGCCCATAGAAGTGAGCCACAAGAGGGTCTTATTCTGCCATCTCTTGAAATGAGAACCCGTAAACGGGCTCGGTTTAAGCGCAGCAGCAAAACCAGACGGTGAAAATTGCCTAACCATATAAGGTTTTTGGATTGTTAGATTATTAGGAAATTTCCGTGTGAGTTTGATTACCGAAAGCAACATTACAGATGCACAAGCATACTTAACCACACACATCAGACTAAGCACATGCATCAGATCTGAACATGGAACAAGTAGCAGTGCAAGGTAGGAGAGGAAAAGCACTTACATCGCGACCGAGAAGGTCGCACCAGTAGCAGCAGCACCACCACCATGGGTATTGTTGATGTCGCCCATGGTGTAGTCGGATCTGTCGATGAAGCAGCCGAAACGTCGAAGAAGAGCACGAACAGCAGCCAGCAGTCGCGCCGAGACGCTCCCCAAAAACCTTATCGCCGGTCTCCCGGTGCAGGATCTCAACGGACGGAGTTTCGGAGGCCTGCTCTCCCGGACGGCTGTGCACGCAGTCGCCGGGATGGGGAAGACTAGAGAATAGCACAGCAAAAGGAACTTCATGAGAGAGACGAACTAGAGAGTTCTGAGAACTGTGTGTTTCTCTAGACACGCGTAGGAAGCCAGGGACACGCGGCGAACATGCACATGCAGGTCGACACGTACCCAACACAGTTGGTGCACCAAGCAAAAATTTAGACTTCTTTGAGTGTGACTCGAACTCGAGTCACGAAACGCGACGGGCGTGCGTGCGTGCGTGACGAGGCGGGGCGGGGCGGGCGGAGGAGGAGGAGTGCGCGAGGGCTCCTTCTATTTTCACTCACTTGGAATGACTAGAACAGCAGCCCTTATATACCACTCCAACTCTCTCCCAATTAGCAATGTGAGACTAAACTTTGTCCCCCAAAGCTGTCCCAAGCTGCCAACGTGATGGGCCTAGAAATTGTAGACTACATGGGCTACCTTACTGGGCTGCAGCCCATCTACATTCAACAACTCACTCTCTTAGAGATGGTTTTTTCTAAGCATGGCTAGACCTACACCATTACTCAGGGTGTGTTTGGGTGAGTTGTCGATTCTAAAAGGATCATAACTACACCGAGGTCAGCCCTCATTTTAGGCTAACGCGAGGTCACCTGACTATACCGTTTCTTGTAACCCCCCCCCCCCCCCGGTAAAAAAAATGCTGATCCTTATAACAAATCTTAACGTACTATATGAAGACCACGTTCTGGTGTGTTACATCGTAGATGATTTCAGCAAAAAGTTACACCAGACCAAAAAGCATTTACTATGTGAAGTATAGACACGTCAATCTCAGAGATGACTAAATTACATTTAGCGGGGAAAAACAAAATAACGTGCAGCAGACCAAAAAAAATCTACTATTAAAGCCACATCTGGTGAACTTATAATTTTTCTTTGGGTCCTAGTGTTTTGAGTTACATCGCATGTTCATCATCAACTGATGTCTAGTATGAACCAAACATAACTACTCAAACTGGTAGATCGAGACATTCAAGGCTAGAGCAACTATTACCTTGCAGGGGCGTTCGAACCACCGACCCGGGATGCAGTTGCCCCGATGGAATGTAGCCTCCGGCGCTTGAATGTAGCCGCCGCCACAGGATTCATCCTGCGGATGGAGAAGCATCCATGAGGATGCAACTGCGCCCCGAGATGCAGCCACTGCCATGAGGATGCAACATGTACCTCGGTACTCAGTAGTAGCAGCAGCTAGTAGAAGCCGATTTTGACAATGGCAGGGGCTAGCAGTAGCTAACAAGCCGCTGCCACATTATTCAGCCACCGCCACAATGATGTAGCTGCCGCTTCTGCGAGGATGCAACTGCCACCCCGAGATGCACCCCGAGATGCAGGCGATGCTGCGAGGATGTAATAGGAGCCTCGATAGTCAGTAGTAGCAGCAGCTAGGTGAAGTCAATTTTAACCATTGCAGGGGATATCAGTAGCTAACAAGCTGTCGTCACAGGATTCAGCCGTCGCCACATGGATGGAGCCGCCACCGTGAAGATTTAGTGGCCTTACCCGCTGCCGCGGTGAGGATGTGATAGCCGCCACCGCCAGGATGCAAGATGCGCCTCGGTAGTCGAAGACGATTTTGACCATTGTAAACTGCAAGACTCAGCTGCTTCAGAACATCAGTAATGCAAGAATTGTCGCACCAATCATGGTTTGCAGCTGCTCCTTCGCTCACCTGAAATATTAAATCAAACCATGAGAGCCAAGTGAACGGAAAAAACAGCAAGGAATGGACTTTATCAATCTCTAGCATAAGAATGAAAATGAAATGGGGGGAAATCACCATGGTGAATAAATGGGAAAAGTCTAGGAGGAAATAATGACACTTTACAAGTTGACAGAAAATGGAGCATCAATCTACATCATTGTCTTTAAATTAAGGATAATGGATAATATTAATCAGTTGAGGACGTTGGCATAGCCCAGTGGTTGGGGTCGCAGTGGCGCACCCCAACGACCAGAGTTCTAACCTTGTCCGGATTCAGGAACGAATTTTTGGAATTCTCACGCCGAGGTCCCGCTACAATCAGCGAATTAGTGTCTAGTTCCTGCTAGCACTAATTCATTTTTTTATAATATTAATCAGTTAAGCATTTTTGCTTAGCGATCCTCTATATGGTTTTTATATCTTATTAAAAATCATTCCCCAATCGTCTTATTACTAGCACATGATCCGTCACAGGATAACATGGGAGTACCAAACAAACAAGCAGATAGCAATCTGATATTTTATTTGCAAAAAGATATCTACAGCTACAGCTCGTGACAGTATATCAATCTGTTATGTTGCAACGGAATTGCTTCACACACGACAATCTTCATCCGATCTATGTACGATGCCTCCTCCTAGCGAAAGCACAGCTAATTAGTACCTGCGCCCTTTGTCTAAAGTTCCACTCCAAACAACCCAGAAATCAAACCCCTTTCACAACTTCACATCCCTTCGTAAAGCCATCTCCACCGTGACGATCCAAATGGACGTGTTGGATCGTCTGTTTTGGGCTGTTTGGGTGGCCGCGTGGACATGCGGATCTACCCGTCGGTCCGTTTAGGTCGCGCACTGTGCCAACACGCGGACGCACCCCAAAAGTCAAAGATAACAAAAAAAAATAATAAAGGAAACTAAAAACAAACTAAATTTAAACTACAGTTCATTTAAACTTAGCCCTATTTTGGGCAACTTTTACACAAAAAAGCCCTATATATATGAGCTTTAAACTAAAAAAAAAGAAGGAAACCCTAGTCTAGGATTTGGGACGCGGTGGCCGCCGGTGCGCCACCGTACTCCCAGTAGTACTCGTCGTCGTCACCGTTGATGAGGACGATGGCCCCCGGCGGCGACGCGTTGTTCCGGCTGGACACACCGGAGGGCGCCGGGAACTCCAGCCAGGGCGACCACTGCGCCCTTTCCGAGGCAGATTGTGGGTCCGGAGGGCTCGCCGGCCTGCGTAGGCGTGCCGCCTCCTTCGGTCGCTGCTCCGCCTCGTGCCGGAGCACGGCTAGGCGCTCCTCCTCCTCCCGGAGCGCGGCCTGGCGCGTGGCCTCCTCCTAACGACGCGCCATGGCGAGGAATGCCCACGCGTCGGCGTCCTCCTTGGCCTTCCTGGCCTCCTATTCTAGCGTGGAGGCGAGTAGCGCCTCGGCAAGGTGCGGCCATTTGGCCAGCTCCTCGAGGTCGTTGACCTCGCGGGACGCCGTAGCGCGGCCTGCAGCTCAGAGTCTTCGTCCTCTTCGGGCTGGGCCCTATGGCGCTGGCGCGGCCCGCGGCAGAGTAGCCGCGGGTTTGTCGATCTAGAGGCTGCCGTCGTCAGATCTACGTGACGCAGGCGCGGTCGGAGCTCGAGATCAGCGGCATCGGAACCCGATCTGGGCTCAGGTGCCAGCCGTGGGGGAGGTGCACGTCGCCCCATGGCATTGGGATGCCGGCCTCCCAGAACATCTGCGCCACCGCTACGTTGATGTAGATCCGGTCGCTAAGGGGTAGAGGTGCTCGCCGAGGCGCTAATTACGTGGTGGAGGTGCTCGCTGGGTGCGAAATCGACTTCAGGAGGCAGCGGCGCGGTTGGTCGTCCGTCGATTTGAGCAGCGTCCGCGCGTAAAATTTTTTTTTTTGAGTACCGACGCGTCACTGATGAGCAAGGCAGCGGCCGCGGAAGCGGCACGGAATAGGGGTGGCGGCGGCTCTAGAGTGGAGGCGAAAATGGAGATGGGTGTGCGTGGTGAACGTTGGTCTCAGGAGGTCGGGTGCGCGCGTCGACTATGCCTTTTGCCGCATGCTGAAATCCTGGAATGGAAACACCATATTTGGTGTGTGTGATTGTGCAGAATACCGCAGAAAAAAACTTGCAACGATTTTATGCAAAAAAATACAAAAAAATATTTAGCCCAGACCTGAGCGTGTTTGCCTTTCATTGTCTCAGCGCGAGAAGATTCGCAGCTACGTAGGATCGTATGAGTATCGGATGGAATTCGTCGTGTGTATAGCAGGGCTCATGTTGCAATGCCATGACAGGATCCACTCCCGATTTTTTAAATAAAATAATCCCAAATGGAAAGAGAACACGAGTGTGATCAATGACACATTGATCATACAAACAAAACCACTGAAAAACATGGGTATTCATATGGGAGGTGAATTGGCATGTGGCTTTCTTAAATTGGCCACACTGGGGATTTTACGTGTCATGTGTATGAGCTATCTTGTTCGCGAATGGAAAAGAAGAGCGATAAGGGCAGACAGCTACAATCAGCTGAAATCGTTTCCCAGAATGAAAGCTTGTACCTCCGATCAGCTAGAAACTGTAGGAATAACTCCAGAAAAAACGGACGCCTCTTGCATCTGCAGTCACTTTTGTTTCTCTACAAAACCAGGGAGCAATGGAACAAAAGAACACCTAACTGTTTGCCCACTCTTCGCAAGGCCGTTCTTGATCCAAAAACGATACCAATATCTCCTTTCAACAAGCAAAGCAAATCTCCAACCGAGTACCCAATATAAACAGAAAATATTGTGTTGTACTGTCCAGATCACTTTTAATGCTTTTTAACTTCTCAACTTTGTCTAGTGGAGACTCTACAGATCCCTTTTAAAGCAAACTTGTTGGAAAGTATGTCAGCGTCGCGCTGAGCATGTAGCACCTAACGATGAGTTGCGCCTCTATAGACTGGTTGACAGCACACTTGAAACCGCTAGTGACTAGAAAGCTAAACACACGCGTGGTGTGCTGCATAAATACACGTGTTTCAAAACATGGTTCTTACCGTGAACATGTCATCCACTTGGTCTAGTTTAACACCTAGGTGTTCCAGCACAAAACTAGACAAAGCTAGCTTCCTATACTCATCCACATGGGCCACTTTTGGTTCTACGGGACAAAGAACACATGGAAAAAAAATAGCGAAGTGTTAACAAAACTTACATATATTAGTAGATATGAATCGCACCTTCTTTGATGTTAATTACTGTTGGATAATTAGGCACAATTTCCATGATTAATTCCAGAATATTAAGCATGACGACAGTAACTACTAACATGTGAAACTCGAACATACTAGATGTAGTGATCAACATGAACAGTAGCATAGCAAACAGTACAACATCCATCGCTAAACAGATCGAGATATGTCGCACGTACCGATCTGGTGGAGGTGGCGGTGGAGGTGTAGCAGATGATGTCGCAGCAGTAACGTTGTTGATGACAACGTTGTTGATGACGGGGACGACGGGTCGAAGTAGACGGCGTTGTAGACGACGGTAGGCAGCACCGCCCGACTTGGACGGAAGGCGACCCGTGATGGAGAGCTTGAGCAGTCGCGCAGAGCGCTTCCCAAAAACCTAATTCGCCCTCTCCCGTACAGGATCGCAAGGACGAGCGGTTCCGGAGACCTGCTCTCCCGTTCGCCGATGCACGTCGGCGCGCGGGATGGAGTAGGCTACGATGGCGGCGCAAGCAGAGAGAGGTGGAAACCCTAACTCGTGTATTAGATGTGTTTCTGCGGTAGCCGGGCAGGAGATTATATAGGCTCGGGAAACCCTAGGCAACGTGGGCCACGCCCACGGCGCACGAACTTTCGAGTCGGTTACAGATAGCCCACGATCCGGGAGCGACCCGAACCGACTAACTGCGACGCGTCCGTCTAGGACTCTGTTCGTTTTCCTGAGCTGCAAAAAGTAAGGAAAGTCTCGGCTCGAGGCTCAATCCACTCACCACGAGCGCGGCGCGCGTCGTGACGTGTCGAGTCGAGACGAGACGAGCGAGCGAGGAGGAGGAGGAGCGCGCGTGTAGCACTCCTATTCTCACTCACTTACTAGTGGTGGAACAACCCACCTTATAAGGTGGTCTAACTTCCTCCCAACTTTCCATGTGGGACTAAACTTCCCACCTCTTGCCACTCCCTAGTGAGCTGCCACCAACTTGGGCTTAAACTCACAAGGCTGCCACTATGTGGGCTTTGAGATTTATAGGAAAAACTGAAATCTAATTTGGGCCACTAAAAATGGGCCCAATATTTCAACAATCCCTCACCAGATCTCAAATCCCCATTTAGAGATTTACCAATACTCGCTGCTTGTTTATATACCAGTGTTTCAGCGGAGACTGTTAAGTTGAACTTCCGCCTAGAAACTTAAGCTACATCCATTCACACTTGAACAATGGACTAAGCCTTGAATTGCAAGTTTTGCGTGAACAGGGTTTCACTCAAAGTCATGACCAGTACATGGCTGCCGGTAGCCTACCCCGCGGGTGAAGCATATGCGTCATACTTCGTGGTCTCTTCATGAGTTTACTAGAGATCACCCAAATCTCATAGATTGCGACGTTTAACAATCGGACTCATATAGGTGTGTTATTTCAAGAATGCTCTGTAGGACAACATCTTTGCTAAAATAGCCAACATAAACACATTAAGGCTTGTTGCCAACCTGCCTTACAGCAATCGAGAGTTGTGCATCTTCACATAGAGAGGGTTACATAATACTCTCCTCAATTAAACCACTAGTTTGTTCTTCCCTGTGTCCTAATTCACGGGATCTCCGATCACAAAAGTTGGGTTACAACTATGGCGTAACATCAACGGGTCTCAAACCCATCTCCCTCGATGCACTTTCTATCACATTACGTGATAGTCCCTTTGTAAAGGGATCTGCCGGGTTTTTGTCTCGTTTGAATATATGTAACGGTTATTACTCCGGAGTTTCGCAATTTCTCGACAGACTTCAAACGTCTCTTGACGTGTCTTGATGACTTCGCGTTATCCTTAGAATTGTTCACTTTGACAATTACAGTTTGATTGTCACAATTCAAAAGGATTGCCGGAACAGGTTTTTCAACCACGAGCAAGTCCATCAAGAGCTCACGCAACCATTCCGATTCAACGAGTGGTTGTGTCTAAAGCGATAAGTTCTGCTTCCATAGTTGACCTCGTCAATATGGTTTGCTTACAAGATCTCCATGACACTGCGCCACCTCCAAAGGTAAATACATACCCACTCGTGGCGTACGGATCAGCTACATCCGAGATCCAATTCGAATCACTATATCCTTCAAGCACAGTCGGGTGCCCCGAATAATGAATCCCATAACTCATTGTACCACATAGGTAGCGCATGACCCTATCAAGTGCATGCCAATGATCAGTACCCGGGTTTGACATGAACCTACTCAACTTGCTAACGGCAAAAGAGATGTCGGGTCTAGTCGCGCTCGCTAAGTACATGAGTGAGCCAACGATCTGAGAATATCTCAATTGATCTATGGCAATCCTCCGGTTCTTGCGTAGTGTCACACTCGGATCATAAGGTGTTGAAGAAGGCTTGCTATCAATATAGCCGAACCGGCTCAAGATCTTCTCAACATAATGGGATTGCGTTAGAGTAATCCCACTCTCGTTCTTAATCAGCTTGATGTTCGGAATCACATCGGCTTCTCCCGGATCTTTCATATCAAAGCTCTTTGACAAGAAAGACTTGACCTCGTGTATTACTTTCATGTTTGTACCAAAGATCAGAATATCATCCACATACAAACATAGTATAACACCTTCGCCCCCACCATGGCGATAGTAAACGCACTTGTCGGCCTCATTGACAACAAAGCCTACGTAAGTCAAAGTTCTGTCAAACTTCTCATGCCATTGCTTAGGTGCTTGTTTCGGGCCATATAAAGATTTCAGCAACTTGCACACCTTTCTCTCTGCACCTTTTACTACAAACCCATCAAGCTGATCCATATAGATTTCCTCTTCCAACTCTCCATTAAGGAAAGCTGTCTTTACGTCCATTTGATGAACGATAAGACCATAGGAGGCAGCCATGGATAGTAGTACTCGAATGGTGGTAAGTCTAGCGACATGTGAATAGGTGTCGAAGTAATCTTCGCCTTCTCTCTGTGTGTAGCCTTTCGCTACAAGCCGCGCCTTGTACTTTTCAATAGTACCATCAGGTCTTAGCTTCTTCTTGAACACCCATTTGCAGCCTACAGGCTTGCATCCGTGGGGTCGTTCCGACAACTCCCAAGTTCCATTAGAAAGAATCGAGTCCATCTCATTTTGGACAGCTTCTTTCCAGTCATCTCGCATCCGGAGATGCATATGCCTCCGCAATGGACGTGGGAGTATCATCCACAAGGTACACAATGAAATCATCACCAAAGGATTTTTCAATCCTCCGTCTCTTGCTCCGTTTAGGAGCTTCATTGTCATCCTTCTCAATGACAATCTCATGTGATTGTTCAAAATACTCATTAGATGTACTAGATTTAGGAACTATCTCAGTAGAAATTCTAGCAATGCTATGCATATCTTTCATAGGAAACATATTCTCAAAGAATGTTGCATCACGAGATTCCATAATAGTATCAACATGCATATCAGGTACTTCAGATTGAACTACTAAAAATCTATAGCCTACACTCCGCGGAGCATAACCTAGAAAGATACAATCCACTTGTCTTTGGTCCGAGTTTGCGCTTCTTAGTAATTGGAATATTGACTTTCGCCAAACATCCCCATGTGCGCAAATACGAAAGTGATGGTTTTCTCCCGGACCACTCCTCGTAAGGGGTTTTATCTTTATTCTTGTTAGGAACTCTATTCGGGACATGACATGAAGTCAATAAAGCCTCCCCCACCATGCCTTTGATAAACCAGCGGTGGCTAACATGGAATTCACCAAGTCGGTCGGCGTGCGGTTTTCCTCTCGGCAACCCCGTTTGATTGGGGCGAATAGGGAGGCGTCCTCTCATGAATAATGCCATGTTCCTCACAGAATTCATCAAAGATTTTAGGAAAATATTCGCCACCACGATCCGACCTAAGACGCTTGATCTTTCTCTCTAGTTGATTTTCAACTTCAGCCTTATAAATTTTAAAGTAGTCTAAAGCTTCATCTTTAGTTCGCAACAAATAAACATAGCAAAATCTAGTCGCATCATCAATCAATGTCATGAAATATCTCTTTCCACCTTTTGTCAACACACCATTCATCTCGCATAGATCGGAATGTATGAGTTCTAGAGGTGCCAGGGTTTCTCTCCTCGGCCGCCTTGTGAGGCTTCCGAGGTTGCTTTGATTGCACACAACTATGGCACTTAGAACCTTTGGCAATGGTGAAATTCGGAATTAAACTTAAACTGGATAGCCGAGACATTAAACCAAAATTAATGTGACATAAACGAGAATGCCAAACACCGGTATCATCACTAACATTGCCACATATATGGTTCACGGACTTATTACTTGAAATCGGAAAGCGAAAAGCGGAACAAGCCTCCGCACTCATAGCCTTTACCAATAAATTGTCCAAACTTGGAAACAACTACTTTATTCGACTCTAAAACAACCTTAAACCCATCTCTGCATAGAAGGGAGCCGCTAACGAGATTCTTGTTCATAGTAGGGACATGCTGCACGTTCCTCGGCTGCACGATCTTCCCCGAAGTGAACTTCGGATCTACCGTGCCAACACCACGAACGGAAGCATGTGACCCATTCCCCATCAAGACGGAAGAATCCCGGGCGACCCGATAAGAAGTGAACATGGATATGTCGGCACACACATGAACATTAGCACCTGTATCAATCCACCAACATGGAGATTGAAGTACCGAAAGAACGAGTAAAGAGATTACCGTACCCATCGGCATTGCTAGCGGTCACCGTGTTGACTTGCCTCGCCTTTTTCTTGCGGTCTGCCCTCTCCGGACGGTCCTTAGAAAAGTGGCCGGTCTCTCCACATGTAAAGCAGCTCGGATCTGCTTTGTTTATCATCTTCTTCTTCTTGAAGGTTGTAGTCTTCATAGGCTTATTGAAGGAGGGCTTGTTATTCCCTTTGTTCTTGTCTGTAGGGTTTCTTCGCACCATGTTGGCGCTAGGCTGACCCTCTCCTTTCTCGGTATTATCCTTAGCCCGAGCTTTCTCCTCAACATCAAGAGATGCTATCAGATTTTCAACCGATATCTCCTGTCTCTTGTGTTTGAGAGTTGTGGCAAAGTTCCTCCATGAAGGGGGCAACTTAGCGATGATGCATCCAGACCACAAACTTGTCGGGTAAGGCACACTTAAGGAGCTCAAGCTCTTTCGCAATGCACTTGTATCTCATGAGCTTGTTCGACTACGAACGGTTGTTAACCATCCTGATGTCATGGAAGTTCTCCATGATGTACGGTTCATCTGCTGCATCGGTTGCACCGAACTTAGCATTCGAGTGCCTCCCGGAGCTCTTTACCATCCGTTATGTGCATGTACACATCACACGGACGATCGACAAGAATGCTCGAACGCATCCGACAAAGAGAGTATTGTTTTCCTTGAACTTGTTCCGATCTTGATCAGATATAGTTCCTTCGGGTAAACCATCGGTAACATCGAACACTTTCGGATGAGTAAGCCGAGCATGGCCTTATACTCGCCATCTCTTAAAGTGCACACCGGTAAACTTATCCGGCCTCGGTGCATCGGAAAAACCAGCCATTGTTAACTCGGGAAATTGCCTACAATTAGGTTTTTGGATTGTTGGATAATTAGGCACAATTTCCATGATTAATTCCAGAATATTAAGCATGACGACGGTAACTACTAACATGTGAAACTCGAACATACTAGATGTAGTGATCAACATGAACAGGTAGCATAGCAAACAGTACAACATCCATCGCTAAACGGATCGAGATATGTCGCACGTACCGATCCGGTGGAGGTGGCGGTGGAGGTGTAGCAGATGATGTCGCAGCGAGTAACGTTGTTGATGACAACGTTGTTGATGACGGGGACGACGGGTCGAAGTAGACGGCGTTGTAGACGACGGTAGGCAGCACCGCCCGACTTGGACGGAAGGCGACCCGTGATGGAGAGCTTGAGCGGTCGCGCGGAGCGCTTCCCAAAAACCTAATTCGCCCTCTCCCGTACGGGATCGCAAGGACGAGCGGTTCCGGAGACCTGCTCTCCCGTTCGCCGATGCACGTCGGCGCGCGGGATGGAGTAGGCTACGATGGCGGCGCAAGCGAGAGAGAGGTGGAAACCCTAACTCGTGTATTAGATGTGTTTCTGCGGTAGCCGGGCGGGGAGATTATAAGGCTCGGGAAACCCTAGGCAACGTGGGCCACGCCCACGTCGCACGAACGTTTCGAGTCGGTTACGGATAGCCCACGATCCGGGAGCGACCCGAACCGACTAAGCTGCGACGCGTCCGTCTAGGACTGCGTTCGTTTTCTCGAGCTGCAAAAAGTAAGGAAAGTCTCGGCTCGAGGCTCAATCCACTCACCACGAGCGCGGCGCGCGTCGTGACGTGTCGAGTCGAGACGAGCGAGCGAGGAGGAGGAGGAGCGCGCGTGTAGCACTCCTATTCTCACTCACTTACTAGTGGTGGAACAACCCACCTTATAAGGTGGTCTAACTTCCTCCCAACTTTCCATGTGGGACTAAACTTCCCACCTCTTGCCACTCCCTAGTGAGCTGCCACCAACTTGGGCTCAAACTCACAAGGCTGCCACTATGTGGGCTTTGAGATTTATAGGAAAAACTGAAATCTAATTTGGGCCACTAAAAATGGGCCCAATATTTCAACAATTACCACATGGAATTGACACATATATAACACTTGTTCCACGGAAAATGAAAAATCACACCTAGACATGACAAAAAAACTAGCGGACATTAAAATCACAACTATATGAAAAGTTCAGTGAGAATGAAAAATAACACCTACCTACATGTGATAAAAAAAAGTTAGCAGATAGTTTTCAAACATCATGCTAGCTGTGTTAGAAAAAATAGTTTATATAAAAGTCACATTTAGCTAGGTGTTACATAATTCCTCCTCGGACAGTTTTAACAAAATCTTGCTCGATGTGACAGATTTTTTTTAGGTGATATCACTGCCATTCCCAGGGCCGCTGCCCCGGCATCCTCGTGCTGCAGGAGCAGCCGCACGCCCAGGAGGAGGTCCACGAGGTTGCCTTCTTCGCTGTGTTGGGGCAGCTGCACGGGAGATGGCTCGCCTTTCCCAAAGGGCCTAGATCGACGCCCGCCTGTCACCGCTCCTCATCGAGCCACCCACCGAACATGCCTACCTACAGCACAATCGTTGGAGAAGCCGACGCGGGTGCCGCCGCCTTCTAGATCAAGGCCTGGGAAGATCTGTCGGTGCGGCGTCGTGCGGGCTTTGCCTGATGAGGACATCCCTACCTCACTACCACCTCCGTCATTACCAACTGAAGATGAACCTGCTGTGAAGCTCAAGTCCAATGAAGTCAGGATTGGACCAATGACACGTGCTCGTGCGAAGCTACTTAAGCAACAGGTGAACTTGTTCCTAAACGATACCTTGATTGATGAGAACTTTATACTACCTAAGTCCTATTACTTATGTATCATCAGGTATGAAGAGGAGACAAGCATCGCACGAGGAGGAGAGGAGCAGCTGGACGTGAAGATGGATGTGGAGCTGGACAAGGAGCTGGACATGAAGATATCTCATGGACGCGCGAGGGAGGAGCGGGAGGCATGCGCGAGAGGAGAAAAAGAAGTCCAGGCCGGCCCAGCACCCGGTTAGACCGGCCGCCGCGCCCGGTCCCTGGCCCGGTCCAACCGGGCGCCAGACCGGATCCACCCCGGCGCCGACCGGGCGCTCCGCTGGCTGCGACCGGGCGGGTTACTGTGCCACAATTCCCGCGCCCGGTCAGCACCCGGTCCCTGGCCCGGTTTGAACCGGCCTGCCCGGTCAACCGGCCCCCAGACCGGCCGTGTCCGAGTCTGTCTCGACCAGATCTATTCTGGGTCGGTTATTCTCGTAATTTTTCGACCAGAAGTCGTCCTGGACGCCTATATAAGTCCATAGGACGCCCCCTAGCTGCTTTAGACCACGTTTAAGATAAACCCTAGTTCTTAGTTGTTTGCTCTGCAAAACTATTGAATTCCCTACACCATATTGCTTGATATTGTGTAGATCCTGTTCAAGTCTTGTGTGATCTGCTGTTCCATTGGAAATTAGACGGTTGCAACTTACCGCTTCGTGGTCGGTGGCTACGTGCGCAAGTGTGTGGAGTTGCGAATATCTTGTAGGGTTGAGAGCTGTTGCATTGGCAACTGGGACCAATCGAGAGATCTCGTTGTGTCATACAAGTTATCATCCACTACATCGTCGTGTTTCTCCGCTGCTATCACCTCGTGATCATCATCACCACCGTTGCTTACTGAGAAGATCGGGCCACCCCATATCATCTTGGTATCAGATTCTCGGGTTTCCTCGGTAAGCCATCCACAATCCACCCCATAGTTGAGTTGTGAGTGTTTTCCTATCCAGAAAAAAAGCCAAAAATATTAGGGTTAGGGTTTGCCATAGCTTTAGATTGCACTAATTTCAAGTTTTAGTTGCTTTTCCTAGTTGTTTTTGCGTCTCTTTATCTTTCATCTAGTAGAATTGTTAGGGTTTGTGTTTTCTCTATCATCTAGTTTATCATATTGTGTCAGTTTTTGTTACTCCGAGTCCACATATCGTACAGTGTGCTTGTTCCCAACCATAGACACAGCCTATCGATATAAGTGACTAGGAACTTCCCCAGAAGAGACTAGTTTTACCGCTCGACAGGCTGCTCAATAGGGTTTTGGTGCTTTGCATATCTTGTTGGCCGTGTTATTAAGGAGTTGAGTCATATATCAAAAAAAAGGGAAACTAGAAAAGAAGTAAAAAGAGCTACATAGCTGCGTTACAAAAGAAAAATACAAAAAGAAAAGTGAAGTGCTACTCCCTCTGGTTCATATTAATTGACTCTAATATGGATGTATCTAGACACATTTTAGTTCTAGATACATCCATATTGAAGTCAATTAATATGAATCGGAGGGAGTAGTAGAATCAAGTCAAGGCCTAAGTTTACTTTGCTGCATCCGTAGTTGAGCAATCTTGTGCCTATCTCGTTGAGCTTTGCTAGCGTCTCTCTAGTGCATTGCAACCTTTCCTACATATAGTTGCATTGCCACATTTATCGCCTTGTGTGAGTATCATTGGTTGTCTACGGTCAGCGCTAGAGCTTGTTATTGGTGCAAATAGGTAGCCTACCTACAGCCCCACATATATCCTGCTTTGTCGTGTGATTGTTCTTATACCCTTGATATTCGCTTCGCTACATCCGTGCACTAGTTGTTACTACAAGTGGTAAGCAACACTAATTTACTTTGGAATGGTAAGATTTCCTTTTCTTATCAGTTTTGAGTGAGTTGTGAGAGTACCACCATATATTTTTGATTTAGTGCACTAACCTACTAATCATGTCTGCTAGTGATCATAAGCTTGTTAACCAGGAAAACAAGGATTCCGTGAGATATCATCACATGGAGGGAGTTTGAAGCTCTTTGTAATGAGATGCGACGTGAATTCCGCGCTCAGGACGATGTGCTTAATGGAAAGGTTGAAGAGATCAACCAAAAGCTGGATGCTACTAATGCAACCGTCACCACCATGGCTGATCAAGTGACGGATATACAGCGCAATCTTGCAGATATGCGCCTAGCTATTGAGAATTTGACGGCACAACAACAACAAGACGATGACGAAGATCCTGAACTTCAAGATGACGCACACAATTCTCGTGGTGCGCCCCGTGGTAATCGTCCTCGTGGTTGGGCTCCACTTGGTCGCAATGGTCGTGGCCAAGATGAGGAAGATGGATTGGGTAAGCCCAAATTCTCTATACCCAAGTTTGAAGGAGGAGCTGATGTTGAAGAATACCTCACTTGGGAGCTCAAGATTGAGAAGCTATGGAATTTGCATCCACATTACACTGAAGATAGGAAGATCAAGCTTGCTTCTTCCAAATTTGATGGTTATGCTTTGCGTTGGTGGGATGCTTTTGTTCGTAACCGCGAAGAAGATGGTGAGGAACCTATACGCACATGGCGTGCTATGAAGGAGGCAATGACTTCTCATTTTGTGCCTACAAATTACTTGCGGAATATATTTGATAAGTTGACATTATTGAGGCAAGGTGTGAAGACTGTCGATGAATACTACATGGAGATGGAGATGCTTATGCAGCGTGGCCGTGTCCGTGAGTCTCTCGAGATGACAATGCAGCGTTTTCTCAACGGTTTGAAGTATGATATCAAAGGCATTGTTCGTCACTACAGTTACAGCAATATGAATCAATTATTACATCATGCAAGAGAAGCTGAATCACAGTTGGCTGAAGAAGCAAAGGTGAAAGGTCATGCTACGGGAGCTGGGCGTTTCACACCCCGCGCGCCCTCATCTACGGCGCCGATGCCTTCGACGCGCTCCGCCCTTACTCTACTCCTCCTAGCAAACCGGTCTCCAATGTATCTAATGCAAAGAAGTCCGAATCTGCTGCCAGTACGAGTGGTTCTAGCATGTCTACAGCGCGTAACCGTGATATGCTTTGTCATACATGTGGTGGCAAGGGTCACTTCAACAGAGAATTTCCTAACCGCAAAGTTATGGTTATCAATGAGGACAATGAGTATGAGACTAGAGATGATGTTGATCCTAATGCTCCAGAAGATGATGACTATGATACTGATGGTGAAGATGCATATCCGTCTGATGCTCGCACCATTGTTGTGTCGCAGCGTGCTCTTAATGTGTTGCCTAGTGCATCTACTCAACGCTGCAATTTGTTCCAAACCAAAGCTTTAGTTGGTCCTGACAAGGCTTGCAAGGTCATTACAAGTGCTACTCGACAAAGGTTATATCTGTTGGAGATATGCCCAAGAGGCAATAATAAAAGTGGTTATTATATATCTTTATGTTTATGATAAATGTTTATATACCATGCTATAATTGTATTAACCGAAACATTGATACATGTGTGTTATGTAAACAACAATGAGTCCCTAGTAAGCCTCTTAACAAGCTTGTTGATTAATAGATGATTAGTTTCATAATCATGAACATTGGATGTTATTAATAACAAGGTTATATCATTATATGAATGATGTAATGGACACACCCAATTAAGCGTAGCATAAGATCACGTCATTAAGTTATTTGCTATGAGCTTTCGATACATAGTTACCTAGTCCTTATGACCATGAGATCATGTAAATCACTTATATTGGAAAGGTACTTTGATTACATCAAACGCCACTGCGTAAATGGGTGGTTATAAAGGTGGTATTAAGTATCCGGAAAGTATGAGTTGAGGCATATGGATCAACGATGGGATTTGTCCATCCCGATGACGGATAGATATACTATGGGCCCTCTCGGTGGAATGTCGTCTAATGTCTTGCAAGCATATGAATAAGTTCATAAGAGACCACATACCACGGTACGAGTAAAGAGTACTTGTCGGGAGACGAGGTTGAACAAGGTATAGAGTGATACCGATGATCAAACCTCGGACAAGTAAAATATCGCGTGACAAAGGGAATTGGTATCGTATGTGAATGGTTCATTCGATCACTAAAGTCATCGTTGAATATGTGGGAGCCATTATGGATCTCCGGATCCCGCTATTGGTTATTGGTCGGAGAGAGTTCTCAACCATGTCTACATAGTTCGCGAACCGTAGGGTGACACACTTAAGGTTTGATGTTGTAATAGTAGAACTTGAATATGGAATGGAGTTCGAAGTATTGTTCGAAGTCTCGGATGGGATCCCGGACATCACGAGGAGTTCCGAATGGTCCGGAGAATATGATTCATATATAGGAAGTCATATTCCAAGTTTGGAAATGATCCGGTGCATTTATGGAAGGTTCTAGAAGGTTCTAGAAAAGTCCGGAAGAAATCACTTTGGAAGGCGGAGTCCCGGAGGGACTCCACCACCATGGCCGGCCAACCCTAAGAGGGGTGGAGTCCCAAGTGGACTCCACCATAGGGACCGGCCACCCCCACATGGAAGGGTGGGAATCCCACTTGGGTGGGAGTCCCACCTTGGGTAGGTTTCCCTACTACATGGAAGGTTTTGGGTTGGGGTCTTATTCGAAGACTTGTAGTCCAACACTTCGGGTTCCACCTATATAATGAGGGGCATAGGGGAGGGGGCCGGCCACCACAAGCCACCAAGCTGGCCGCACCCCATAGAGGCCGGCCACCCCCTCTCCCAAACCCTAGCTGCCCCCTCTCTCCTCCATCTCTCCCGCACGCTTAGCGAAGCTCCGCCGGAGTTCTCCATCGCCACCGCCACCACGCCGTCGTGCTTCCGGAGTCAAGGAGGAGCTACTACTTCCGCTGCCCGCTGGAACGGGGAGAAGGACGCCGTCTTCATCAACACCGAACGTGTGACCGAGTACGGAGGTGCTGCCCGATCGTGGCACCGTGATCAAGATCTTCTACGCGCTTTTGCAAGCGGCAAGTGATCGTCTACCGCAGCAACAAGACCCTCATCTTGTAGGCTTTGGAAATCTTCAAGGGTGAGTCTCGATCATCTCCTCGTTGCTCCCGTCTTCTAGATTGCATCTTGGCTTGGATTGCGTTCTCGCGGTAGGAATTTTTTTGTTTTCGATCTATGCAACGAATCCCTACAGTGGTATCCGAGCCGTGTCTATGCATAGATGGTTGCACGAGTAGAACACAATGGTTTTGTGGGCGTTGATGCTTATGTTGTCTTTAGTTTGAGTACTTTGCATATTTGTGGCATAGTGGGATGAAGCGGCTCGGGCTAACTTTACATGACCGCGTTCATGAGATTTGCTCCACGCTCGGCATGCAACTTGTATTGCATAAGTGGCTTTGCGGGTGTCTGTCTCTCCTACTATAGTGAAGATTCAATTTACTCTTCTATTGAAAACACTAGTATCACCGTTGTGGTTCATGTTCGTAGGTAGATTAGATCTTACTCGAAAACCCTAAACCACGTAAAATATGCAAACCAAATTAGAGACGTCTAACTTGTTTTTGCGGGGTTTGGTGATGTGATATGGCCATAATGTGATGATGAATATGTATGAGATGATCATTATTGTATTGTGGCAACCGGCGAGAGCCTTATGGTTGTCTTTAAATTTCATGTTGAGTAGTATTTCAAAGAAGTTGTAATAGTTGCTACATGGGAGAACAATCATGAAGACGGCGCCATTGACCTTGACGCTACGCGGACGATGATGGAGATCATGCCCGTTGATGATGGAGATCATGTCCGTGCTTTGGAGATGAAGATCAAAGGCGCAAAGACAAAATGGCCATATCATATCACATATGAAATGCATGTGATGTTAATCCTTTATGCATCTTATTTTGCTTAGATCGCGACGGTAGCATTATAAGATGATCCCTCTCACTAAAATATCAAGATAATAAAGTGTTTATCCTTAGTAGCACCGTTGCCAAGACTTGTCGTTTCGAAGCATCTCGTGATGATCGGTTTTGATAGAATCAACAAGTGCATACAACTGGTGCAAGCCAGTTTTGCACATGCGGATACTAAGGTGGCCTTGACGAGCCTAGCATGTACAGACATGGTCTCGGAACACGTGATACCGAAAGGTAGAGCATGAATCATATGATTGATATGATGAACACTTTGAGTGTTCGCCATTGAAGTTACATCTTGTCTCGTGATGATCGGACTTGGTGTGGTGGATTTGGTTCATGTGATCACTAAGAAAATGCGAGGGATATTGTTTTGAGTGGGAGTTCACCTAATTTTTAATTTTGTTGAATTAAAATTTGAACTCAATTTGTCATAAACATTAGTCTAAACTATTGCAAATATATGTTGTAGATATGGCGTCCCCAATCAATTTTAACCAGTTCCTAGAGAAAGAAAAGCTTAAGAGCAACGGTAGCAACTTCACCGACTGGTTCTGTCATGTGAGGATCTTCCTCAATGGCGGAAATCTGCAATATGTACTTGATGCACCGCTAGGTGACCCTCCTGCAGAAACTGAAACCGATGAAGTAAAGAATGTTTACGCGACTCGGAAAACTCGGTACAAGTTCAGTGTGCCATCCTATGCAGTCTGGAAGCCGATCTTCAAAAACGTTTTGAGCACCACGATCCTCATGAGTTGGTCAATGAGTTGAAAACTATCTTTGAAACTCATGCGGCCGTGGAATGCTATGAAGCATCGAAACACTTCTTCAGTTGCATGATGGAAGAAGGCAGCTCCGTTAGTGAGCACATGCTCGCCATGACCGGGCATGCGAAGAAACTCAGTGATTTGGGAATAGTGATTCCTAACCGACTGGGGATTAATCGTGTCCTTCAATCACTGCCACCTAGTTACAAGAACTTTGTGATGAACTACAATATGCAGAACATGAACAAAGAGTTACCTGAACTCTTCTCCATGCTAAAATCTGCTGAGATTGAGATCAAGAAAGAGCACCAAGTGTTGATGGTCAACAAGACCACCAGTTTCGAGAAACAGGGCAAGTCTAAGGGAAAATTCAAGAAGGGTGGCAAGAAAGCTGCCACGCCTCCTATGAAACCTAAGACTAGCCCTAAGCCTGATGCTGAGTGTTATTACTGCAAGGAGAAGGGACACTGGAAGCGTAATTGCTCCAAGTATTTGGCGGATCTGAAGAGCGGCCTTGTCAAGAAGAAGAAAGAATGTATATCTGATATACATGTTATAGATGTTTATCTTACTGGTTCTCGTACTAGTACCTGGGTATTTGATACTGGTTCGGTTGCTCATATTTGTAACTCGAAACAAGAACTAAAGAATAAACGAAGACTATTGAAGGATGAAGTGACGATGCGCGTTGGAAATGGATCCAAAGTCGATGTGATCGCTGTCGGCACACTTCCTCTACATCTACCTTCGGGATTAGTTTAAAACCTCAATAATTGTTATTTTGTACCCGTTGTTATCACCAGAATTTGACCGGATCAGAGGTGGGCCGCGATTAAGATGGGCTTGAAGAATATACACGGAAGATATACATGAATCGGCCTTGTATGCAAAGTTTGGGCTAGTTTGCCCGTGTATCTGTAAATATAGTAGGATACGTGTCGGTTAGATAGATTTTGGCTCGTGCACGGTTGGGATTATTCCCACGTTAGAAAGTCTACGGACTATAAATATGTATCTAGGGTTATTGAGAAAAACAACAATCACGTTCATCACAAACCAATCTAGGCGCATCACCAACCCCTTGTTTCGAGGGTTTCTTCCGGGTAAGCATCATGCTGCCTAGATCGCATCTTGCGATCTAGGCGAGTATACGTTTATTCGTTGTTCATGCGTTGCTCGTGCCGAAGCTTTGTTGATGGCGAGCAACGTAGTTATCATAGATGTGTTAGGGTTAGCATTGTTTCATCGTGTCACATGCTTTTGTCCATGCAACCCTTAGACGTCTAGCCGCCCTTACACCTATCTTAGGTGTAAGGGCGGCACCTCGCTTGATCATTGTTTACTAGATCCGATCCGTTATGATTGCTCCTTGTTCTTCAAGGATTAGTTTAATATCTGCATAGTTAGGCCTTGCAAACGGGTTGAAGGATCCAGTAGCATGTAGGGTGTAGTTTTCTAGCCCTAGATAAGATGTTCCGGGGATCAACTTCATGTTGGTTTTTAGGCCTTGTCTAGGGTTGGTTTATTATCACCGTGCGTGGCTGCCAGGCTCAATCACGCGTAGGATGTTCCGATTATGTGGTGAAAACCCTAAATCGTCGTAGGTCGTTTTAGCTTTATATTGATCAAGTAGGACCACCATGTGATCGTAGACCTCATACGAATCATGGGTGGATCGGCTCCTTGAGCCGATTCACGGGACAACCCGAGAGCCGATCGAGGCTCGTATTTAATGTTTACGTGTATGCCATGCGAGAAACTAAGCGAAGCAGATTCATCACCTTCCCGACCAGGTATAGGTCGGGTGGCACGCCCTGCACCAGCATCGGACGTGCGTGCCGAGGCTTTGCGGGCCGTCGCTCGAGGGACCGGGGCCAGCCCGCAGTTACGGGAGCCTCCCGGCTCTCTCGTGTTGCCCGTCGTTGCTCGCCGGTGGGTTTCGACCGCAACACATTCCGGCACGCCGGTGGGACAGTCTTCGACATCAAGCCGCATCGCCATCTACATCTGAGATGGCGGAAGGTACTCCAGTCACATACGAAGATCTGACTGAGGAGCTCAAGAAGAAGTATGACGAGGTCAAAGCTGTCCTCGAAGCCGACCTCATCGGCTCTTTCCAGAGGACCCGCTCACACGGCATTAGGTGGAAAGGGTTCTCACCTGAAGGCGCGCTCGATGGAGTGGACCTGTCTACCCCTTCGAAGAACGCACCGGGTCTCTGCGTCGGGAGATTAATTTCATGGTAGCTCATTCGCCGCACCGCCATTCCGAGAGCCCTGGTGAACACTTTGGAGCGTGTCGCCCTTCGGGTGATCCAGGAAATCATGAGGCATCGGTACTCTCCGTCGGGACCTACTCTAGGGACTCACCAAGGAGAGATACCACTCCGAGTCCCGACCACCGCTGCCGTTCGCGTTGGCAGCACCGAAGTGCCGAGTTCACCGGCATTCGTCGTCTACAAGATCGGTGGTGACCCTAGTGATTACCGGTTCTTGTATGAGGCGCCTAAGGAGATCCCTCACGGGTACACGTGCACATATGTGCCGGATCGCGATGAATCGGGCACTCACGAACCGGCATCGCAACAGCAGGGACTTCTGGAACAGCAGGAGGAGCTTCTGGATCAGATCTTGAGAAGCAGACGTGGCTAGCTAAGTATGCCACTCCGACGAACCTCCAGAGCTCAACTCCTGCAGCTGGCTCGGATCGAGAGAAGCAGACGTGGCTAGCTAAGTATGCCACTCCAACAAACCTCCAAAGCTCAACTCCTGCAGCCTAGCTCGCAGCTTGAGAAGCAAGCGTGGGCTGGCTAAGTACGCCACTCCGGCGAATCTTCGAGCTCGACTCTCGCAGCCGGCACCGCGGATCAGATCGATACAATCTTGAGAGACCAGTTCGGCATGGTGCCGAAAAGGAGGGCAATCGGCTATTCCAAGCCGTACCCCAACGAGTACGATTTGATCCCACTACCACCCAAATATCGGCTCCCCGAATTCTCCAAGTTTAGTGGGTCGGATGGCTCCGGTTCAATCGAGCATGTGAGCCGATATTTGGCGCAGCTGGGCACGATCTCGGTATCGGATGAACTACGTGTGAGGTTCTTCGCACGGTCCCTCACGGGATCGGCTTTCGGGTGGTACACATCGCTGCCACCGGACTCAATCCGGACTTGGAAGCGGTTGGAAGAACAGTTCCACATGCGGTATCACTCGGAGGCTTCCGAGGCTGGCATTGCCGATCTAGCACAAGTACGACGAAGCGCGGAGAAACGAGTGTCGGAATACATCCGGCGCTTCGGGACCGTTAGGAACCGATGCTATTCGGCTCGTTTGACTCGAAAAAGAAGCGATCGAGTTGGCGGTGGTGGGTCTCGCATCACCGATCAAGGATATGGCTTCCCAAGCGGACTACCCTTCACCGGCGCATATGGTTCGGAAGCTGTCATTATATGAACGAGCGCCACCCGTAGTTGTACCGGGATAAATTCAAGCGTGCGGTAGTCCTGGTTGAGGCAGATGAAGATGAAGGCTCTGCGGGAGATCAAGAGGTAGCAGTGGCTGAATGGACTCGGGGGCAAGCCCCGTGTCCTGCAAATGGGTTAAGCCACAAGGTCCTCCAAGAGGGTTTGACTTCGACGTGACCAAAGCTGAGCAAATTTTCGACCTCTTACTTAAGGAGAAGCAGCTAAAGGTACCCGAAGGCCACAAAATCCCCACGGCACGGGAGCTGAACGGAAAGCCATACTGCAAGTGGCATAACACGTTCACCCATACCACCAACGACTGCAGGGTGTGGCGTCAGCAGATCCAAATGGCGATAGAACAAGGGCGTCTAACTTTTAGCCAGTACGCCATGAAAGTTGACACACACCCTTTCCCCGCCGTTAACATGGTGGAGTGCACTTACCCTGGGTGGTGCCAGCCAGGTTTCTCGTTCAGCATCAACATGGTGGGACCTGGTCACCACTCTGGTAAGGACAAAGACGAGGGCAGCCGCTCTCATAACAAGGACAAAGAGGAAGCCGTTCCACGCGATCGGCTCCCGCACGATGACAAGCGCTACATCACAGAGGGAGAAGTGAAGAATGTGCGATATCAGCGACCTCTCTCTGATCACCTCCTCAACAAATACGTGAGTCAATACGACCAACGCCGATGATACGACGACGATGACGAAAGAGATCGTCCGGCTAGCAGGGACGCCAGGAGACATCGTCGGCATGATCGCGACGAGGAGAGATATGAGCGCCATGCCAAGGAAAAGTCAAGAGAGCAAGACGACGTGGATAGGCACCGGACTGTCCCTTCTTCGGACACTGCTGGGATTCGGGAATGAGCCGATTGCCTACAATCGGCAAGCGCCGAGAATGTAGACGAAGAAGAAGGGTGCAGGGGACGTGTCAGTATTCAAACGTCTAGGGCCTCTCCCATCTCGGAACAAGCACGCTGAGTCCTCTCGGGTGGAAGATCTCGAGGAGTTAGAAGACGACGATGAAGAAGAAGAAGATAAGTACCACCGGCCAAGGTGGTGCCCTGATGGACTCAGCCGTTCCCAAAAGCGTAGGGTTCAGCGACTACGTGGTTTGGAGGAAGCCGAAAGGTTATACCGCACACGTTAAGGAAGGCGCGGCCTGATCCGGCCACGAAAATTCAGCGAACTGCGGACGAAGAAGGTCGACCACAAAAGAAAGAGTGGCGCCCCAAACAAAGGAAAGCCGATGATGAGACATCGGCTGGCACAAACATGGTGTTCATCCTTCCAGCGGAGTTTTGTGCTCCAGGATTAGGCGAAGCACCTGTGGCACAACTTGACTGCGGCCCACGGCCAGTTATCTTTGAGAAGCCACGAGAAAGGAGCTACAGACACCTGAAGGCCCTGTACTTACGATGTTATATCAATGGGCAGCCTCGTCAACAAGATGCTTGGTGGACACCGGAGCGGCGATCAACATTATGCCATACTCCATGCTACGTCGGTTGGGACGCTCTAGCTCGGATCTGATCAAGACCAACGTCACACTGAGCGATTTCAACGGCCAAGCATCTGAAGCACAAGGTGTTATGAACGTGGATCTGACCGTAGGAAGAAAAACCATCCCTACGACGTTCTTTATTGTCGATAGCAAGAGCACCTATGATGTCCTGCTAGGGAGAGATTGGATCCACGCCAACTGTTGCATTCCATCCACGATGCACCAATGTTTAATACAGTGGGATGGAGATGAAGTAGAGGTCGTCCACGCAGATGACTCAGCCGAGATTTCAACGGGCTGGCATGAACGTTTGGGAGACGGTAGGCCAAGAGCCACTCTCGGGCATCACTTTGGACGATCGCGAGCGCATCGACGTGACAAAAACGGGGTGAGGCTGGTCTTATCCACCGGCCTGACCGTGTAACAAGAGCAAAATCTATCGACGTACGTGGCAAGGCCGATCCTTGTGATCGGCCCCAAAAATAAAAAGGGATAATCTTGTCTCAAGCATGTCACGTAGTTATAGTAAAGCAAGACCAAGATGTAAACCTTCATTGAGCAATACAATCAAAATGGGGGCCGATTCCAGCAATCGGCCCATATTATCCTTACCATACGTTTTCCCTGTATTCAGTGTCGATCTCACAGGTGACGGAAAGCTAGGGTATGGGTTTACATCGGCTGATGAGCTGGAAGAAGTCAACATTGGTCCTGACGGAGCCGATGTTCAAGTACAGTGCCTTGGCTAACTACAGAGCCGATATCTGCAGTTACCTGACAGATTCGGCTCGGGGGGCACCTAATCACATGAACATGTGCGATGAACATGTGCGATACATGGGCAGTGGAATATTGGGGGCCGATAGAAAAATCGGCCAGTAAAAAAAATATATATATATGCAAGTCACAGCCGATGCACAGTCATCGACTTGAGAAAATATGCGAAGACAACAGTATACAAGTACAGCCGATGCAAAGACATCGACTTCAGAATGTAAAAAGCCGATGCACAGCCATCGACCCTAGAGGTACAAGTTCAGCAAAACATTTATCAGTTTACACGGAGAGGCTCTACCGAAGAAACGCGTTGAGGGCGTGAAGGGCGTCGGCACGGATACGATCCACCTCGGCGATCTCAGCCTCGTCGTCCTCGTCTTTGCCCGTCACCGACTGATCGCTCGGGGCACGAATTTCAGCCGGATCGGTCTTCGGATCGGGCGCGTGAGGCCTTTGCTTCCTCTTGAGAGCGGGCAATGAGGGTTTCCTTGTCTTGGATAAGCTGCTTGGTCACCCCGACCCTCTCTTCAAGGTTCTCCACTTCCTTACGCGAGGTCTCGAGTTCGGCACTATTGGCGAAGTGTCGGTTTGGCGTCTAAAGCAGCCTTTTTCTCGTTGAGCCGTTGACACTTGTCTGCAATATCGGCTCTCAATGGAAGCTGGGCGTGACGAAGGGTAATTCTTTGACGAGCCGACTGCACCCTTGACCTGAAGACCGACAGAGTCACAGCTGGCCAAAGCTTCACCTGCAGTGTCACCGGGAGATGGGGCTGGATGTCTTCGAGGATGCCCTTGATCGCCTCGGGGTTTTCAACCAGGGTCTCAACTGAGGAGGAGAGCAAAGCCTTGAGACGCTGGAGTGCACCATGGACCGTGCTAGGACTTGGCTCTTCACCTGCTTTGGAAGTAGCTGGTTCGATGGATTCAGGATCGAACGTCAGCAAGCTTGAAAGATCACAACCCTGACATACGAACAAGAGCAGTATTAGTATACAACAAAGAAAAGGGTAGAGCCAAGGGAGTAGAGTGTACCTCTCCCGAAGTAGGAGGAGCAGCCGATGTTGTGATAATCGGCTTTTCCGTGGACTTGGCTAGGTTAGCCACTTGGTCAGCCACGCTCGTCGAGGTGGCTAGGTCTAGCGTGGCGGATGGCATCAGTAACTCTTCAACGTCCCCGCTAGAGGTCTCATTAGTCTGCAAAAGAAATGGTGAGCCGATCCAAGTAGCAATGGGACGGCATGAAATATGAATTGGTGAAGTAATTACATTTGAAACCCCCTGGCTTGGCGAGGAAACTCGTGGGTCTTTGCGAGCCCTTTTGACGCATCGACGCTTCACGCGTGACCCTGTTTGGATCGGAGCTTGAGGAGCAACAGGCTCGGGAGTCGACCTTTTCCTAGAAGCCGACGCTGGCGAGTCCGTCTGACTCTGTGTGGTGGATCTCCCGGAGTTGCCCGGGTTCGAGTCCCTTTGGCTGGACTGTGCCTCCCCGCTGGAGTTCTCTTCGGTGGAAGTCTGTAAAAAGAAGTACAAGCATGTTGCAAAAGACTGGGAGGACAGATAAATTTAGTCAAGGCACGAGTCAGCTTACATGCAAGCTTTCTTGGACAGGAGCTTTGCGCTTCAGGGTCTTTCTGGCAGCTACTTTCCTCACTGCCTTCCTCGCATGGGTTGAGGCTCGGGGGGCAACTGGCCCCGAGGATGCTTTACTCTTGGAAGCCGATTTCGGTGAAATCGGCTGGCTCGCATTATGACCTTCTTCGGGGGTGGCGAGCTGCGGCGGAAGAGGACCACCGGGGCTGGTGGAAGGAATTTGAAGGGGAGCCATCGGCTCTGCGTGGGCTTTGGGCCATCTTGTTGTCGCCAAGAGATAGAGCCGGAGTTACGGACAATCATCATGAGCCATTGCAAGAAATTTATATGTAATGGTACCTGGTGTGCGGGAACGTCATATTCGGCATCAAGTTGCTTCGAGCAACGGTCCTAGAGCTCTTCCGAAGGCGTGGGTCTTCCACATGAACCACCAAGTCTCGAAACCATCGGTAGTGATGGTGAAACAGAGGTTGTGAGGAATTGGAATGGCCGGAGCGTCAAAGAAGGTATAGCACCTTTGGCCGATAAGGATGTCGGGCGGTTCAGCTCCGCTTGCTGTCATGTGGTGGAGAAAGAAGTGTGGGGGCACTTGCCCGAGACCAAGCTGCCGGGCTACTACCACCGGTTGGTAAGACTCATAACCAGGCTTGATGATCCTGTTTGAGGTACCCATGCCAACTGGGAGAAAGCAAGGACGGATCATGATAGAGTACAAGTGTCGGGTGCTAGCGTCATCGGCAAAGCTGTCTAACCGGAAGGAGACTGGATTCTCAAAGTTCTCCGATTCAGTACAAGGAAAGAACAGGGGGTTGCCCAAGCCTTGGAAGAAAATCTTGAACCACTCTGCTGCTTCTTTAGGGATCAGCCTGCTGCCTGGGAGGCTATACAGAGCTTGGCCATAGCTAGTGCATCGGATCTCCTTCCCATTAGCATCTGGGAAGGTGCAGGTGGCCAAAGGTGGGAAGTTTGGGATCTGGTTACTGAAAGTACAGTCTGAGCCCATAACCGAATAAACTACCGGGGGCCTCTGTTTTAAGCTGTCTTTTGGGAGAACGAGTTTGACGGACATCGATTGAAGAGATCTATAGACCTCGCCAAGGAACAGTTTGCCAAGGCCAAGTTGAGTGCCTTTGGCGAGTTCATAGGCCAGGGAAAGGTAATTCTTGGTTGGGGCGAGTGAAGGACCACAGAATATGAAGTGCTCCAGCCAGAAGTTCAAGAAGGCCGTGTGCTCTTTCTCTGTCACAGGGCCTTTGGTTTTCATATAACGCCTGAGGTAGGCGCCCCAGCTTGTACACTCTGTTTTAGAGGAAAGGGTGAAAGGGACCTTTGGCAACTTAAAGGCAGAGGGGCTTGAGGATGCAATGTCCAGGCCTGTGATCATGGCCACGTCCAGCAGAGTTGGTGTCATGGGGCCATGGCCGAACATGAAGCAATTCATTGCATCAGACCAAAAGTAGCCGATGGTTTTCAGAATATTCTCATTCTTTTCAAGAGGAGACAATGATAATGACAAAGCATCGGCTATCCCTATCGTTTCCCAGGTGGCATAATGGGTTTTAGACACTCTACTGTACCATGCTACCCAACCTTCAGGAGGATTAGGCCGGGCTCGCGAGCGGTCGGCCCGGAAGTCAGATCTAAATTCTGGTTCACGAAGGGGATTCTATTGGCCTCGCATGAGATTAAGTGAGCGGGACTCTCGGAAGAACGGGGGCCAAGACACATAGAATTTGGGAGAGAAGGATGCGGCAGCAGGATGTCTGAAACCTAAAATTAATAGGACATTAATTCAGGTGTTTGCTGTTTAATCCTAACATTGATTCGAATGGCGAAGAGGCGGTTAAGGATTACCTTCAGACCAGATACCATGGCGTTGGCGTTGGATGATTCTGCCATTTGATGCGCTGTGGAGTTGGAACGGCGCGGTTGAGATCTGAAATTCGTGGAGCTGCTTGGGCGGCGATTTGGGGATCTGAGTTTGCTTTCTCAGACGGAGGTTACCGTTTGGAGGGGCAATTAGGTTGGCCTTACTCGTGTTTTATGGTAGAGGCCGATGCGATGCCATCGGCTCTTTTGGGGATTGTTTGACTTTGACTATCGGCAAAATTAACTGGACGCACTTCTTCATTAATAAGAGGGGTTTTTACAATGAAGAGCCGATTGCTCAAGAGAGGAAGAACAAAAGAAGAGCCGATTGCTCAGGAACTACTAATCCTACACTAGTAATCCTCGCTGGCCTCGTCGTCGGCATCGTAGCTGCCGTCGGCGCTGCTTCCGGAGAGTTCCTCGTCGCTGCCGCCCCAGCCCTCGGCCGGAGCCTCTTCCTCCTCGTCATTATCATCGTCTTCGCTGTCCGCCCAAGCGCGGAAGCGCTTCGCCGGCGGATACCCAGCGGAGGAGGAGGAGTCATCCTCCTCCTCTTCCTCCTTTTCCTCCTCTTCCTCCTCTTCTTCTTCTTCTTCCTCCTCCTCGTCGGAGGAGGTGGAGTTCGCCCAGGAGTGGAGGTCGTCCTCGCTTTCGCTCTCCAGCTCCCCTTCGATGAGGAACTGGAGGTCGTCCTCCCCATCAGTCAGGGGTAAGTCACCATCTGACCCGACGAGGGCCTCGGGTGGGCCATCTGGCACGTAGTCAAAGTCCCACTCTTGCTCGCTCGAGGAAGAAGATTGGAAAGAGAGGCCTGATGAGACGGAGGAAGAGGAAGACATTGCTACGGGGAAAGAGGGTTTTTGGTGCCGATGGTTGGAACAGAACAAGGGGATGAAGAGGCGAGCCGTTCGGCACGGTTAAATAAGGGGTATAGTGGAGATTTAATGCCACTACGGTTTCCGAGGAAGTGATGTTAAATCTATCAAATCTTGCGAGAGAAGTTGAGAAGGCAAGGCATCATGATGAAGGATACTCGCGACGGTTACTGCTCTCGCCACGACATGACCCGACGAAGAAAAAGCGAGTGATTTTGGAATTATCATTTCCAAAACCAGGGGGCATGCGTTATCACCAGAATTTGACCGGATCAGAGGTGGGCCGCGATTAAGATGGGCTTGAAGAATATACACGGAAGATATACATGAATCGGCCTTGTATGCAAAGTTTGGGCTAGTTTGCCCGTGTATCTGTAAATATAGTAGGATACGTGTCGGTTAGATAGATTTTGGCTCGTGCACGGTTGGGATTATTCCCACGTTAGAAAGTCTACGGACTATAAATATGTATCTAGGGTTATTGAGAAAAACAACAATCACGTTCATCACAAACAAATCTAGGCGCATCGCCAACCCCTTGTTTCGAGGGTTTCTTCCGGGTAAGCATCATGCTGCCTAGATCGCATCTTGCGATCTAGGCAGTATACGTTTATTCGTTGTTCATGCGTTGCTCGTGCTGAAGCTTTGTTGATGGCGAGCAACGTAGTTATCATAGATGTGTTAGGGTTAGCATTGTTTCATCGTGTCACATGCTTTTGTCCATGCAACCCTTAGATGTCTAGCCGCCCTTACACCTATCTTAGGTGTAAGGGCGGCACCTCGCTTGATCATTGTTTAGTAGATCCGATCCGTTATGATTGCTCCTTGTTCTTCAAGGATTAGTTTAATATCTGCATAGTTAGGCCTTGCAAACGGGTTGAAGGATCCAGTGAGCACGTAGGGTGTAGTTTGCTAGCCCTAGATAAGATGTTCCGGGGATCAACTTCATGTTGGTTTTTAGGCCTTGTCTAGGGTTGGTTTATTATCACCGTGCGTGGCTGCCGTGCTCAATCACGCGTAGGATGTTCCGATTATGTGGTGAAAACCCTAAATCGTCGTAGGTCGTTTTAGCTTTATATTGATCAAGCAGGACCACCATGTGATCGTAGACCTCATACGAATCATGGGTGGATCGGCTCCTTGAGCCGATTCACGGGACAACCTGAGAGCCGATCGAGGCTCGTATTTAATGTTTATGTGTATGCCACGCAGGAAACTAAGCGAAGCAGATTCATCACCTTCCTGACCAGGTATAGGTCAGGTGGCACGCCCTTGCACCAGCATCGGACGTGCGTGCCGAGGCTTTGCGGGCCGTCGCTCGAGGGACCAGGGCCAGCCGCAGTTCAGGGAGCCTCCCGGCTCTACTGTGTTGCCCGTCGTTGCTCGCCGGTGGGTTTCTGGCCGCAACACCCGCGTTGAGCATGAACATTATATCTGGATCTTGTTTAATGCAAGACGGTTATTCATTCAAGTCTGAGAATAATGGTTGTTCTATTTTTATGAATAATATCTTTTATGGTCGAGCACCTGAAAAGAATGGTTTATTTCTGTTAGATCTCGATAGTAGTGATACACATATTATAACATTGATGCTAAGCGAATTAAATTAAATGATAATTCTACTTATATGTGGCACTGTCGTCTTGGTCATATTGGAGTGAAACGCATGAAGAAACTCCATACTGATGGATTACTTGAATCACTTGACTTTGAGTCACTTGATAGATGCGAAGCATGTCTAATGGGAAAAATGACTAAGACTCCATTCTCTGGTATTATGGAGCGAGCTACGGACTTATTGGAAATCATACATACCGATGTGTGCGGACCAATGAGTGTAGCCTCGCGCGGTGGTTATCGTTATGTTCTAACCTTCACAGATGATCCGAGTAGATATGGGTATATCTATTTCATGAAACATAAATCCGAAACTTTCGAGAAGTTTAAGGAATTCCAAAGTGAAGTAGAAAATCAACGTAACAAGAAGATTAAATTTCTACGATCTGATCGTGGAGGTGAATATCTGAGTTATGAGTTTGGCATGCATTTAAAGAAATGCGGAATACTTTCACAATTGACACCGCCGGGAACACCACAACGAAACGGTGTGTCCGAACGTCGTAATCGAACTCTCTTAGATATGGTTTGTTCTATGATGTCTCTTACCGATTTACCGTTATCATTTTGGATTTATGCATTAGAGACAGCCGCATCTAAAGGTATAATTGTTGCACCCCCATGGGGCACTCTGAGGCTATCCACGCATGCCGCGCGTCGCGGAAGGGCTGGGCGGTGGCTCGTTTCTTATCCCACCGAGTGGGCCACGTGTCACCATTTGGTTGGCTCAGCTGAGCCAAATGTGAGAAAAAAAATCAGCAAACCATATCCCCACGCCCCAATCGCTCCCCAATCCCCATCCTCTCGCCCGTCTCCTCCCCTCCCTCTCCTTTGCGCGTGCCTCGGCCGCCGGCACCGTCCCGACCCGATGCCTCCCCCGCCTCGAGCTCCAGCTCCTCCATGTGTTGTCGCCTAGCAGCGCCGCCTCCCACTCCCGCGTCTCCCCCTCTCTCTCTCGGCGGCAAACCCTCCCAATCGCCTCGGCGGAGCGGCTCCGCCGGTGGAGCGCGCCGCGAGCACGCGGGAGAGCCGCCGCCTTTGGCGCGCGTGGGGGAACGGCGTGAAGGTCCGGGAGGTAGATCGAGAGAATGGGGAACGGCGGCTCAATTGAAGGCGTGGGTTGGCGGGTACGGGAGGGAGATGGGCTGAGGAAGAAGGCGTTGGGGCTGTGGTGGGCGGCTAGCAGCGAGTACGGGGTCGGCCGGCGAGCTGCAAGGCGGCGGACGAGGCAGAGAAGAAGAAACGGCGGCTTCCACAGCACTGGTTCGTTCTCTCTCTGGTTGTGCAAGGGCTTGGAAAAAAGGAATGATAGAGCGATGAATTGCATATGAATATCCATCGGGGCAGAGTTAAGAGCGGAGGCAGACTCTTCATGTTTGGTTTAGCTCCCAAAACATCTGATACAGTGTGTGCAATTTTTGTTGCACCCCCATGGGGCACTCTGAGGCTATCCACGCATGCCGCGCGTCGCGGAAGGGCTGGGCGGTGGCTCGTTTCTTATCCCACCGAGTGGGCCACGTGTCACCATTTGGTTGGCTCAGCTGAGCCAAATGTGAGAAAAAAAAATCAGCAAACCATATCCCCACGCCCCAATCGCTCCCCAATCCCCATCCTCTGCCCGTCTCCTCCCCTCCCTCTCCTTTGCGCGTGCCTCGGCCGCCGGCACCGTCCCGACCTGATGCCTCCCCCGCCTCGAGCTCCAGCTCCTCCATGTGTTGTCGCCTAGCAGCGCCGCCTCCCACTCCCGCGTCTCCCCCTCTCCTCTCTGGCGGCAAACCCTCCCAATCGCCTCAGCGGGAGCGGCTCCACCGGTGGAGCGCGCCGCGAGCACGCGGGAGAGCCGCCGCCTTTGGCGCGCGTGGGGGAACGGCGTGAAGGTCCAGGAGGTAGATCGAGAGAATGGGGAACGGCGGCTCAATTGAAGGCGTGGGTTGGCGGGTACGGGAGGGAGATGGGCTGAGGAAGAAGGCGTTGGGGCTGTGGTGGGCGGCTAGCAGCGAGTACGGGGTCGGCCGGCGAGCTGCAAGGCGGCGGACGAGGCGAGAAGAAGAAACGGCGGCTTCCACAAGACCGGTTCGTTCTCTCTCTGGTTGTGCAAGGGCTTGGAAAAAAGGAATGATAGAGCGATGAATTGCATATGAATATCCATCGGGGCAGAGTTAAGAGCGGAGGCAGACTCTTCATGTTTGGTTTAGCTCCCAAAACATCTGATACAGTGTGTGCAATTTTCCTTTGCATACAACGTGTTTGATTAAAATCCTACATAGGAGTAATGGATGTAATATCTATATTCCATCTAGCTGTTTGTAGTTTTGTAATTAAGGTGGGCATGAATGTTTCGTCGTGCGAGATTTATACACTTTTTTGTTCCTTTTTAGCTGTGCATCTCTACCTGATCGGTGATATCCTATTCGTGCTAGGATTTGTATTGTCTCCATGATGTACTCATCTCCCAATTTTGCTACTGATGCAGAAACACCATCTTGCTTAGCGCAGAACAGTGGAAGATCTGATTGGGTGAGTGTGTTTGTGTATGTAAACCAAATGTATCCATTCACCTTTTTTGTAGATGCCTTTCCCATGGTTTCTGCGCCTTCTGCCTTGTCCCCTGACGTGGTTTGTAATGGCTTTGTGTTCCATCTTTGCAGATTGGCGTCTTGCTGGGATTGCTGTGTCCGTTGGCCATGGCTGCTCTCGTTGGTCTGCTGACTGGTTACGTTCTTGTTGAGTATGCTCTGTTTCAGCTATCTTTGTAACGCTTGGCAGTGGTTGTGAAACATGGCTGTATTAGTGTTTTAGGATTCCGTGCCCCTTATTGGTTTGGTATCCTGAAAACTTTGCCTCACATTTTAACTTTTGCTTACTTTGCAGCACGATGTGATGCTTCTCATAAACCAATTTGTCTTCCTATAGTGGATCGGCAACAGGTATGGATTCATCCCCCCCCCCCGCTTGGAGCTTTGTTTGTTTCATTCCCATGAGAGATGTCAGATTGGTGTGATGGTATATAAGCCTGGAGTGTTAGATTGAGTCACGGATATGAGATACATAATTCGTTGTGGTGCTAATTTCTTTGCTCATTGTGTTTTTTGTGTAGAATATTTCATTTTCTTATTATGTATTGAATGTATCGTTTCTATAGCTGAATTGGATTTGGGACTGGAAGGCCAAGGAGGACGAGAAGGAATGCGCCGCCGAAAAGAAATATATGTCACCGTTGATGATAAGCAGGAGGCCAAAAGAAAGATAAACATGCAGACTCGCCGAATAAGAACAATAAGCAGCGCCGCAGAGGTATACATATTTTTTATTTTTGTATTGCGCCTAAATCTCTAGGAAAATCACTTAGTGTGAATTATCTGATGCTATTTTCTTCTTCCATACATGTACAATCCCTCCCTGATTGGTGTATAAGTGTATTAGCGCAACTCAAGAAAGATAAACATGTTGAAGTTGTTAGATACATTTGGTATGATTAGATGAGAACACTTCTATTCCAATGTGGGTTGCTGCTTGTTTTTCGTTTGCTAGGTGTGGGATGCTACTGTCGCTCATCCGAAGCTGCTTTTGTATCTCAAGTTCTACCAAATACCGGGCCTATTCTGAGATGTTGGTGGATTATCTGCAAAAATTACAAAGCTGTTAAATCTAGACCTTGGATTTAATCATTTGCATTCTCTTTCATCCTTGAATAAGGTAAACTTTCTTTCTAATTCAGTTCAGGTTGAATTTAGTATTACTGTCCAAGTTTATAACACGGACAGGCTTCTTGGCATTCCTTCTGTTTTCTGAAATCTGAATACATGTTAGTTTTTGCAGGTTTGCAATCGGGTGGGCATACTTGTATTTATCTTCCAAAGCAGAGCTGCTAATTTCCTGGTCGTCGACCTTTTGCAGTACTGCTACCCTCCTGTGCCATCAGGAAGATGGTGTGTTTGATAACATTTGTCGTATTGACATCATCGCTTCAATGGTATCTCAGCAGCTGAAAGAGAGTGCTATAAAATTGATTAGTTTGTAGCATCTAATGAACGTTCCATCAAGTAAACAGTAATCATCTGTACTTGAGAATCTCTTTCTCTTTTTTTCTGTAGTACCTTTAGTTCATTTACATGATAGTGTAATTCAAGGAGGCGGCAAATGTCATTGCATAGTCTATATTAACCATGTCAAAAAGCGTTACTTTGCAAGTGTAGATAAATGTCAAAAGCCTTTATCTCAAACAGTAGCTGGGGCTGAACAGTTGTAGTCTTTGTCGTCTTATTTTGCTGTCTTTTTTTCTTTCTTTCTACTATAGTGAGTCTTCTGGATATCAGCTCAATGTGTCTGGAAACATGACAATATCAATTCATGATTTGTTTTCAGCGAGTATTTAGTGCTCATTCCGATCCAACGAAACTGAGGCAATGGATTTGAAGCTGTTGTGTGTCTGGTTAACATATGTCCATGTTTGTAGCAATAACCACTTGTTGTATTCAGTTTTTAATGCTTTTAGTTCAAGTCTATTTTGGTGGTTGTCGCAAGGTGTTTCTTTTTTTCCCAACTACTATATTTCTGCACTGGCTACCAATAATTGTGTTCCTAAAAATAAATCTATTGTTGTCCCTTGTAAATGTGGTTTAATTTGAGTAAATTGTAATTGTTTGTGCTAGATGTATTTTGTATGATCAAAGAAACTTCATTGATGTTTCTTATAATGTGTACTAGACCAATGCTGAAACATATCTAATTTGATAATCTTATGCTTCACAGGCCCATTATATGCCACTGTCAGTCTGAAGTGAGAAGCGCCATAAATAGATAGGAGTTCTCTGCTTAAATATTCTGGACGATTAATTAGGTTAGCATAGAAGGATCAATCAAAGTTATTTTTGGAATCGTGTGCATACAAGTCGTCTTTTTCAGTCTGGTACTTATAGCTGCTCTTTAATATGGTACTCTCTCCGTTTCTAGATATAAGGTGTATAGTTCTTTGACAAAAGTCTCCAAAATATAAGGTATATTGCGGTGAACAACCTGTGTGGATTTTTTTTAGGGATTTGCATGTGGTTTCTTATCTTTTGAAAACTCTTATATTTTATGATGTCAATTGTCCAGGATCAATCCCGCCTAAACCTTGTGTAGTTGTCTCCCCACATGCGTTTCTTAATTTTTGTGCCAAAAACTATGCCTTATATCTAGGAACGGAGGGAGTATCATTTATATCGGCATATATATCCATAAGAAAGAATCTTGATTGAGATATAAGCAAACCGAACATGTTCTACAAATAATAAGTCAAGCTGATGACTAACTAGCTTGGTTTTTGTGGATTTGTTCTCTGTTGCTTGGTTAGTGCCTGTTAGATCATTTATCGACAGTTGATTCTTGACTTATTGAGGCAGTAGTATTTCAGTCCAGGCATGAGTTTATAAATCTGATATTATACTTTATATCCTTTATTTGTAAATATGGGTGGTACTGTTACTGTTACTAGCTAGGTGCAAAATTGAATAATAATTTGTAAAGTCAAATAAGTATAACATGTTTGTAAAGTAATGCACATTAGAAATGAACTCGGTTAGACTGGAAATGCTTTTCAGAATGTTAGTGCTTCAGTGATTTGATAATTGACAGTCGAACATTATTGTGCTGGAAGATATAGAGTATTTGTCTCAACTCTTACTATGTCACTGCACCTCTGAAGTCATTTTCTTGCAGGCTGAGCATTTAGGTGCGAATTAAATATGTTACATGATCGCTTTCTTGCAAGATTTTGTTCCATATCAGTCATGGTTATAGATATATTGTTTATTTCCATTCATGTTTTAGGAAAGTTCAGTATTCAAGGTATGTAGTTTCACTGCTTTTCTTATGCCTGCTTGTTTTAAAACCATCGCATGTGCAGCTAAAACTGTAAATCAATCTCTCTTTGTGTTCTGTTGGCTTATCCTTATCACTTCTATTTTATCGTATTTCAAACCATGGTGCTTTTATCTTTAAGAGGAGTGTTCGAAAGAATGTTTTGGTTTTCTTAATCATACTGATCATAGAATAATTTAAAACTAGCATGTTGCTGTTGTTTCAATATATATTCAATTCAAATTTACTTCATATTGTAAACAATGAATTCTACTTCAGGGCAAAATTGACTAATTCCCTATCTATGTTTGTAATAGTGTTTACATCTTGAATTTTTGTTTGCTACTGGCCTGTTGGCTGATGTGCAGATGCGATGAATTCACATGGAGTGCGCCGTCAGCAACTGCCTTGCCTCCTCCGCCTCCTCTCCTATCGCCGCTGGAGATACCACGCAGCAGTGCAGAGCATGTTGGTGCAGTTTTATATTTCTTCTCTTTTTCCTCTTGAGTTCTTTATTATTTTCATCCCTTCCTATTCAGATTTTTTGTCATTACACTTTGCATATGGGGTCAGCGATTTTTTCCGGCGGAAACTTCCAGGGGCTACTTTTAGAGGAGGGCTGTGATTACTTCTGAGCTCTGAATTTTTGCAATGCTGGCAAGAAGACACAAATCAGGGTTTTTTCCGTGGCTATCCTATTGAGTATTTGTTGGAAGTTTAATCACTGCCACAAGTAAACTTACTTGCTTTCTTTTGACTTTCGGTTTCCTTGTTTTATCAGCGTTGATGACATGTAGGAACTTTCATATGGCTTACAATTTCGTGAATTGTCAATCATTGTGCTTTCAGTAGCTAGCTTATGCATTTGGGATTGATGTTTTGGCACATGGGAGCGTATGCTCCCTTTATTTCGAAATGCATGTTAGACATATTTTGAAATGTTAAAAAATTTGAAACAAAAATTTCGCACGTACATCTTCATGTGCTCCGCGCTCACAAAGTCGTTTTGCGAAAAAACAAGTTATCATGTGGCGTGTGTAAAAAAGACAAAATTCGGTGCTAAAACAAAGACTCGTCACAAGATAAATTTTCTCTTTTTCACGCAGACTACAAAAAATATCATTTTTTCATGAAACTTGGCGAACACACATATATTATGGAGATGTACATGTAAATTTTTTTGTCTAAATTTTTAACACGTAGAAATATGTTTTTATGGTAGAGGGATCATACGCACCTGGGAGCCGAATTGAGTTTCTGCATTTTTTTGTTCTTCACTTGTGGCACTGTATTGGCATGCTCGCCTTTTCTGGATGTACACATACATGGTTTTGGAAATGAAGGTTAGGATCTCACAAAAATGACTTACTATACTCCCTTAAAAATCTCATTTCGGTTCTGAAGTGCAACAAATAGGTTATATTTTATATGATATTTTTGTTCTTCGCTTCTGCCATCTCATCTCTCCGCTGCATTTTTTCTATTTTACTCTTTCCATAGTCAGCCAACGACTATTTTGTAAGCACACTATTCCTTGGTGTTGGGCTCTTCACAATTCAAGAATGGATGATTAGCTTTTAACTTGGTTTTACATTTGGGTTATATCAGTCTTGACTATCAGTTGTATTACTCTACCAATTTACCATTGCTGCTGGTGCTTTACATGCCTGCCAGATTGTGGTTCCAATATAAATAGTAGATGTCAGGCTTTCAAAAGATTTGCTAGGTGAAGGCGGCGTTATATAGATAGGGAGGATTTCCTTTTCAGTGTCATAAAGATTCATAGTTGATTAGATGGTATTAAGATTATTATATTTAGATTTTCCTAAAGCTGTTAGCTAATGTAATGATGCTTCTTTACTGGTTAGTGTTCCAGATGTCAAGCTGGGTGTATGAACATAGTTCTGCTACTAGCCTCTTTTTCAAGGTTTTGCTTCCGTTTCTGATGCATGTGGAGATAACCACAGATTGTTTATCCTCGTGTATTCCGTACAATGTCTAATGTGTCTTCTTTTCTATGGATGCCTCATTGTTGTTGTTCAGTAGTATTATCCTTCGTTTTGTACCACTTTATTTTAAAGTTGCTACATGGCATCTCTTTGTGTAAATAGGATTATGTATCATGTAAGCCGTTTGCTTCCTTTATATCCCTATGTTTGGCTAGAAAGGATTGGAGATATTATAAGCGTGCTTACTCTTCTCTGCTAGCTGTTTGTGAATCATTGGTTTATCAAAGGTTTACTTACTATCTTTGAAGTCTCATTTTTATTGCTTTACTTGTTTTGTCTTCATATGTTTAGGTCCATCAAAATAATAATTTTCCGCTTCATGGTTGCAGCTAGATGGAAACTATCGAGATCTTGGCCATCTGTTTAGGCGCACCCCTAAATCGTTGAGTTTATAAGCTATTATGGGCTGTTGTCTGGATGTTTATGTTTAGAAGCTTATAAGCTATTACCGGATATCAACATTTCCCCTGTATTAATGGTAAGAAAAATTTAAAAGATTTCTTATAATATCACTTGGTAGGAATTGAGAAGCTTATCACTTGGTATGAACCAAATGAATAGAAGTTCTATTGCTCTTCATATTTGTTCCTGCCTTTGTTATTCTCTAAGCGTAAGAGAAAGTGTTTAGATAATGTTTGTCAGTTTGAAAGATGCGAGCCGTGTGCCAGCCTTCAATCATATTTTGGTACCGTAACTCAGGTCCTCATAGTTTTGCATCCATTTGTATATTTATATGTTTGTTTTCTGCTACAACTCTCGAATTACGCAATGGTTTTGGTACACTTGGTTTGCTGCTACATTTATAATTTCATACGATTTATCCTAATTTTATCCTAGCGACATCGGTTTGTGAAACCTAAAAGGTGTAATATCATTTTGGCAGTTAATTTTTATTGTCGTTGTACAAAATGTATGTTGACACGAGCTCAACGGGATCGTGCGCCAAGGCGCACATCTAAATCTAGTTCACTTTAAATAGAGCACCATCTAAATCCGTTGAAACGACACCGTATGAATTATGGTTTAATATGAAACCTAAGCTGTCGTTCCTAAAAGTTTGGGGTTGCGAAGCCTTGATACGTCTCCAACGTATCGATAATTTCTTGTGTTCCATGCCACATTATTGATGTTATCTACATGTTATATGCACACTTTATGTCATATTCGTGCATTTTCTGGAACTAACCTATTAACAAGATGCCGAAGTGCCGATTCGTTGTTTTCTGCTGTTTTTGGTTTCAGAAATCCTAGTAACGAAATATTCTCGGAATCGGACGAAATCAACGCCCGGGTTCCTATTTTACCCGGAAGCATCCGAACACACGAGAACCGCCGGAGAAGGGGGGCAGGGCCACCACACCACACCCCGGCGCGGCCAAGGGGGCGCGCCGCCCTAGGGTGTGGGCCCCCGGAAGCCCTCCCGTGCCGCCTCTCCGCCTATATAAAGCCCCCGACCTAAAAACCTCGGGGCGTTGGACGAAAACCACAAAAACCTTCCGCAGCCGCCGCCATCGCGAAGCCAAGATCCGGGGGACAGGAGTCTCCGTTCCGGCACCCTGCCGGAGCGGGGAAGTGCCCCGGAAGGCTTCTCCATCGACACCGCTGCCATCTCCACCGCCATCTTCATCACCGCTGCTGCTCCCATGAGGAGGGAGTAGTTCTCCATCGAGGCTCGGGGCTGTACCGGTAGCTATGTGGTTCATCTCTCTCCTATGTGCTTCAATACAATAATCTCATGAGCTGCCTTACATGATTGAGATTCATATGATGATGCTTGTAATCTAGATGTCATTATGCTAGTCAAGTGAGTTTTACTTATGTGATCTCCGGAGACTCCTTGTCCCACGTGTGTAAAGGTGACGAGTGTGTGCACCGTGTGGGTCTCTTAGGCTAGATTTCACAGAATACTTATTCACTGTTGAATGGCATAGTGAGGTGCTTATTTATATCTCTTTATGATTGCAATATGTTTTGTATCACAATTTATCTATGTGCTACTCTAGTGATGTGTTATTAAAGTAGTTTTATTCCTCCTGCACGTGTGTAAAGGTGACAGTGGGTGCACCGTGTTAGTACTTGGTTTATGCTATGATCATGATCTCTTGTAGATTGCGAAGTTAACTATTGCTATGATAATATTGATGTGATCTATTCCTCCTACATATGCATGAAGGTGACGAGTGTGCATGCTATGTTAGTACTTGGTTTAGTCGTGTTGATCTATCTTACACTAAAGGTTACTAAAATATGAGCATTATTGTGGAGCTTGTTAACTCCGGCATTGAGGGTTCGTGTAATCCTACGCAATGTGTTCATCATCCAACAAAAGTGTAGAGTATGCATTTATCTATTCTGTTATGTGATCAATGTTGAGAGTGTCCACTAGTGAAAGTGTAATCCCTAGGCCTTGTTCCTAAATACTGCTGAGTTACTACTGCTTGTTTACTTTTTTACTGTGTTACTACTGCTGCAATACTACCACCATCAACTACACGCCAACAAGCTATTTTCTGGCACCGTTGCTACTGCTCATACTTATTTATACCACCTATATTTCACTATCTCTTCGCCGAACTAGTGCACCTATTAGGTGTGTTGGGGACACAAGAGACTTCTTGCTTTGTGGTTGCAGGGTTGCATGAGAGGGATATCTTTGACCTCTTCCTCCCCGAGTTCGATAAACCTTGGGTGATCCACTTAAGGGAAAACTTGCTGCCGTTCTACAAACCTCTCGCTCTTGGGGGCCCAACACCGTCTACGAGAAAGGAGGGGGAACGTAGACATCAAGCACTTTTCCGGCGCCGTTGCCGGGGAGGAAAGGTAAAAGGCTCTCATACTACGGTCTCAGGTAAAGTATTTTTCCGGCGCCGTTGTGTTTGTGCTCGAAGCTATTTCCTTTAGATCCTGCAATTGCATCTTGTTGTTTCTTGTTTACACTAGTTTGGCATAATGTACAAGAGTGAGCTTCTTATTCTATTTCCTGATTTAAAACATGGATTGTTTGATGCGAAAATTAAAAAACCTATGAAATCTTCTTTGCATGCTCGGTAGTAATATTAGTATGAACGCTTTGAACACCATTGTTGACAATAATATAGAAAGTTCTAAGCTTGGGGAAGCTGGTTTTCATGATATTTTTAGTCCCCCAAGCATTGAGGAGAAAATTTTCTTTGATGATACTTTGCCTCCCATATGTGATGATTATAATGATAGTGGTCTTTTGGTACAACCTACTATGGAGAGTAAATTTTGTTGTGATTATACTATGCCTCCTACACTTGATGAGAATAATAATGATAGCTACTTTGTTGAATTTGCTCCCACTACAACTAATAAATTTGATTATGCTTATGTGGAGAGTAATAATTTTATGCATGAGACTCATGATAAGAATGCTTTATGTGATAGTTATATTGTTGAGTTTGCTCATGATGCTACTGAAAGTTATTATGAGAGAGGAAAATATGGTTGTAGAAATTTTCATGTTACTAAAATGCCTCTCTATGTGCTGAAATTTTTGAAGCTACACTTGTTTTATCTTCTTATGCTTGTTACTTTGCTCTTCATGAACTTGTTTATTTACAAGATTCCTATGCATAGGAAGCATGTTAGACTTAAAAGTGTTTTGAATTTGCCTCTTGATGCTCTCTTTTGCTTCAAATACTATTTCTTGCGAGTGCATCATTAAAACTGCTGAGCCCATCTTAATGGCTAAAAAGAAAGAACTTCTTGGGAGATAACCCATGTGTTATTTTGCTACAGTACTTTATTTTATATTTGTGTCTTGGAAGTTGTTTACTACTGTAGCAACCTCTCCTTATCTTAGTTTTGTGTTTTGTTGTGCCAAGTAAAGTCTTTGATAGTAAAGTAAGTACTAGATTTGGATTACTGCGCAGAAACAGATTTCTTTGCTGTCACGAATCTGGGTCTAATTCTCTGTAGGTAACTCAGAAAATTATGCCAATTTACGTGAGTGATCCTCAGATATGTACGCAACTTTCATTCAATTTGAGCATTTTCATTTGAGCAAGTCTGGTGGCCTAATAAAATCCATCTTTACGGACTGTTCTGTTTTGACAGATTCTGCCTTTTATTTCACATTGCCTCTTTTGCTATGTTGGATGAATTTCTTTGATCCATTAATGTCCAGTAGCTTTATGCAATGTCCAGAAGTGTTAAGAATGATTGTGTCACCTCTGAACATGTTAATTTTTATTGTCCACTAACCCTCTAATGAGTTGTTTCGAGTTTGGTGTGGAGGAAGTTTTCAAGGGTCAAGAGAGGAGGATGATATACTATGATCAAGGAGAGTGAAAGCTCTAAGCTTGGGGATGCCCCGGTGGTTCACCCCTGCATATTCTAAGAAGACTCAAGCTGTCTAAGCTTGGGGATGCCCAAGGCATCCCCTTCTTCATCGACAAATTATCGGGTTCCTTCTCTTGAAACTATATTTTTATTCGGCCACATCTTATGTACTTTACTTGGAGCGTCTCGTGTGCTTTTGTTTTTGTTTTTGTTTGAATAAATTGGATTACATCATGCTTGTGTGGGAGAGAGACACGCTCCGCTGGTTCATATGAACACATGTGTTCTTAGCTCATAATATTCATGGCGAAGTTTCCTCTTCGTTAAATTGTTATATGGTTGGAATTGGAAAATGATACATGTAGTAATTGCTATAATGTCTTGGGTAATGTGATACTTGGCAATTGTTGTGCTCATGTTTAAGCTCTTGCATCATATACTTTGCACCTATTAGTGAAGAATACATAGAGCATGCTAAAATTTGGTTTGCATAATTGGTCTCTCTAAAGTCTAGATAATTTCTAGTATTGAGTTTTGAACAACAAGGAAGACGGTGTAGAGTCTTATAATGTTTTCAATATGTCTTTTATGTGAGTTTTGCTGCACCAGTTCATCCTTGTGTTTGTTTCAAATAACCTTGCTAACCTAAACCTTGTATCGAGAGGGAATACTTCTCATGCATCCAAAATCCTTGAGCCAACCACTATGCCATTTGTGTCCACCATACCTACCTACTACATGGTATTTTTCCGCCATTCCAAAGTAAATTGCTTGAGTGCTACCTTTAAAATTCCATCATTCACCTTTGCAATATATAGCTCATGGGACAAATAGCTTAAAAACTATTGTGGTATTGAATATGTACTTATGCACTTTATCTCTTATTAAGTTGCTTGTTGAGCGGTAACCATGTTTCTGGGGACGCCATCAACTATTCTTTGTTGAATATCATGTGAGTTGCTATGCATGTCCGTCTTGTCTGAAGCAAGAGAGATCTACCACCTTCATGGTTGGAGCATGCATATTGTTAGAGAAGAACTTTGGGCCGCTAACTAAAGCCATGATTCATGGTGGAAGTTTCAGTTTGGACACATATCCTCAATCTCATATGAGAATAATAATTGTTGCCACATGCTTATGCATTAAAGAGGAGTCCATTATCTCGTTGTCCATGTTGTCCCGGTATGGATGTCTAAGTTGAGAATAATCAAAAGCGAGAAATCCAAAATGCGAGCTTTCTCCTTAGACCTTTGTACAGAGCGGCATGGAGGTACCCCATTGTGACACTTGGTCAAAACATTTGCATTGCAAAGATCCGGTAGTCCAAGTTAATTAGGACAAGGTGCGGGCACTATTGGTACACTATGCATGAGGCTTGCAACTTATAAGATATAATTTACATGATGCATATGCTTTATTACTACCGTTGACAAAATTGTTTCATGTTTTCAAAATCAAAGCTCTAGCACAAATATAGCAATCGATGCTTTTCCTCTATGAGGACCATTCTTTTACTTTCATTGTTGAGTCAGTTCACCTATTTCTCTCCATCTCAAGAAGCAAACACTTGTGTGAACTGTGCATTGATTCTTACATATTTGCATATTGCATTTGTTATATTGCTTTGCATTGACAATTATCCATGAGATATACATGTTATAAGTTGAAAGCAACCGCTGAAACTTCATCTTCCTTTGTGTTGCTTCAATACCTTTACTTTGATTTATTGCTTTATGAGTTAACTCTTATGCAAGACTTATTAATACTTGTCTTGAAGTACTATTCATGAAAAGTCTTTGCTTTATGATTCACTTGTTTACTCATGTCATTACCATTGTTTTGATCGCTGCATTCACTACATATGTTTACAAATAGTATGATCAAGGTTATGATGGCATATCACTCCGTAAATTATCTTTGTTATCGTTTTACCTCGCTCGGGACGAGCGAAACTAAGCTTGGGGATGCTGATACGTCTCCAACGTATCGATAATTTCTTGTGTTCCATGCCACATTATTGATGTTATCTACATGTTATATGCACACTTTATGTCATATTCGTGCATTTTCTCGGAACTAACCTATTAACAAGATGCCGAAGTGCCGCTTGTTGTTTTCTCGCTGTTTTTGGTTTCAGAAATCCTAGTAACGAAATATTCTCGGAATCGGACGAAATCAACGCCCGGGTTCCTATTTTACCCGGAAGCATCCGAACACACGAGAACCGCCGGAGAAGGGGGCAGGGCCACCACACCACACCCCGGCGCGGCCAAGGGGGGGGGGGCGCGCCGCCCTAGGGTGTGGGCCCCCCATAAGCCCTCCTGCGCCGCCTCTCCGCCTATATAAAGCCCCTGACCTAAAAACCTCGGGGCGTTGGACGAAAACCACAAAAACCTTCCAGAGCCGCCGCCATCGCGAAGCCAAGATCCGGGGGACAGAGTCTCTGTTCCGGCACCCTGCCGGAGCGGGGAAGTGCCCCCGGAAGGCTTCTCCATCGACACCGCTGCCATCTCCACCGCCATCTTCATCACCGCTGGTGCTCCCATGAGGAGGGAGTAGTTCTCCATCGAGGCTCGGGGCTGTACCGGTAGCTATGTGGTTCATCTCTCTCCTATGTGCTTCAATACAATAATCTCATGAGCTGCCTTACATGATTGAGATTCATATGATGATGCTTGTAATCTAGATGTCATTATGCTAGTCAAGTGAGTTTTACTTATGTGATCTCCGGAGACTCCTTGTCCCACGTGTGTAAAGGTGACGAGTGTGTGCACCGTGTGGGTCTCTTAGGCTAGATTTCACAGAATACTTATTCACTCGTTGAATGGCATAGTGAGGTGCTTATTTATATCTCTTTATGATTGCAATATGTTTTGTATCACAATTTATCTATGTGCTACTCTAGTGATGTGTTATTAAAGTAGTTTTATTCCTCCCGCACGTGTGTAAAGGTGACGAGTGGGTGCACCGTGTTAGTACTTGGTTTATGCTATGATCATGATCTCTTGTAGATTGCGAAGTTAACTATTGCTATGATAATATTGATGTGATCTATTCCTCCTACATATGCATGAAGGTGACGAGTGTGCATGCTATGTTAGTACTTGGTTTAGTCGTGTTGATCTATCTTACACTAAAGGTTACTAAAATATGAGCATTATTGTGGAGCTTGTTAACTCCGGCATTGAGGGTTCGTGTAATCCTACGCAATGTGTTCATCATCCAACAAAAGTGTAGAGTATGCATTTATCTATTCTGTTATGTGATCAATGTTGAGAGTGTCCACTAGTGAAAGTGTAATCCCTAGGCCTTGTTCCTAAATACTCGCTGAGTTACTACTCGCTTGTTTACTTGTTTTACTTGTGTTACTACTCGTCTGCAATACTACCACCATCAACTACACGCCAGCAAGCTATTTTCCGGCACCGTTGCTACTGCTCATACTTATTTATACCACCTGTATTTCACTATCTCTTCGCCGAACTAGTGCACCTATTAGGTGTGTTGGGGACACAAGAGACTTCTTGCTTTGTGGTTGCGGGGTTGCATGAGAGGGATATCTTTGACCTCTTCCTCCCTGAGTTCGATAAACCTTGGGTGATCCACTTAAGGGAAAACTTGCTGCTGTTCTACAAACCTCTGCTCTTGGGGGCCCAACACTGTCTACAGGAAAGGAGGGGGAACGTAGACATCAAGCCTATGTAAAAAAAGTTACAACCGGACAAGCTAGAACCCAAAGCGGAGAAATGCGTCTTCATAGGATACCCTAAGGAAACTATAGGGTACACTTTCTATCACAGATCCGAAGGCAAGATCTTTGTTGCTAAGAACGGAACCTTTCTTGAGAAAGAATTTCTCACTAAAGAAGTGACTGGAAGAAAAGTAGAACTCGATGAGATGGATGAATCTTCACTCATTGATCAGAGTAGCGCAGTACCGAAAGATGTTCCTGTGCCGCCTACACCGTCAACAGAGGAAGCTAATGATGATGATCATGAAACTTCAAACGAGATAGCTATCGAACCTCGCGGATCGACAAGGGAACGTGTCACTCCCGATTGGTATGATCCTTGTCTAAATGTCATGATTGTGGACAACAATGATGAAGACCCTGCGACGTATGAAGAAGCGATGATGAGCCCAGATTCCAACAAATGGCAAGAAGCCATGAAATCCGAAATGGGATCCATGTATGATAACAAAGTGTGGACTTTGGTAGACTTACCTGATAGCCGCAAGGCTGTCGAGAATAAATGGATCTTCAAGAGAAAAACAGATGCTGATGGTAATATTACTGTCTATAAAGCTCGACTTGTCGCAAAGGGTTTCCGAAAAATTCAAGGTGTTGACTACGATGAGACTTTCTCACCTGTAGCGAAGCTAAAATCTGTGAGGATTTTGTTAGCAATAGCTGCATTTTTCGATTATGAGATTTGGCAGATGGATGTCAAAACGGCGTTCCTTAATGGAGACATTGAGGAAGAGTTATATATGGTACAACCCAAAGGTTTTGTCGATCCTAAAAATGCTGACAAAGTATGCAAACTTCAGCGTTCAATTTATGGACTGAAGCAAGCATCGAGAAGTTGGAACCGACGCTTTGATAAGGTGATCAAAGACTTCGGGTTTATACTGTGTCATGGAGAGGCCTGTATTTACAAGAAAGTGAGTGGGAGCTCTGTAGCATTCCTGATATTATATGTAGATGACATATTATTGATTGGGAATGATATAGGACTATTAAGCAGTGTAAAAGTTTATTTGAATAATAGTTTTTCAATGAAAGACCTTGGTGAAGCATCGTATATATTAGGCATCAAGATTTATAGAGATAGATCAAGACGTCTAATAGGGCTATCACAAAGTACATACCTGGACAAGATTCTAAAGAAGTTTAGAATGAACGAAAGTAAGAAAGGATTCTTACCTATGTTACCGAGGCAAGGTCTTGAGTAAGACTCAAGGTCCGGCTACGACGAGAAGAAAGAGAAAGGATGAGTCAGATCCCCTATGCCTCGGTAGTAGGCTCTATCATGTATGCCATGCTATGTACTAGACCGGATATAGCACATGTTGTTAGTTTGACTAGCAGATATCAAAGTGATCCAGGAATGGAACACTGGACAACGGTCAAGAATATCCTGAAGTACTTGAAAAGAACTAAGGATATGTTTCTTTGTTATGGAGGTGACCAAGAGCTCGTTGTAACAAGTTACACCGATGCAAGTTGGAACACCGATCCCGATGACTCTAAGTCACGATGCAGGTACGTGTTTATATTGAATGGTGCTGCAGTAAGCTCGGCAAGCTCGAAGCAGTGCACGGTGGCAAAGTCTTCAACATAATCGGAGTACATAGCGGCTTCAGAGGCTTCATCCGAAGCGGTATGGATGAAGAGGTTCATTGTAGAGCTCGGTGTGGTTCCTAGTGCATTGGACCCACTAGTCATTTATTGTGACAACATGGGTGCCATCGCCAATGCATAAGAACCAAGGTCACACAAGAGGCTGAAGCATATCAAGCTGCGTTATCATTCGATTCGCGAGTACATCGAAGATGGAGAAGTAAATATTTGCAAAGTACACACTCGATCCGAATGTAGCGGATCCGTTGACTAAAGCTCTCCCTAGGGCAAAGCATGACCAACACCAGAATGCCATGGGTGTTAGGTACCTTACAATGTAATCTAGATTATTGACTCTAGTGCAAGTGGGAGACTCGTTGGAGATATGCCCAAGAGGCAATAATAAAAGTGGTTATTATATATCTTTATGTTTATGATAAATGTTTATATACCATGCTATAATTGTATTAACCGAAACATTGATACATGTGTGTTATGAAAACAACAATGAGTCCCTAGTAAGCCTCTTAACTAGCTTGTTGATTAATAGATGATTAGTTTCATAATCATGAACATTGGATGTTATTAATAACAAGGTTATATCATTATATGAATGATGTAATGGACACACCCAATTAAGCGTAGCATAAGATCACGTCATTAAGTTATTTGCTATAAGCTTTCGATACATAGTTACCTAGTCCTTATGACCATGAGATCATGTAATCACTTATATTGGAAAGGTACTTTGATTACATCAATCGCCACTGCGTAAATGGGTGGTTATAAAGGTGGGATTAAGTATCCGGAAAGTATGAGTTGAGGCATATGGATCAACAGTGGGATTTGCCCATCCCGATGACGGATAGATATACTCTGGGCCCTCTCGGTGGAATGTCGTCTAATGTCTTGCAAGCATATGAATAAGTTCATATGAGACCACATACCACGGTACGAGTAAAGAGTACTTGTCAGGAGACGAGGTTGAACAAGGTATAGAGTGATACCGATGATCAAACCTCGGACAAGTAAAATATCGCGTGACAAAGGGAATTGGTATCGTATGTGAATGGTTCATTCGATCACTAAAGTCATCGTTGAATATGTGGGAGCCATTATGGATCTCCAGATCCGGAGATTGGTTATTGGTCGGAGAGAGTTCTCAACCATGTCTACATAGTTCGCGAACCGTAGGGTGACACACTTAAGGTTTGATGTTGTAATAGTATAACTTGAATATGGAATGGAGTTCGAAGTCTCGGATGGGATCCCGGACATCACGAGGAGTTCCGGAATGGTCCGGAGAATAAGATTCATATATAGAAAGTCATATTCCAAGTTTGGAAATGATCCGGTGCATTTATGGAAGGTTCTAGAAGGTTCTAGAAAAGTCCGGAAGAAATCACTTTGGAAGGCGGAGTCCCGGAGGGACTCCACCACCATGGCCGGCCAACCCTAAGAGGGGTGGAGTCCCAAGTGGACTCCACCATAGGGGCCGGCCACCCCCCCACATGGAAGGGTGGGAATCCCACTTGGGTGGGAGTCCCACCTTGGGTAGGTTTCCCTACTACATGGAAGGTTTTGGGTTGGGTCTTATTCGAAGACTTGTAGTCCAACACTTGGGGTTCCACCTATATAATGAGGGGCATAGGGGAGGGGGCCGGCCACCACAAGCCACCAAGCTGGCCGCACCCCATAGAGGCCGGCCACCTCCTCTCCCAAACCCTAGCCGCCCCTCTCTCCTCCACCTCTCCCGCACGCTTAGCGAAGCTCCACCGGAGTTCTCCATCGCCACCGCCACCACGCCGTCGTGCTGCCGGAGTCAAGGAGGAGCTACTACTTCCGCTGCCCGCTGGAACGGGGAGAAGGACGTCGTCTTCATCAACACCGAACGTGTGACCGAGTACGGAGGTGCTGCCCGATCGTGGCACCGTGATCAAGATCTTCTACGCGCTTTTGCAAGCGGCAAGTGATCGTCTACCGCAGCAACAAGAGCCTCATCTTGTAGGCTTTGGAAATCTTCAAGGGTGAGTCTCGATCATCTCCTCGTTGCTCCCGTCTTCTAGATTGCATCTTGGCTTGGATTGCGTTCTCGCGGTAGGAATTTTTTTGTTTTCTATGCAACGAATCCCTACAATATCCGCATAAGCCTTAGTCCTTGTGCTGTTCCTGTTATTTTAGTTCCTAAGAAAGATGGTACATGGCGTATGTGCGTAGATTGTAGAGCTATAAACAACATTACTATTCGATATCGTCACCCTATTCCCCGTTTAGAGGACATGCTAGATGAATTGAGTGGTGCTGCTGTGTTCTCTAAAATTGATTTGCGTAGTGGTTATCATCAAATCAGGATGAAAGAAGGGGATGAATGGAAAACTGCCTTTAAAACAAAATTTGGTTTATATGAGTGGTTAGTAATGCCTTTTGGTTTGACTAATGCACCTAGCACTTTCATGAGACTGATGAACCATGTTTTGCGTGAATTTATTGGCAAATTTGTGGTTTTATACTTTGATGACATATTAATCTATAGCCGCAATGAATCTGATCATACTATACATATTCAACATGTTTTGCAAGTGTTGCGTGATAATAAACTCTATGGTAATCTTGAGAAGTGCACATTTTGCAAAGATAAGGTCATATTTCTTGGTTATGTTGTCTCTAAGCATGGAGTAGAAGTAGATATGTCTAAAATTGAAGCTATTCAAAATTGGCCTACTCCCATGAATGTGAGTCAAGTAAGAAGTTTCCATGGTCTAGCTGGGATTTATAGAAGATTTGTGCCCAACTTTAGTACTATTGCTGCACCTTTGAATGATTTGACTAAAAAGGGTGTTGTCTTTGAGTGGGGCGCAGCCCAAGATCATGCTTTTGATGAACTTAAGAGATTGTTAACTTCTGCACCGTTACTTGCACTTCCTGATTTCAATAAGCAATTTGAGATTGAATGTGATGCTAGTGGTATTGGAATTGGTGGTGTGTTGATGCAAGAGGGTCGCCCAATTGCATACTTTTCTGAGAAACTTTCTGGTGCTAAGTTGAACTATCCTATCTATGATAAAGAATTGTATGCTTTAATTAGAGTTCTTGAGGTTTGGCAACATTATTTGTGGCCAAAAGAATTTATCATACATTCTGATCATGAAGCTTTAAAATATCTGAAAGCCCAATCTACTTTGCATAAGCGTCTAGCTAAGTGGGTTGAATTCATTGAGTCTTTTCCATACATTATTAAGCATAAGAAGGGAAAAGATAATATTGTTGCTGATGCTCTATCTAGGAAGAATATGCTATTAACTCAACTTGATGTTAAAATTCCTGGTTTAGAGATTTTATGTGATTTGTATGCCACTGATCATGATTTTGCTGAACAATATTGCTTATGTGCTCTTGGTAAAGCATGGGACAAATATCACATACATGATGGGTTCTTGTTTAGGGCTAACAAACTATGTGTTCCAGAATCGTCTGTGCGTTTGCTCTTATTGCAGGAATCACATGCTGGAGGTTTGATGGGTCACTTTGGGCGTGAGAAGACGCTACTCATGCTAGCTGACCACTTTTATTGGCCAAAGATGAGGCGGGATGTGGACAGGTATGTGAAGAGGTGCATTACTTGCAACAAGTCCAAGTCCAAGCTGAAGCCTCACGGTTTGTATACTCCGTTAGCGGCACCTACTACACCTTGGGAGGATATTAGTATGGATTTTGTGTTGGGTTTGCCGCGTACTAAGAGAGGCCATGATTCTATATTTGTGGTAGTGGACAGATTTTTTAAAATGTCACACTTTATTGCCTGCCACAAAAGCGACGATGCGTCGCATATTGCTAACCTGTTTTTCAGGGAGATTATTCGACTACATGGAGTTCCGAAGACTATTGTTTCTGATCGTGATGTGAAGTTCATGAGCTACTTCTGGAAGACGTTGTGGAGAAAGCTGGGGACGAAGTTACTGTTCAGTACTACCTGTCATCCCCAAACTGATGGTCAAACTGAAGTGGTGAATAAAACCTTGTCACAATTGTTGAGATCCATGATCAAGAAGAACTTGAAGGAGTGGGAAGAGTGTTTGCCGCATGTGGAGTTTGCTTACAACAGAGCGGTACATTCTACCACGGAGCTATGTCCTTTTGAGGTGGTGTTTGGTTTCAAACCCATTACTCCGCTTGATTTGTTGCCTTTGCCTATACACGAGAGATTCAATATGGAGGCATCCAAGAGGGCAGATTTTGTGAAGAAGATTCATGTGAAGACTAAAGAGTTTATCGAGAAGAAAGGCAAGAGCAATGCTGCAAGGATGAATAAGAAGCGTAAAGAGATGTTGTTCAAGCCTGGTGATATGGTCTGGGTACATTTTCGCAAGGATAGGTTCCCGAAGCTGAGGAAGTCTAAGTTGAAGCCTCGTGGTGCTGGTCCTTACAAAGTGCTTGCCAAGATCAATGATAATGCATACTCGATAGATCTTCCAATTGATGAGTTTGGTGTTAGTAATTCTTTCAATGTTGCTGATTTGACACCATATGACGGAGAAGACCTTGGAGCGTCGAGGTCGACGCCTTTTGAAGGGGGGGGAGATGATGAGGACATCCCTACCTCACTACCACCTCCGTCATTACCAACTGAAGATGAACCTGCTGTGAAGCTCAAGTCCAATGAAGTCAGGATTGGACCAATGACACGTGCTCGTGCGAAGCTACTTAAGCAACAGGTGAACTTGTTCCTAAACGATACCTTGATTGATGAGAACTTTATATTACCTAAGTCCTATTACTTATGTATCATCAGGTATGAAGAGGAGACAAGCATCGCACGAGGAGGAGAGGAGCAGCTGGACGTGAAGATGGATGTGGAGCTGGACATGAAGATATCTCATGGACGCGCGAGGGTGGAGCGGGAGGCATGCGCGAGAGGAGAAGAAGAAGTCCAGGCCGGCCCAGCACCCGGTCAGACCGGCCGCCACGCCGGCGCGCCGGTCCCGGCCCGGTCCAACCGGGCGCCGAGCCGGATCCACCCGGCGCCGACCGGGCGCTCCGGCCGGCTGCGACCGGGCGGGTTACTGCGCCACAATTCCCGCGCACCGGTCAGCACCCGGTCCCTGGCCCGGTTTGAACCGGCCAGCCCGGTCCCAGGCCCGGTCAACCGGCCCCCAGACCGGCCGTGTCCGAGTCTGTCTCGACCAGATCTATTCCGGGTCGGTTATTCTCGTAGTTTTTCGACCAGAAGTCGTCCTGGACGCCTATATAAGTCCATAGGACGCCCCCCTAGCTGCTTTAGACCACGTTTAAGATAAACCCTAGTTCTTAGTTGTTTGCTCTGCAAAACTATTGAATTCCCTATATTGTGTAGATCCTGTTCAAGTCTTGTGTGATCTGCTGTTCCATTGGGAATTAGACGGTTGCAACGCAAGTGTGTGGAGTTGCGAATATCTTGCAGGGTTGAGAGCTGTTGTATTGGCGACAGGGACCAATCGAGAGATCTCGTTGCGTCATACAAGTTATCATCCACTACATCGTCGTGTTTCTCCGCTGCTATCACCTCGTGATCATCATCACCACCGTTGCTTACTGAGAAGATCGGGCCACCCCATATCATTGCCCGTCGATGTTTCCGGTGACAGCAAGGAGGGAGGAGGACACGAGAGGGGGCTTGGGGCTGGCCGTGGAGGGCACTCCAGTGCGACCCAACGCGGTCACACGGGAGCGGCAATGGTGAAGGGTTATGTCCTCCTTGTTCTACATGGTAGAGATACAAGAGTTGTCTCTAGCGATTGGAAAATAATGTCTAAAAATAGCACTAAATCTTCACATCACACATGCACCTAGATGTTTTAAATCCTAATCTTAACCAGTTTCACAAAAATTCTTTTCAATATTTACAATTTCTAGTTTACATAGTTGGAAAATATATTGTATGATCAATCCAATAAAAATAAATTTGTGTGATAGTTGTTCATATATCTTGAGTGGTAAAACTTAAGATTAACTTGGACAAACTAGATTTAAGTTAAAACTAGAACTTGAGTTATATATATTCAAATGGATGGAGTACATTAGAAGAGAGAATGAGAACGCTACGATTTTTCCGTGCATTTGCATGTTTTAGCTGGTGCTTCAGATTGATCCGTGGGTGGGTGGAAACGTGCAAGGGAGAAAGACATTGCTGACCGTATATATACGGTACGTACAGTGTCTTAATGGTCGTGGTCTCGTGGATGTTGCGGTGCGTGTCGAACATACGTGTATGCTAGGGAAAAAAAAAAAGCGGAGGCTCTACCAGCCGACACGCACGGTGGGGTTCGATCCTTTTATTCCCTCGCCTCAGCTCACAATCGACCAAATCACCAAAGCAAACCCTGGTATATATCCCCATGGCATCGCTTTGTCCCGGCGGCGGCCACCATGAAAGCGACGGCCGCGACGACGTGAACTGCGTCCATGCACCATGCCACTACCCAGGTCACCCGCCGGTGCACTTTGATGTCCCCACCGCCGCCGGCCGGCAGATTTACTGCATCCAATGTTGCGGGAGGCGCAAGGTGACCGTCTCCCCTCCGTGCGGAAGCAGCTGCCGTCCGGACCAACCCGCCGGAGCCCGTTCCCAATCCGGGCCGGTCATCGTTGTCTTCCTGGGCAGGGACGGGGAGTACTTCACGGACTACGGCCTTCCACACAAGCAGGTCGGACCCTTGGACGAACTCATGCATCAACTACTCTCCTTCCTTCCACGGTATGCCTCTTGTCTCTATCTAACAAGATGATGATCATATTGATTATTCAGAGCAAACGATACCCTTCTGCTGATTAAGGTTGCCTGCTAGAATTCAGGCTTGATGAGAAGAAGCATCTGCGAGGCACCACATCATCATCTGCACAAACACTGCAACAACCGGAAGTCTCGTCCTTGACGGACGCACTGGACCATACAGCCTTGGAGGAATCGTCCATGGCTTCCAATTCCCCGTCCTACATGCATGACACCATTCGGGCCCGGGTATTCAACAATTGGGGAATTACATTTTACGTCAGGGCTGATCATACGGGATATTTCCATACATATCCTCGCGTGGGCGGGCCCTTTCATAGCTTACCAGAGGCTTACGGTGCCATCGATTCCTATCTTCATGACCGTGAGGATCCAACAATGTAAAGTTTCTCTACATTGTTTTGATTAGATTTCCAATACGGTTGCAATTTGTTCTCACCATATCTGATGCTTTGATCATCTGAACTAGGCGCGTAGATCCAGATGATCCAGATTTGATTTATCATGTGCTAGAATCCACACGCGAGAGAGCTATACGCCGAATTCTGTGCTGGCCTGATGGCACAAGGAGTTCGCGGTTGCAATCACTGCCAATTGATGAAAGACGCTCTTGGATGCTCCAGTTGGTTCGAGCTTTGCTGGACAAATATAATGACGATCACAATCTTTTAGGGGTTTGCTCTCATTCTCTTTCTCCCACACCCTCACTATATGTCCTCCTACCTGGGTTGCATTGTTCATTCTTGTATCTAGCAACAGTTTGTTGACCACATACATGCTTCTTTCTTTCTAGGACCTTGCATATGAATACAAAGGTGTTGTGTGCTACCACGTGTTCAATCAAGGGGGCAATAATCGTAGGATGTACTATCATGTCAATTTCACTGCAACTACCAAAGACAACGATGACCTATTGTTCTTTGCTGAAACTATTGGTGAACAACGTGATGCGTTGGTGGTCAGCTGTATCTGCAGGATTAATCCTTCTGAAAAAGGTATTTAATTTGATACTCTGGTGCCAAGCTTTTCGTATTCTTCCAAGTTTGATGTTTGTGATAACTTAAGCTTATCTATTATATAGTTCTTTTTATTGTCTATCCGTCTCTAGATAGAGCTCTATTAATTCTTATCCATTACGGTTGAGGACGTAGCATGAAATATCCGATTCTACTACTAGGTAAATAAGGGGGTGATAGGGAAATAAGTGTATGTTTGGTTGGTGGCCGAAATTTTCCCCAATTTGGGTAGCCTATGCTATTTTGGCTCTTGTTTGGTTGTTGCGAAAATTTTGGTTGCCTATGGTATCTTGCCAACACTTCATATTCATAATATCTTCTATTAGTTCCCACACAGCCATGTGTTTGCTCCATGCACATTTCTTGCAACCATGCTATTATTTTATATTGTGTGTATGCCTTGTTGATTATTTGACAGTTGATTGACAAATTCCCCCCTTATTAGACATGGGTCGCTGCTATGCTTGTTTATCTGGAGTGAAGCACCCCAAGGATGATGCATACTTTGGTGGTCACTCTTCTGCGGGTGTCTTGTCGGGCACATATCAATCTCATGGTCCCAAGGAGGATTTGGGAGTAACTGCTGCCCAAGTATGTATGATGAATTATTTCCTGGCAAGCTATTGCTAACTTTTATTGTGGTTTCTTTATTCATCGTTAAGTTGCATGTCTTAACAGTTGAAAGATGAGGAGTCCCGTGTAAGATATTCGCATAAGGTAATTATAATCTCATAGCTTCTGTGGCCTACTAACAATTGTAGTACTATGATGTTCGCTAATTGATTGATTATACATTATTTCTATATTTATTTGTTTTCTTTAGGACCCTAGGGATCCAAATTTCCTGGAGAAACTCAGGGCACCAATTGAAGTTAACTTTCCACCCCCGCGGCCAGTTGAAGAAACCATTGCCTTTATTTCCAGGTTCTGCAGATAAGATGTCTGCTGTTTGGTGTTGCTAAGGTAAAAAAGAGGACATGTGGTTTGGGATGTACCTATTTATAACATGCTGCACTCTGTTCCTAAATAAATCGATGTGCAATTCCTGAAGGGATTTGAAGTTCTCAGGATTTTTAGTAGGTTTGAGCAAAGTAGATCCATGTACAATTCTGTGAACTTTGGCTTCTCCTGGTTCCGGCATGCAGTCATTTACCTAGGCACCCGCAACGAAAAAGTTTACCTAAGCTATGAAGATTACAGAGCATACAAATTGAAGAATGCATGAGATGCATTCTGAACTAGTGTCCTTTTAGTGGTGCCGGGCTCGTTTTGTAATAGATATTTACCTTGCTTATTTGGCTTTCATGTTACCTTTCAAGTTCCAACGAATACAGAGGTTGCTTTGGTGCTGCCAGAGAAAAAATCTTCCTCTTTACTACTTATTGTTACTTCCTTCGATGCATACTACTTGTCATGGAATCTTATGTATATGGACACACTTTAGTCTGTTATTCATTTGTTTTAGCGACAAATACCATGGTCGGAAGAAGTATAATGGGTCGGAGGTCACAATAGCTAAGAAAACCGGTTGTAACATGATCGCTAAAAAACCAGCAAATGGATTTTGAGTCTAATCTAGAATATAATTTCCACTCTACTACCTCCATCCCAAGGCTTAAGGCCTATATATTTTTTTTCAGAAAGTCAAACGAAATAAAGTTTGACCAATTTTTTGAAAGAATTTATGAACTAATTAATATGATATTTTGTAGATGCCATATAAAAATACATTTCATTATCTATGTAATGATATTGATTTTGTACTTTTCATGTTAATGATTTTTGATAAAAACTTAGTCAAACTTAACATAGTTTGACTTTCTGAAAAAAATATAGGCCTTAAGCCTTGGGATTGAGGTAGTATATCTTTACTACTCCCCCCGATCCATAATAAAAATCGGATTATTAGTTCAAATTAATAAGTATTACATTTTAGTTTAAATTAGCTCAAATTTAAATTAAACTTTCGACACTTATTCTGGATTAGACGGGGTATTAAATTGGAAAGCCCTGCAAATTTCACATATCAACATGTGGTCTAGTGTTCGACATAGGTGACATGATTTTGCTTCGAATCATGTTCGGTCGTTCCCGTTGACTCATTCGCTAGTGACTCGCCCCACACTTCCTGGCCAGCCACCGCCTCTCCCCACCATGGCCACGCTGCTCGCCGTACCTCTCCTCCAAGGGTTCCCAATATGGCTATCTGCAGCTCCGCCCTTTACCACCTCTACTTATCCCCCACCGCCCCTTCCATCATCTCAGAGTTGGCGACACTCCGTTTATTCCGTACCCAACGGCGTGAGGTGGCCAAGCAGGCGCATGCAACTCCAACCTAGCAGCAGCTTTGTGCGTCGGCTTTACCTTGTATATCTATATCGATACCAATATAAAAATATCCATAAAATCAAAACCATCAAATTTTCATTTAAGGGTGGTCCTCTGCCATTAGCTCTAAAACACACCGAACGGACAAGTCCGATCGCTACCGCTTCCACGTCATGTGCTGATTATGTTGGGAATAATCCCCTCAACAGAGAGATGCACGCCGCGTCGACCTTGTTGCCATCTGCGCCACCTGCACTGTCATCCCCGGCGTCGTTCACGCGCTCGGCTCATCGTGGTCGCCCGTCGCGCCACATCATCACCATTCTCACTCCTCAGCCGACTCAGGATGGGAATCCGGGCGGTGGCCAGCGGTTGCTGGCGTTTCCTGGTCTAGCAGAAGAGGGGAGCAGCAAATAGGGACGCTCTATGTTTGCCCCATTAAACTAGGAGGCTTAGTTCGACCGAAAGAGATCCAACGTGGCCCAATTTTGCATTTCCCTTCTGTTTTTCTTTGAAACTGGCAGAAAAACACATAATACCTACATATATTCGTTTCGTCAAAATTCAAGATAGGGCAGCTGCCCCAACTTTCCCTAGGGGAGATTGACCCATGGTTGTTGTATATACAACAGAAGATTTTTTAATATTCCTACAAAAACTTGAAGGTCTCTTTTTTAGGAGAACTTGAAGATCTCTGTGTACAACAAAACTTTAAATTGTATAGTTAGTAGGCTAATTTTCATGATAAGTGTTTGGATTCTGGGTATGTTCCTTTATTAGAAGAATATATTTTAAATACATTTTGAAATTTCAAAAATTCATTAAAATATGTCGTGTGGACTTCTGCACAACTTTTGTCTGCACCCGTCGTTTCAACAAAAAATGTCTTTTTGCGTTGCCTGTGCCAAGAGAAAAAACAAAACTTAGTGCTGAAATAAAGGTTTGCATGGGACTTTTTAAATCTTTTTTACATAGAGCACAAAAAAATGGATTTTTAGAAATTTACGTGCGCACATAGAATGAAGATGTACACGTGGACCATTTTATTAAAAAAGTTTTCACATTTTGAAAATATGATTTCTTGGGTAAAGGAAGCATATAAACCATGGATCAAATCCAGTTTCCCACATTTTATATAATTTGTCTAATTACAAAATCCACACTTTTTTTCTTGATTTCTTTAGTTGGGTAAAGGAGCCTAAGTAGGTGGGACGAATCCTCAAACCAGTTGCCTCAGGGCTGCATCCCGGTGGATTCCTCGGGGAGGTACAAATTCTGAGCCCGTGGTATGCCGGTATGTACTCAATGCTGCCCAAAGATGATCACATTTTCTGAAAGGGTGACCCTAGCAAAAGTATAGTCATGTCCGGGATAACCTTGTGACGGAGACGATCTGAAAAAAACAAAAAAAAAACTTCGGTGGACAATCAACGCCTCCAAGCCATTCTATATACATCGGGCCGACAAGGTGAGTGTCACGGTGCTCCTTGTCCAGTCCTCGAAACAGCACAATGTGCACACTCTGACTGCGGGAAGGAGCATGGCATCATACCATGGGACTCCTACTAACGCATGGATTTAAATAAACATAAAGTGTTCATTTTATTTGAGGTGGCACCGCAGGATAGCACAGGTTATGTTATGTGGTAGTCGTGCCCAACTATACTAGTAATTTACTTGTACGCAAGAGTCTTCTCCTCCTTAGAGTACCCAGGTGAAGACTTTGCCTCTGCTTGAGCCTACCCCCCCTCGTTGATCCCCCACAGGCCTCTCCCCCCCTTGCCATTGGTGGCCATGGTGGCCAGCGGTGAGTTGGAGGGATGCATGTAGTTGTAGGTTTTCTGTTACTTAGCTTCTCCCACGCAAATAAAGTCGCATTGGAGGTGGCTCTTATGCTACAACCTCTAGGTCTAATCCATGGTGACATGCTACTTTGGTAGTAGTTGCTCCCATGTTTTAATACAGGTAAAGCGCTCGATTTTGGCATTCTTGTTATTCCTAGTCACCGAGGTGGTGGAAGGAAGGAAGAGGCGCTAGGATTGGATAGAAGTTCCTGGTGGTTTCGGTGGCAAAAGTAAAGGTTAGAAACTCACTGTTCTCAATCGCCATGGAGGAAGGAGGAAGTTTTGGTGCTAGTTGTTTTGTTGGTCGGAGCGCAGTTGGGGAATATCAGTACTTCTCTCGGGAGTTTCATCATGGCGACGCATCCGTCATCATCCTTCAAGGTCGAATGGCGGCCACTCCCAGTCATCAACCTTCAGGCTGCTATGCCATATCGGAGGCCCTTTGGCTACAACCCAATGGGCTCCTATCTCCCCATCCCAAGTGGTTTCTTCCCCGGCGACGTCGATGTTGAATGTATTGAGCTACTGAATCGCGACAGAGAAGGAGCACAAGTTGATTGTTTTTCTAGATTTTCTTTTGAGGTCCTTTGTGCAAAATGTAAGGGTTTAGTTGTATTTTCCTACTCTTTTTAGTCACCAATTGTATTTTTTTCTTCCACCGATGATAATCAGTCCTTCTAGATTGTTATGGACCATCGATTAACTTACCGATAGACTATTTTTGCCCTCCTTCCAACAGTCATCAAATATCCTACTTGGCACTGGAAGCCTTTATACATGCCCTAATCGCCGTTGCCCTCACCACGGCTTCCCCATGCCAGACCCTCCCTGCGGCTGCGGCGAGACTCTCGGCCGTCCCCACGTTGACGCTCCTGCACTCTACACGGGCCAGCCAATAGTGCACTTTGATGTTCCCACCGCCGCCGGGCGGCAGATATTTTCCGTCCAATGTTGTGGCAGAGACGAAGAAGCAATCGTTCATCCTCTTGGCGGAAGCAGTCGGGACCAACTCGCCGCAGCCCGGTCGACGTCCGATCCCGGGCCAGTGATCGTTGTCTTCATAGATAAGGATGGAAAGTACTTCACGGACTATGGTTTTCCATCCCTGCCGATCTCAAACATCAACCAACTCATGCTCAATGTATTGTCTTCCCTGTCAAGGTATGCCCCTCTCGATCGCTTCATTGTCAGTTTTCTATGCCCGATCTAGTCGAAATCGGATTGTTCTACGTATTGGTAGGCGGGGATTGACCCCACCCCGTATAGATTTCCTTGTATGTCTGCCGGATCCATGTCTCACTGTCTCAGGTTACTGGTACTAGATGATTTAGGATCCTTCCCTCTTTTATAAAGATGGCCATAGCACATGATCACGTGGATTATTCATTGCCTCCAGTTAAGATAATTTCACCGAACTTGCTTGCCCTGCTTCAGGCTTGAGGAGAAGCAGGTTGGAGGCACTGCATCTGTACAAACGCTGCAGCCACCAGATGTCCTGTCCTTGAATGAATTATTCCACACTGCATCATTGGAGGAATCGCCCACTTCAATATCCCCGTGTTCCATGAGGGTCCGGGTATTTAGTGATTGGGGAATCAGATTTTACATCAGGACTGACCACAGCGGATTTTATCATACATATCCGGATGTGGGTGGGCAGTTTCCTAGCTTAACAGAGGCTTACAGTGCCATCGATTGCTATCTTCGTGATCGTCAGGATCCAACAATGTAAAGTTTCTCAACTTCCTTCTTGATTTCTGTTGGTTCATCTATCCTGTGTTTGTGTATATGCTTGTCATTCGTTATAAACAAACAGGGTTATGCTTCTATGATGTAGGATCACGTCTCGGAACATTAGCATAGACATTACACCATGAATCGGGAAATAAATAATAGCCCTAAGTTTGAGTATTCAACGGCTGACTAGTCTAAAGAAAAATATAATAACATGCTACATTAAATTTTTAATTCCTGTGTGGGAACCATGTAAATTTGGTGAAGCATTCCCACTTATATGTAGTAAACAATGGTGATATCCAGAACACCATGTTCTATTAACACGTCAAAATAGCGCGGTTGATGGATGCAGAAAGAGTTGGGCATCTAATTTTTAATTCTTTTTGCATCGAGAACTCGAAACTTATGAGCATGCAAGCAGTTTGGTTTTGTTTTGGTTTGGATTTATTAAAACCATTAGCTATGTTATAAGTAACTTGAGTTTTGGTCCTATTCATCAACCTCCCAGGCAAACTAATTCACAATCACCATATGTCGGGCTGATAGCATTGACAAAGTACTCAGTATCTCTTTGGGTTCTCTATGTTTGTGAAAGTACAGTATTATAACTATATTTGCTTTGATCTAAACCAGGCGCATCGATCCATATGATCCAGATTTGGTTTATCGTGTGAATGAATCTACCCGTGAGAAGATTATACGCAAAATTCTGTACTGGCCTGATGGCACAAGGAAGTTGCGGTTGCAGTCACTGCCGGTTGATGAAATGCGTAGTTGGATGCTTCAGTTGGTTCGAGCTTTGGTCGACAAATATAACGATGATCACAATCTTTTAGGGGTTTGCTCTCATTCCCTTGATTCTGCCCTCAGCTGTCTGTGCTCATACCTTGCTTGCATTGTGTGACTGTCTTTTTTATTTATTTATCTATCAATAAATGGTTGAGCTTCCATGCTTCTTCATATTTAGGATCTTGCATATGAACTCAAAGGTGTGGTGAGCTACCATGTGTTTAATCAGGGTGGGAGTCGTAGGATGTACTATCATATCAATTTCACTACAAAGACCAAAGACAACAATGACCTATTATTCTTTGCTGAGACTATGCGTGAACGAGATTTGTTGGTGGTCAGCTGTATCTGCAGGGTTAATCCTTTTGACAAAGGTATACAGTACTCTTGTCCTAAACTTGTGTATTTTTCAGTTTGTCGTTTATGCTAATTTAACCTTGCATATTATATAGTTTTTTATTGTCTATCTGTCTCTAGTTTGATCCCTATATTAACTCTTATTATCCATTATGCTTGATGATGTAGCCTGAAATATATCCAATCTATTGCTTGGTAAATAAGAGATGGAGAGGGGAATTGATTGTTTCATTGGCATTAAGACCTTGATTGGCATCTTCTTGGTTTAAAATATTTGTGGTGATGGTAACCTCTTATATGTGACGAATGAACTAACAAACCAAGGGTACCATAGTTATGTATCTACCTATGGCAGATACTTGCATGCCTGCAGCCCATGTGGGTCCAGGCCCCCAAATGCCAGATATGTGTAGTAATGGTTATATGCCATGGCCCACATGGCCCTTGAGCTCTATATTTGTAATATCTCGGTTTTTTCTGCACATCCATGTGTAATGGCTGGATGCACATTTTTTACAACCATGTACTCCCTCCATCCATAAAAGGATGTCTCAACTTTATCTAAATTAGCATTTATTGACACATTAAAATATGTCTAGATACATGCATATTTTGACAAAATTGAGACATCCTTTTATGGACACAGCCAGAGGTAGTATTATTAATTTTATATTGTGAGTATACCTTGTGCATCATTTGGCAGTTGATTGGCAAATCACCCTTTTTAGACTTGGGTCACTGCTAGTTTTGTTCATCTGAAGTTAAGCAACCCAAGTATGATGCATATTGTTTTACAACCATGTACTATTTTTTTATATTGCGTGCATGCCTCGTGGATTATTTGGCAGTTGATTGACAAATCTCCCTTTCTAGACTTGGGTTACTGCTATCGTTGTTTATCTGAAGTGAAGCACCCCAAGGATGATGCATACGTTGGTGGTCACTCTTGCTTGCCCGGCACGTATCATTCTTATGGACCAAGGGAAGATGTGGGAGTAACTGCCGACCAAGTACGTATGACGATTTATTTTTTATTAAGCTGGTGTTAACTATTTTTGGGGTTGCTTTGATCATGTCGGTTGTATGTCTTTACAGCTGGAAACCGAGGAGGCCCAAGTTAGATATTCGTACAAGGTAATTATACTGTCATAGCTTGTGGTCTAGTAACATTTGTAGCAGCATGATGGTAGTTACTTGATAGACTAAGTCTTGCTTTTGTATTTATTTGTTCTCTTTAGGATCCTGTCAATCCAAGCTTCCTGGAGAAACTCAGGGCACCAACTGAAGTTAACTATCCACCCCTGCGGCCAGTCGAAGAAAGCCTTGCCTTTATTTCCTCGTTCTGTAGATAAGATGTCTGCGGTTTGGTGCTGCTAAGATACAAGAAAGAGAAGGACATGTGGTTTGGGATGGGCCTATTTATAACAAGCTGCACTCTGTTTTTTGAATAAAGCGATGTGCAATTCCGGATGGGATTTGAAGTTCTTAGGGTTTGTGCGAAGTAAATATATGTGCAATTCTGTGTGCTTTCCTTGTTCTGGTTCCAGAATTTACCTATGCACAGGCAAAAAATGTCTACCTATGTAATGAGTTTATCAGGGAACTTCTTTACGTCCTAATCGTTCGACGCCCTTCGATCCTGGGCAAGGGACTTGGAGTCATTTCTGGAGTCGAAGACGGTGGAGCTCAGGTCTAGTAGTTCGGTTGCAGCAGACGTCGGCACGTTCTTGGATGCCTTCTCCACAACCTCGCTGCTCGTTGGGTGCTATATATGGTCTAGACGCTTCAAGCTGTGTTTCTGGTTTATCAATGGTTTGCTTGTTTGTAATTTAAAGTTGAGCCAAGGCCTTATACTAAAAAGAAAAAAAGGAAGAGAAGGACATGTGGTTTGGGATAGACCTATTTATAACAAGCTACACTCTGTTCCTGAATAAAGAGATGTGCAAATTACTTAAAGCAATTAATCCTGTTGAGATCGCTGCAATCTCAGAGCTCCTGCCGCGCCATGCAGAGCGACCCGCTCTCTGCTGGTGGGCCGGTGCTGCCCAACTGCTGCACGCTGCACTCCCTGCTGGTGTGGACTGCTGTGGGCATGCGTGGCTGTCCTCGCGGACAGGGGCGTGCCTTAGGCGGTGCCTTGCGGGTCTGCCATCGCTTCATCTTGCCACAATTTCACGCTGGTGTCTCCTGGCTCACACCGCCACCTCCCGTCGTCCTCGCTCGCGCGGCGTCTAGCACTGCATAGAGGGTGGAAGCTTGCCGCCGACAGAGAGAGAGGGTGGTGGTCCCAATTAGAGAGAGAGAGAGAGGGGTTATCATGTCCGTTAGATCATACAATCAACGGTCGGCGGGCACGATCTGCGTGACAAGGGCTAGACCAATCAGGGCAAGGTTGCGCGTCTGTGAGAATTTGTGAAGGGAGAGAGCAAAACTGAAGAATATCAAGAAACCAAGGGCATGTGAGTAGTAAACAGACCAAGGGATTCAAATATGAGATTTAAAAAATGGAAAATGCGTGTTTTGTACAATAAAACCCATCTTCGCATATCTCAAACTATTTGCAATATAAATATACATGAGTGTGAAAATTGTGGCCTCATTCAGACAAACTATGTTTTGGGGAAATCTGTTTTGGGAAGGGCTTATTGTGGAAAGCCATGCTATTATGTAATTTGAGAAGTGGCAATTTGTGCTAAAACTTGATTTATCTATGATTGTTGTTATGGTTCCCAACGTGACAGGTCGTGTAAGAAGACTCCATGAGTAAGTGACACTATGATTTTATCTTTTTTGGAATTTTTTGCACATTAAATGACTCATTTAACTAGCTTAATCATATTTGTTGACTCTCTGTTGACCAGCCACTTGAGAGTAAAACAGAGTATATTGCACTAGCCAGTATTAGCACTCAAGGGGAAAACTGAGCACACAAAAAATTCTAGTATAAGACTCGAGGGTATATCTGAGTATATCTATATTTTCAGGGTTAGACTCGAGGACGCGTGTTGCGGTGCAGAAGTGGAAGACGTGCAATTGTTGACGCGTAGGACGCGGGTCGCGGTGCAGAAGTTGAAGACGTGCAATCGTGGATGCGTGTCGCGGTGCAGAAATCGAAGACGTGCAGACGTGCAATAGTGGACGCGTAGGACACAGGTCGCATTTAGGACCCCTCGCCTTCATAGATATCTCTCCCTGTTCGCCTCCTCGCACTATCACTGTCACTCTCACTCCCTCACACAACACCGTCTCTCACGTCCCATCATCTTCTCCAAAGCAAAATACCCTCTTCCTCTCCTCTGCTGGCGATGGACAAGAAGAATGTGAATCCTATCGTCCTCGACGCCGTCGGCTGCGAGTTCGTATGCTCCAAGCGCAGCGCCTCCGTCCTCGACATTCGTCCCCTCTACGGCCATCGCCACCGCCGGTGCATTGGCGGCTCCCGCCGGTGCATCGGACGCTGCCGCCGGTGGCGGCCAGATCCTGCCGGAATGGGACCCCTATGAGAAGGTGCCATACATCTGGCCGTCGAACCCCTACGACACCTGCATGGATGACCCTTGGAACGAGGTAACTATGGTTTGCTCCCTTGTTGTTTCCATTTCCTTTTTCAACCCTATTTTTGCTGGTTCCCTAGTAACTATTATTCTGATCTGTAGGTAGGATGAGTATTAGGTTAATATTTGTGCCGATTTTATTCTATTTTGATTTGATCTCTTCTTGATTTCGTTTAAGATTTGGGGTTCGGACGTTCATTTAATTTATGCAAGTAATCATGAGATCTCAATCAGTTAATTTACGCATGAATCAAAAGATATCAATCGTTTAATTTTGAAAATAATCTGGAATTTGTTCAAATTCAGATCTGGAATTTGTTTTTTTTGCCTATGATGAATCGTTGGGCACAAATTTGTACAGAGTTGGTTCAGTGAACCATTGCTGTGTACAAATCTGTTGTGCATGAGCATTGGTTCGCTAACCACGTCTCTGTAGATATATAATCATGTTCACTCTAACTGAGGTTGTCTCTATTTTTCCTAACTTTGTTATCATGCACGTTACTTCATCGTTGCAACTCATTCACTCATAGTTTCCGTTTGATATTGATCAGGTGTCTGGCAGCGACGTCGGCAGCGACGAGGAGGATGAGCACACCAAGGCTCGGCAGGTGCTGTGGAGGCTGCAGGTCGGCCAGTACACCTCCTACGTCGCCAAAGGTGTCTACAAGTGCCCCTTCTGCACTAGTGGACTCGGCGGCACCAACTTCAACTGCCTCCTCACGCATGCCGAGGATATCGGAAGGACCTTCCCCAATGTCGGTGCGACAGTGAACGTCTACGCCTTCCGCGCCAAGCACAAGGCACTCGGCATTCACCTCCGCAACTTCCAGCGGGTGAAGATCGCCGCCGGGTGCATGCCTCCGATCAAGCCCAAGGTGCACAAGATCAAGAGATAGGGGAGCAAGAACTGGAGGAAGAGCCAGATGGGAATGGAGTAGACGGAGTCCAGGACGTGTGCCGCTGCTGCAAAGCAGCTTTTTATTTTGTTATTCTGTTGTTACTATGTTGTTGTTGTTGTGAAGAACCTCGTTATTGGTCTGCCTTTGTTAAGAACCTGTTATTATGGTGGCTGTTGTATGCAGCTTATTATCTATCCATGTTCTACTATACTTTGTTGGTCCTACTTTGTTTTCTCGATTTATTATGACGGTGTGAATTTATCGTGCATTAGCATCGAGATTTGTTTCCAGATTTAACTAGATACTCCCTCCGTTTAGAAATATAAGATTGTTTATATGTTTATAGAGTGGACAACATTCAAACTAAAAAGAGTGAACCTACACACCAAAACTAGACTAGATACAAACTAAAGTAGATGAATCAAAGAAAAAACCAAAACATCTTATATACATGCACGTAGGGAGTACATATGAACCAAGATAGGTGAGGTCATTAATATGGACCAGAGGGAGTGCTAGATTTGCTGCCATATTGGGCAAAAAAAGAGGGCCAAAAGGCACAAATAATTGAAGAAAGACAGAAATGGAAGCTTCTCTAGATTTGATACTAATTTGGTGAAAAAAGACAGAGAGAGAAAGAGGGGAAAAAGGTGCTCTTAAAAATTCCAATTTGGGTCGAGAGAGACAGAACCCAGCTCCTGCTCACATACAACCAAACGCGGTTTCGTCTTGTCCCATGCGGTCCCTTTCTACCAGCCCCACGCGACGCGGTCCCACAAAACGCGGTTGTCGTGGTATCGTCACGGCATATGCCATAGGGTGGCTAAAGAAGGTGGTTCCTAGTTGGTCTCACGGCGGTATCCGGATGCGGGTATGGGCACGAGCGACACGGCGACGTACCCAGGTTCGAGGCCCTCCTGTGGAGGTAACACCTCTACTCCTGCTATGAGTGTATAAGATGTATCACAGTACAATGGCGCTCCTTGAGCTGTATCCGGCTGCTCGGGGAGGCTAAGGTAGACGAAGGTCTCTCTCCCTGAGTAGCGCTAAGACTAGAATGAGTAAGAAGTCATCGATAGTCCCCCGCATGAGAGGGGTAGTGCAGCTTATATAGATGCTGGCACTTTACATAGAAGTCCCTATGACCTACTGGCCGGCTGGCCGGCTTCGGCTTCCGCTCCTTCCCGAGGCGTTGACGTCAGGAGCCGTTGAGGCCTCATGGTCTGTCCCATCCGCCTGCCTGAGTCAGCGGTATGGAGAGGAAGTGTCCCTGTCGCCATCATGACATGTAGCCGTACGGCGCCATGATGCCCTGTCCGGCGGAGGCAATGTTGCTCTACAGTGCCCCGCCCTTTACGGAGAGTGAGATCATCGTGGACTTTAGGAGCCGGACTACCTTTCCAGTTCCTTCTCCTGCAAGCCTCACCAACCCGGACATTGTCAGGGAGAAACAAACCAAGCCGGATATGGCAAGTTGAAGCCGGCCCAGCCACAGCGCAGTCGGCGCGCTGCCGAGGCCAGCGTGGACTTTGAACCAGCCGGCTCCTAAGGCAGTCGGCCACGGCTCCAGCCGGCTGCTCCTCAGCCGGCCTTTGCCGCGGGCCGACAGGCCTTGAGCCGGTTGTTCTTAGTCCTTTGCCCTACCCGGGGTCTTCCCCCTCGACATTAGCCCCCGAAGCTGGCAAGGTCCTGCGTAAAGAAGGACCTGGGCGGGTTTCCCTGACCCTTAGTCTCTGATCCCGCTGATTGTTCTTTGAGAAGCACCCAAGGGGCCGGTTGAGAAATTTCACTCAGTCGGCTGCGCCCTCTTCCGGCTTGCTCCGTCCGGCTGCTCTCAAGCCGGACGCCGCTTCGTTGTGCGGGTTTTAATATTCCAGGTGCTGGAGGCTGTTCCGCCTTACTTGAAAAGTTTTTAGGCCGGGTTGGAGGAAAACGTCCGGCTGTGGCTGGGGCGCGCCGGAGTCTCCGCCGCCTCGGGCCCTGCGCCCGACTTGATGGCTTCTGACTTCACTGTAGTGGCCGTTTCGTCTGGTCACATCGTTGTCCCCGCCGGATCCTTTGTGGTCGTGGGCGACGTGGTGTGGCCGTTTCCGGTAACCACAGCGATAGTGGGGGTGATTATGGTGCAGTTAATCCCCGATCGTGGCCCACGATAACCACGTGGCGGCGCATCGTGCGCGGCAGGCGGCTATAAATGCCCTGGGGCGGTACCGAAGCGGCCATCTCGCTCACTTCGTCCCCGCGCCCAAACCTTCTCTCTCCCGCTCGAGCAAGCTTTTTCACGCCACCGCATCTCCTCCGGCGACCTCCTGGCGAACATCGGCGAAGAAGCGCGCCCACGCTCCTCCGCCGCTCCGCAGTCGTCCGCACGCCGAGCCGTCGCCACGGGGCCCCGCGTATCGACGGTATGCTCTCCGCCGCCGCCATCGCCGCCATCTTGCGCATCTTCTTCTCCGTTCGCCCTTTCGTGGTCCTCTTCTTCTTCTTCTTCTTCGTCCACGGCGATGGCCCCTCCGAGCGGATCTTGGGAGGGCTCATACATGAAGGAGGACGACATCGAGCGCCTCGCGCGCCTTCGACGGATCCCGCCGGGGGTGCTATGGCGGGCGCCTGGTGACGAGATAGAGCCGACCCCGCAACCCGGCGAGCGCGTGGTCTTCGGGGCACATTTCGACCGGGGGCTGGGCCTGTGATACGTCTCCGACGTATCGATAATTTCTTATGTTCCATGCCACATTATTGATGATATCTACATGTTTTATGCATACTTTATGTCGTATTTATGCATTTTCCGGCACTAACCTATTAACGAGATGCCGAAGAGCCGATTCTCTGTTTTCTGCTGTTTTTGGTTTCAGAAATCCTAGTAAGGAAATATTCTCGGAATTGGACGAAATCAACGCCCAGGGGCCTATTTTGCCACGAAGCTTCCAGAAGACCGAAGAGAAGACGAAGTGGGGCCACGGGGCGCCGCCACACTAGGGCGGCGCGGCCAGCATAGGGCCCGCGCGGCCCTGTTGTGTGGGGCCCCCGTGACCCCTCCGAGGCTGCCCTTCCGCCTACATATAGTCTTCGTCGCGAAACCCCCGATGCCGAGAGCCACGATACGGAAAACCTTCCAGAGATGCCGCCGCCGCCAATCCCATCTCGGGGGATTCAGGAGATCGCCTCCGGCACCCTGCGGAGAGGGGAATCATCTCCCGGAGGACTCTTCACCGCCATGGTCGCCTCCGGAGTGATGAGTGAGTAGTTCACTGATACGTCTCCGACGTATCGATAATTTCTTATGTTCCATGCCACATTATTGATGATATCTACATGTTTTGTACACATTATATGTCATATTTATGCGTTTTCCGGAACTAACCTATTGACGAGATGCCGAAGGGCCCGTTCCTGTTTTCTGCTGTTTTTGGTTCCAGAAATCCTAGTAAGGAAATATTCTCGGAATCGGACGAAATCACGGCCCGAGCATCCTATTTTTCCACGAAGCTTCCGGAACACCCGAGAGTCGCCGGAGGGGGGCCACTGGGCCCCCGGATGACGGGCGGCGCGGCCTAGGGGGCGCCCCCTAGTGTGTCACCGCCTCGTCGCCTCTCCGACTCCGCCTCTTCGCCTATAAAAAGGTCCCCGACCTAAAACCTCGATACGGAAAAGCCACGGTACGAGAAACCTTCCGGAGCCGCCGCCATCGCGAAGCCAAGATCCGGGGACAGGAGTCTCTGTTCCGGCACGCCGCCGGGACGGGGAAGTGCCCCGGAAGGCTTCTCCATCGACACCACCGCCATCTCCATCAACGCTGCTGTCTCCCATGAGGAGGGAGTAGTTCTCCATCGAGGCTCGGGGCTGTACCGGTAGCTATGTGGTTAATCTCTCTCCTATGTACTTCAATACAATAATCTCATGAGCTGCCTTACATGATTGAGATTCATATGATGATGCTTGTAATCTAGATGTCATTGTGCTAGTCAAGTGGGTTTTACTTATGTGATCTCCGGAGGCTCCTTGTCCCACGTGTGTAAAGGTGACAGTGTGTGCACCGTGTGGGTCTCTTAGGCTATATTTCACAGAATACTTATTCACTGTTATGAATGGCATAGTGAAGTGCTTATTTATATCCCTCTATGATTGCAATGTGTTTTGTATCACAATTTATCTGTGTGCTACTCTAGTGATGTTATTAAAGTAGTTTATTCCTCCTGCACGGTGTAATGGTGACAGTGTGTGCATCGTGTAGTACTTGGCGTAGGCTATGATTGTGATCTCTTGTAGATTATGAAGTTAACTATTGCTATGATAGTATTGATGTGATCTATTCCTCCTTTTGTAGTGTGAAGGTGACGAGTGTGCATGCTATGTTAGTACTTGGTTTGGTTATGTCGATCTGTTATGCACTCTAAGGTTATTTAAATATGAACATTGAATATTGTGGAGCTTGTTAACTCCGGCATTGAGGGTTCGTGTAATCCTACACGAGTTAGTGGTGTTCATCATCCAACAAGAGAGTGTAGAGTCTAGCATCTATCTATTTATTCTGTTATGTGATCAATGTTGAGAGTGTCCACTAGTGAAAGTATGATCCCTAGGCCTTGTTCCTAAATACTGCTATCGCTGCTTGTTTACTGTTTTACTGCATCTGTACTTCCTGCAATATTACCACCATCAACCACACGCCAGCAAGCACTTTTCTGGCACCGTTGCTACTGCTCGCATTTATTCATACCACCTGTATTTCACTATCTCTTCGCCGAACTAGTGCACCTATTAGGTGTGTTGGGGACACAAGAGACTTCTTGCTTTGTGGTTGCAGGGTTGCATGAGAGGGATATCTTTGACCTCTTCCTCCCCGAGTTCGATAAACCTTGGGTGATCCACTTAAGGGAAACTTGCTGCTTGTTCTACAAACCTCTCGCTCTTGGAGGCCCAACACTGTCTACAAGAATAGAAGCACCCGTAGACATCAAGCACTTTTCACGGCGCCGTTGCTCGGGGAGGAAAGGTAAAAGGCACTCATACTCCGGTCCCAGGTAAAGTACTTTTCTGGCGCCGTTGTGTGTGTGCTCGAAGCTATTTCCGTTAGATCCTGCAATTGCATCTTTTTGTTTCTTGTTTACACTAGTTAGGCATAATGGACAACAATGAGCTTCTTATTCTATTTCCTGATTTAAGACATGGATGGTTTGATGCGAAAATTAAAAAACCTATGGAACATATTAGTATGAATGCTTTGAACACCATTGTTGCTAATGATATGGAAAATTCTAAGCTTGGGGAAGCTGGCTTTGATGAGCATGATATTTTTAGTCCCCCAAGCATTGAGGAGAAAATTTACTTTGATGATACTTTGGCTCCTATTTATGATGATTATAATGATATTGGTCTTTTAGTACCGCCTGTTATGGAGGATAAATTTGATTATGATTACAATATGCCTCCTATGTTTGATGATGAGAATAATAATGATAGCTACTTTGTTGAATTTGCTCCCACTACAACTAATAAAATTGATTATGCCTATGTGGAGAGTAATAATTTTATGCATGAGACTCATGATAAGAATGCTTTATGTGATAGTTATATTGTTGAGTTTGCTCATGATGCTACTGAAAGTTATTATGAGAGAGGAAAATATGGTTGTAGAAATTTTCATGTTACTAAAATGCCTCTCTATGTGCTGAAATTTTTGAAGCTACACTTGTTTTATCTTCTTATGCTTGTCACTTTGCTCTTCATGAACTTGTTTATTTACAAGATTCCTATGCATAGGAAGCATGTTAGGCTTAAATGTGTTTTGAATTTGCCTCTTGATGCTCTCTTTTGCTTCAAATACTATCTCTTGCGAGTGCATCATTAAAACTGTTGAGCCCATCTTAATGGCTATAAAGAAAGAACTTCTTGGGAGATAACCCATGTGTTTATTTTACTACAGTACTTTGTTTTTTATTTGTGTCTTGGAAGTTGTTACTACTGTAGCAACTTCTCCTTATCTTAGTTTTGTGCATTGTTGTGCCAAGTAAAGTCGTTGATAGTAAGGTTCATACTAGATTTGGATTACTGCGCAGAAACAGATTTCTTTGTCTGTCACGAATTTCGACCTGCCTCTCTGTAGGTAGCTCAGAAAAATATGCCAATTTACGTGCGTGATCCTCAGATATGTACGCAACTTTCATTCAATTTGGGCATTTTCATTTGAGCAAGTCTGGTGCCTCAATAAAATCCATCTTTACGGACTGTTCTGTTTTGACAGATTCTGCCTTTTATTTCGCATTGTCTCTTTTGCTATGATGGATGAATTTCTTTGCTCCATTAATGTCCAGTAGCTTTATGCAATGTACAGAAGTGTTAAGAATGATTATGTCACCTCTGAACATGTTAATTTTTATTGTGCACTAACCCTCTAATGAGTTGTTTCGAGTTTGGTGTGGAGGAAGTTTTCAAGGGTCAAGAGAGGAGGATGATATACTATGATCAAGAAGAGTGAAAAGTCTAAGCTTGGGGATGCCCCGGTGGTTCACCCCTGCATATTTCAAGAATACTCAAGCATCTAAGCTTGGGGATGCCCAAGGCATCCCCTTCTTCATCGACAAATTATCAGGTTCCTTCTCTTGAAACTATATTTTTATTCGGTCACATCTTATGTACTTTACTTGGAGCGTCTGTTTGTTTTTGTTTTTTTTTGTTTGAATAAATGCTTGTGTGGGAGAGAGACACGCTCCGCTGGTTCATATGAACATATATGTTCTTAGTTTTTATTTTTCATGGCGAAGGTTGAAACTGCTTCGTTAATTGTTATATGGTTGGAATCGGGAAATGCAACATGTAGTAATTGGTAGAATGTCTTGAATAATTTGATACTTGGCAATTGTTGTGCTCATGTTTAAGCTCTTGCATCATATACTTTGCACCTATTAATGAACAAATACATAGAGCTTGCTAAAATTTGGTTTGCATAATTGGTCTCTCTAAAGTCTAGATAATTTCTAGTATTGAGTTTTGAACAACAAGGAAGACGGTGTAGAGTCTTATAATGTTTACAATATATCTTTTATGTGAGTTTTGCTGCACGTTCATCCTTGTGTTTGTTTCAAATAACCTTGCTAGCCTAAACCTTGTATCGAGAGGGAATACTTCTCATGCATCCAAAATCCTTGAGCCAACCACTATGCCAATTGTGTCCACCATACCTACCTACTACATGGTATTTCTCCGCCGTTCCAAAGTAAATTGCTTGAGTGCTACCTTTAAAATTTCCATTCTTTACCTTTTCAATATATAGCTCATGGGACAAATAGCTTAAAAACTATTGTGGTATTGAATATGTACTTATGCACTTTATCTCTTATTAAGTTGCTTGTTGTGCGATAACCATGTTTTCTGGGGACGCCATCAACTACTCTTTGTTGAATATCATGTGAGTTGCTATGCATGTCCGTCTTGTCTAAAGTAAGGGAGATCTACCACTTTAATGGTTAGAGCATGCATATTGTTAGAGAAGAACATTGGGCCGCTAACTAAAACCATGAATCATGGTGGAAGTTTCAGTTTTGGACATATATCCTCAATCTCATATGAGAACACTAATTGTTGCTACATGCTTATGCATTAAAGAGGAGTCCATTATCTGTTGTCCATGTTGTCCCGGTATGGATGTCTAAGTTGAGAATAATCAAAAGCGAGAAATCCAAAATGCGATCTTTCTCCTTAGACCTTTGTACAGGCGGCATGGAGGTACCCCTTTGTGACACTTGGTTAAAACATGTGTATTGCGATGATCCCGGTAGTCCAAGCTAATTAGGACAAGGTGCGGGAACTATTAGTACACTATGCATGAGGCTTGCAACTTGTAAGATATAATTTACATGATACATATGCTTTATTACTACCGTTGACAAAATTGTTTCATGTTTTCAAAACCAAAGCTCTAGCACAAATATAGCAATCGATGCTTTCCTCTTTGAAGGACCTTTCTTTTACTTTTATGTTGAGTCAGTTCACCTATCTCTCTCCACCTCAAGAAGCAAACACTTGCGTAAACTGTGCATTGATTCCTACATACTTGCATATTGCACTTGTTATATTACTCTATGTTGACAATATCCATGAGATATACATGTTATAAGTTGAAAGCAACCGCTGAAACTTAATCTTCCTTTGTGTTGCTTCAATACCTTTACTTTAAATTATTGCTTTATGAGTTAACTCTTATGCAAGACTTATTGATGCTTGTCTTGAAGTACTAGTCATGAAAAGTCTTTGCTATATGATTCATTTGTTTACTCATGTCATTTACCATTGTTTTGATCGCTGCATTCATTACATGTGTTTACAATAGTATGATCAAGGTTATGATGGCATGTTGATACGTCTCCAACGTATCGATAATTTCTTATGTTCCATGCCATATTATTGATGATACCTACATGTTTTATGCACACTTTATGTCATATTCGTGCATTTTCTGGAACTAACCTATTAACAAGATGCCGAAGAGCCGATTCGTTGTTTTCTGCTGTTTTTGGTTTCGAAATCCTAGTAACGAAATATTCTCGGAATTGGACGAAATCAAGACCCAGGGTCCTATTTTGCCATGAAGCTTCCAGAAGACCGAAGAGGAGTCGAAGTGGGGCCACGAGGGGCCGACACTATAGGGCGGCGCGGCCCAGCCCTTGGCCGCGCCGACCTGTAGTGTGGGGCCCCCGTGTGGCCCCCACGTTGCCCTTCCGCCTACTTAAAGCCTCCGTCGCGAAACCCCTGATGCGGAAAACCACGATACGGAAAACCTTACTGAGACGCCGCCGCCGCCAATCCCATCTCGGGGGATTCTGGAGATCTCCTCCGGCACCCTGCCGGAGAGGGGATTCATCTCTCGGAGGACTCTACACCGCCATGGTCGCCTCCGGAGTGATGAGTGAGTAGTTCACCCCTGGACTATGGGTCCATAGCAGTAGCTAGATGGTTGTCTTCTCCTCATTGTGCTTCATTGTTGGATCTTGTGAGCTGCCTAACATGATCAAGATCATCTATCCGTAATACTCTATGTTGTGTTTGTCGGGATCCGATGGATAGAGAATACCATGTTATGTTAATTATCAAGTTATTACATATGTGTTGTTTATGATCTTGCATGCTCTCCGTTATTAGTAGAGGCTCTGGCCAAGTTGATGCTAGTAACTCCAAGAGGGAGTATTTATGCTCGATAGTGGGTTCATGCCTGCATTGACACTGGGGGAGTGACAGAAACCCCTAAGGTTGTGTTGTGATGTTGCCACTAGGGATAAAACATTGATGCTATGTCCGAGGATGTAGTTATTGATTACATTACGCACCATACTTAATGCAATTGTCTGTTGTTTAGCAACTTAATACTGGAAGGGGTTCGGACGATAACTCTGAAGGTGGACTTTTTAGGCATAGATGCGGTTGGATGGCGGTCTATGTACTTTGTCGTAATGCCCAATTAAATCTCACTTGTACTTATCATGACATGTATGTGCATTGTTATGCCCTCTCTATTTGTCAATTGCCCGACTGTAATTTGTTCACCCAACATGCTTTTATCTTATGGGAGAGACACCTCTAGTGAGCTGTGGACCCCGGTCCATTCTTTTATACTTGAAATACAAATCTGCTGCAATACTTGTTTTACTGTTTTCTCTGCAAACAATCATCTTCCACACAATACGGTTAACCCTTTGTTACAGCAAGCCGGTGAGATTGACAACCTCACTTGTTTCGTTGGGGCAAAGTACTTTGGTTGTGTTGTGCGGGTTCCACGTTGGCGCCGGAATCTACGGTGTTGTGCCGCACTACATCCCGCCGCCATCAACCTTCAACGTGCTTCTTGACTCCTACTCGGTTCGATTAAACCTTGGTTTCTAACTGAGGAAACTTGCCGCTGTGCGCATCACACCTTCCTCTTGGGGTTCCCAACGGACGTGTCAATTACACGCATCAAGCAAATTTACGGCGCCGTTGCCGGGAGATCAAGACACGCTGCAAGGGAGTCTCCACTTCCCAATCTCTTTACTTTGTTTTTGTCTTGCTTTATTTTATTTACTACTTTGTTTGCTGCATTATATCAAAACACAAAAAAATTAGTTGCTAGCTTTACTTTATTCACTGTCTTGCACTCTATATCAAAAACACAAAAAAATTAGTTTACTTGCATTTACTTTATCCAGTTTGCTTTATTTACTACTGCTAAAATGGCCACCCCTGAAAATACTAAGTTGTGTGACTTCACTAGCACAAATAATAATGATTTCCTATGCACACCTATTGCTCCACCTGCTACTACAGCGGAGTTCTTTGAAATTAAACACGCTTTCTTGAATCTTGTTATGCGAGAGCAATTTTCACAGTGTTAGTTACGATGATGCTGCTGCCCATCTCAATAATTTTGTTGAACTATGTGAAATGCAAAAGTATAAAGATGTAGATGGTGACATTATAAAATTAAAATTGTTTCCTTTCTCATTAAGAGGAAGAGCTAAAGATTGGTTGCTATCTCCGCCTAAGAATAATATTGATTCCTGGACTAAATGCAAGGATGCTTTTATTGGTAGATATTATCCCCCTGCTAAAATTATATCTTTGAGGAGTAGCATAATAAATTTTAAACAATTGGATAATGAACATGTTGCTCAAGCTTGGGAAAGAATGAAATCTCTGGTTAAAAATTGCCCAACCCATGGAGTGACTACTTGGATGATCATCCAAACCTTCTATGCGGGACTAAATTTTTCTTCGCGGAATTTATTGGATTCAGCTGCTGGAGGTACCTTTATGTCCATCACTCTTGGTGAAGCAACAAAGCTCCTTGATAATATGATGGTTAATTACTCTGAATGGCACACGGAAAGAGCTTCACAAGGTAAGAAGGTAAATTCTGTCGAAGAAACCTCTTCCTTGAGTGATAAGATTGATGCTATTATGTCTATGCTTGTGAATGGTAGGACTAATGTTGATCCTAATAATGTTCCGTTAGCTTCATTGGTTGCTCAAAATTCTAGACCATATCCTGCTAATGGTAATTCCTATAGTAGATATGTTTCACCTAATGAGGAAAAGATGTTAGAAATTGAAAGATCCACCAAGAGCTTTATGCAATCACAATATGAGCAAAATAAATTGTTTACTAAAACTATGAATGAACAATCTACCTTGTTGAAGAATATATGAAATCAACTTGAAAATCTGAATATGGAGATTTACGGGTTGCAAACTAAACTTGCAAATGCTTGAAACCCGAATCTCATACATGTATCAACGTCACAATCTTCTTTAATTAATAAAATGGATGCTAAACCTGAGGATATTGAAAATAAAATTGTTACTACAGCAAATGCCATCCAAGTTAGAATTAATGAGAATATAAGATTAATGGCTAAACTGCGTGCTAGGTGGGATAGAGAAGAAAATGAAAAACTAGCTAAAGAGAAAAATGTAGCTAAAGTTTGGACTATTACCACCACTAGCAATGCTAATAATTCACATGTTGCTGCACCTCCTACTATTAATGGTAAAATAATTGGTGTTGGCAATGTTTCTACTCCTAGTGCAAAGCGCGCAAAATTACCTGAAACTGCTAAAACTGCCTGTGATAAAACTGCTGAAATTTTTTCCAACCTTGGGGATGATAATCCCATTGCTTTAGATTGTAATGATTTAGATTTTGATGATTGCCACATCTCTGAAGTTATAAAGTTCTTACAAAAACTTGCTAAAAGTCCTAATGCTAGCGCTGTAAACTTGGCTTTCACAAAACATATTACAAATGCTCTCATAAAAGCTAGAGAAGAGAAACTAAAACTTGAAACTTCTATTCCTAGAAAGCTTGAGGATGGTTGGGAGCCCATCATTAAAATGAGGGTCAAAGATTTTGATTGTAATGCTTTATGTGATCTTGGTGCAAGTATTTCTGTTATGCCTAAGAAAGTCTATGATATGCTTGACTTGCCACCATTGAAAAACTGTTATCTGGATGTTAATCTCGCTAATAATGCTAAAAACAAACCTTTGGGGAGAGTTGAAATGTTCATATTATGGTTAACAATAACCTTGTCCCCGTTGATTTTGTTGTCTTGGATATTGAATGCAATGCATCTTGCCCCATTATATTGGGAAGACCTTTTCTTCGAACCGTTGGTGCTACTATTGATACGAAGGAAGGTAATATTGAATATCAATTTCCTCTCAAGAAAGGTATGGAACACTTCCCTAGAAAGAGAATGAAGTTACCTTATGATTCTATTATTAGAACAAATTATGATGTTGATGCTTCATCTCTTGATATTACTTGAGTTACACTTTACTGCGCCTAGCTGAAAGGCGTTAAGAAAGCGCTTATGGGAGACAACCCATGTTTTTACTACAGTATTTTTGTTTTATATTTGAGTCTTGGAAGTTGTTTACTACTGTAGCAACCTCTCCTTATCTTAGTTTTATGTTTTGTTGTGCCAAGTAAAGTCTTTGATAGTAAAGTAAGTACTAGATTTGGATTACTGCGCAGTTCCAGATTTCTTTGCTGTCACGAATCTGGGTCTACCTCCCTGTAGGTAGCTCAGAAAATTAAGCCAATTTACGTGCATGATCCTCAGATATGTACGCAACTTTCATTAAATTTGGGCATTTTCATTTGAGCAAGTCTGATGCCCTAATAAAATCCATCTTTACGGACTGTTCTGTTTTGACAGATTCTGCCTTTTGTTTCGCATTGCCTCTTTTGCTATGTTGGATAAATTTCTTTGATCCATTAATGTCAAGTAGCTTTATGCAATGTCCAGAAGTGTTAAGAATGATTGTGTCACCTCTGAACATGTTAATTTTTATTGTGCACTAACCCTCTAATGAGTTGTTTCGAGTTTGGTGTGGAGGAAGTTTTCAAGGATCAAGAGAGGAGTATGATACAATATGATCAAGGAGAGTGAAAGCTCTAAGCTTGGGGATACCCCGGTGGTTCACCCCTGCATATTCTAAGAAGACTCAAGCGTCTAAGCTTGGGGATGCCCAAGGCATCCCCTTCTTCATCGACAACATTATCAGGTTCCTCCCCTGAAACTATATTTTTATTCCGTCACATCTTATGCACTTTGCTTCGAGCGTCGGTTTGTTTTTGTTTTTGTTTTGTTTGAATAAAATGGATCCTAGCATTCACTTTGTGGGAGAGAGACACGCTCCGCTGTAGCATATGGACAAGTATGTCCTTAGGCTCTACTCATAGTATTCATGGCGAAGTTTCTTCTTCGTTAAATTGTTATATGGTTGGAATTGGAAAATACTACATGTAGTAATTCTAAAATGTCTTGGATAATTTGATACTTGGCAATTGTTGTGCTCATGTTTAAGATCTTGAATCATATACTTTGCACCCATTAATGAAGAAATACTTAGAGCTTGCTAATTTGGTTTGCATATTTGGTTTCTCTAGAGTCTAGATAACATCTAGTATTGAGTTTTGAACAACAAGGAAGACGGTGTAGAGTCTTATAATGTTTACAATATGTCTTTTATGTGAGTTTTGCTGCACCGTTCATCCTTGTGTTTGTTTCAAATAACCTTGCTAGCCTAAACCTTGTATCGAGAGGGAATACTTCTCATGCATCCAAAATACTTGAGCCAACCACTATGCCATTTGTGTCCACCATACCTACCTACTACATGGTATTTCTCCGCCATTCCAAAGTAAATTGCTTGAGTGCTACCTTTAAAATTTCATCATTCACCTTTGCAATATATAGCTCATGGGACAAATAGCTTAAAAACTATTGTGGTATTAAATATGTACTTATGCACTTTATCTCTTATTAAGTTGCTTGTTGTGCGATAACCATGTTTTCTGGGGACGCCATCAACTATCCTTTGTTTAATATCATGTGAGTTGCTATGCATGTCCGTCTTGTCTGAAGTAAGAGAGATCTACCACGTTAATGGTTGGAGCATGCATATTGTTAGAGAAGAACATTGGGCCGCTAACTAAAGCCATGATTCATGGTGGAAGTTTCGAGTTTTGGACATATATCCTCAATCTCATATGAGAATAATAATTGTTGCCACATGCTTATGCATTAAAGAGGAGTCCATTATCCGTTGTCCATGTTGTCCCGGTATGGATGTCTAAGTTGAGAATAATCAAAAGCGAGAAATCCAAAATGCGAGCTTTCTCCTTAGACCTTTGTACAGGCGGCATGGAGGTACCCCATTGTGACACTTGGTTAAAACATGTGCATTGCAAAGATCCGGTAGTCCAAGCTAATTAGGACAAGGTGCGGGCACTATTAGTATACTATGCATGAGGCTTGCAACTTGTAAGATATAATTTTCATAACTCATATGCTTTATTCCTACCGTTGACAAAATTGTTTCATGTTTTCAAAATAAAAGCTCTAGCACAAATATAGCAATCGATGCTTTCCTCTTTGAAGGACCATTCTTTTTACTTTTATGTTGAGTCAGTTCACCTATCTCTCTCCACCTCAAGAAGCAAACACTTGTGTGAAGCTGTGCATTGATTCCTACATACTTGCATATTGCACTTGTTATATTACTCTATGTTGACAATTATCCATGAGATATACATGTTACAAGTTGATAGCAACCGCTGAAACTTAATCTTCCTTTGTGTTGCTTCAATACCTTTACTTTGATTTATTGCTTTATGAGTTAACTCTTATGCAAGACTTATTGATGCTTGTCTTGAAGTACTATTCATGAAAAGTCTTTGCTTTATGATTCACTTGTTTACTCATGACATTACCATTGTTTTGATCGCTGCATTCATTACATATGTTTACAAATAGTATGATCAAGGTTATGATGGCATGTCACTTCAGAAATTATCTTTGTTATCGTTTTACCTGCTCGGGACAAGCAGAACTAAGCTTGGGGATGCTGATACGTCTCTAACGTATCGATAATTTCTTATGTTCCATGCCATATTATTGATGATACCTACATGTTTTATGCACACTTTATGTCATATTCGTGCATTTTACGGAACTAACCTATTAACAAGATGCCGAAGAGCCGATTCTTTGTTTTTACTTGCATTTTTGGTTTCAGAAATCCTAGTAACGAAATATTCTCGGAATTGGACGAAATCAAGACCCAGGGTCCTATTTTGCCACGAAGCTTCCAGAAGACCGAAGAGGAGTCGAAGTGGGGCCACGAGGGGCCGACACTATAGGGCGGCGCGGCCCAACCCTTGGCCGCGCCGACCTGTAGTGTGGGACCCCCGTGTGGCCCCCCATGTTGCCCTTCCGCCTACTTAAAGCCTCCGTCGCGAAACCCCTGATGCGAAAAACCACGATACAGAAAACCTTACTGAGACGCCGCCGCCAATCCCATCTCGGGGGATTCTGGAGATCTCCTCCGGCACCCTCCCGGAGAGGGGATTCATCTCCCGGAGGACTCTACACCGCCCTGGTCGCCTCCGGAGTGATGAGTGAGTAGTTCACCCCTGGACTATGGGTCCATAGCAGTAGCTAGATGGTTTTCTTCTCCTCATTGTGCTTCATTGTTGGATCTTGTGAGCTGCCTAACATGATCAAGATCATCTATCTGTAATACTCTATGTTGTGTTTGTCGGGATCCGATGGATAGAGAATACCATGTTATGTTAATTATCAAGTTATTACATATGTGTTGTTTATGATCTTGCATGCTCTCCGTTATTAGTAGAGGCTGCGGCCAAGTTGATGCTAGTAACTCCAAGAGGGAGTATTTATGCTCGATAGTGGGTTCATGCCGCATTGACACCTGGGGAGTGACAGAAACCCCTAAGGTTGTGTTGTGATGTTGCCACTAGGGATAAAACATTGATGCTATGTCCGAGGATGTAGTTATTGATTACATTACGCACCATACTTAATGCAATTGTCTGTTGTTTAGCAACTTAATACTGGAAGGGGTTCGGACGATAACCTGAAGGTGGACTTTTTAGGCATAGATGCAGTTGGATGGCGGTCTATGTACTTTGTCGTAATGCCCAATTAAATCTCACTGTACTTATCATGGCATGTATGTGCATTGTTATGCCCTCTCTATTTGTCAATTGCCCGACTGTAATTTGTTCACCCAACATGCTTTTATCTTATGGGAGAGACACCTCTAGTGAACTATGGACCCCGGTCCATTCTTTTATACTGAAATACAAATCTGTTGCAATACTTGTTTCTACTGTTTTCTCTGCAAACAATCATCTTCCACACAATACGGTTAACCCTTTGTTACAGCAAGCCGGTGAGATTGACAACCTCACCTTGTTTCGTTGGGGCAAAGTACTTTGGTTGTGTTGTGCGGGTTCCACGTTGGCGCCGGAATCTACGGTGTTGCGCCGCACTACATCCCGCCGCCATCAACCTTCAACGTGCTTCTTGACTCCTACTGGTTCGATTAAACCTTGGTTTCTAACTGAGGTAAACTTGCCGCTGTGCGCATCACACCTTCCTCTTGGGGTTCCCAACGGACGTGTCAATTACACGCATCACATGTCACTCCAGAAATTATCTTTGTTATCGTTTACCTGCTCGGGACGAGCAGGAACTAAGCTTGGGGATGCTGATACGTCTCCGACGTATCGATAATTTCTTATGTTCCATGCCACATTATTGATGATATCTACATGTTTTGTACACATTATATGTCATATTTATGCGTTTTCCGGAACTAACCTATTGACGAGATGCCGAAGGGCCGGTTCTGTTTTCTGCTGTTTTTGGTTCCAGAAATCCTAGTAAGGAAATATTCTCGGAATCGGACGAAATCAAGGCCCAACATCCTATTTTTCCACGAAGCTTCCAGAACACCCGAGAGTCGCCAGAGGGGGCCACTGGGCCCCCAGATGACAGGGCGGCGCGGCCTAGGGGGGGGGCGCCCCCCTAGTGTGTCACCGCCTCGTCGCCTCTCCGACTCCGCCTCTTCGCCTATAAAAAGGTCCCTGACCTAAAAAATCCATACGGAAAAGCCACGGTACGAGAAACCTTCCAGAGCCGCCGCCATCGCGAAGCCAAGATCTGGGGGGGACAGGAGTCTCTGTTCCGGCACGCCGCCGGGACGGGGAAGTGCCACCGGAAGGCTTCTCCATCGACACCACCGCCATCTCCATCAACGCTGTTGTCTCCCATGAGGAGGGAGTAGTTCTCCATCGAGGCTCGGGGCTGTACCGGTAGCTATGTGGTTAATCTCTCTCCTATGTACTTCAATACAATAATCTCATGGCTGCCTTACATGATTGAGATTCATATGATGATGCTTGTAATCTAGATGTCATTGTGCTAGTCAAGTGGGTTTTACTTATGTGATCTCCGGAGACTCCTTATCCCACGTGTGTAAAGGTGACAGTGTGTGCACCGTGTGGGTCTCTGTTGGCGTCAGAAACCCCCTGGCGGGCAGAGACGGGCAACACAGTAGAGCCGGGAACAACTAGGGCTGCGGCTGGCCCCAGTCCCTCAGAGCGACGGCCCGCAAAGCCTCCTGGTCACACGTCCGATGCTATCGCAAGGGCGTGCCACCTGACCTATACCTGGTCGGGAAGGTGTGGATGATGCCTCGCTTAGTTTCCTGCATGGCATACACGTAAACATTAAATACGAGCCTCGATCGGCTCTCAGGTTATCTTGTGAATCGGCTCAAAGAGCCGATCCACCCATGATTCGAACAAGGTGTCCGAATATATGGTGGTCCTGCTTGATCAAGATAAAGCTAATGAGATGCTGCAACGATTTAGGGTTTTCACCGCATAATCGGATCATCCTACTCACGATTGGGCCTCGCGCTCGCGCACGGTGACCGTAAGCCGATCCTAGACAGGGCCTAAAAACCAACACGAGGTTGATCCCCGGAACATCCTTTCTAGGGCTAGCAAACGTCACCCTACACGCCGCTGGATCCTCCAACCCTTTGTAAGGCCTAACTATTGCGGATGTTAAACTAATCCTTGATGAACAAGGAGCAACCGTAACGGATCAGATCTACTAAATTATGATCAAGCGGGGTGCCGCCCCTACACCGAGATAGGTGTAAGGGCGGCTAGATGTCAAGGGTTGCATAACGAAAGCATGTAATTCGAAGAACAATGCTAACCCTAACACATCTAAGATAACTACGTTGCTCGCCATCAAAAAGGCTTCGGCACGAGCAACGCATGAACAACGTGGGCAGGCTTGTGCTTGCCTAGATCGCAAGATGCGATCTAGGCGGCATGGTGCTTACCGGAGAAACCCTCGAGACGAAGGAGTTGGCGATGCGCCGAGATTTGTTTGTGTTGAACGTTGGTTGTTGTTTATTCCATAAACCCTAGATACATATTTATAGTCCGGCGGACTTTCTAACGTGGGAGATCCCCACCGTATACGAGACAAACTCTAACTTTTAATCTAGATACAATCTACTGAAATTAAAGATACATGGGCAATCTAGCCCACATTCTCCGTGCAAGGCCGCTTCAGAGATCTTCCATGTGTAATCTTCCAAGCCCATCTTGATCGCGGCCCACCTCCTGATTTAGCCAAAATCTGGTGATAACACATGCCCCCCTGGTTTTGGAAATGACATTTCCAAAATCATTATGCTCTTCTTTCGTCGGGTCACTCTGTTTTTCCTCTGAGGGGTCATGTCGTGGCAGAGCAGAACCGTCGCAGTATGCTTCATCATGACGACTTGCCTTCCCAACTTCTCTGCACGATTTGACAGTTTTGGCACCATGTCCTCGAAAACTGCTCGAAAATTAAATCCCCATCTCCTTTTATTTAACCGCATCGAACAGTTCTCCTCTTCATCCTCTTCGCATTAGCACTTCCAAAAAGCCCTCCTCTGCCACCATGTCTTCTTCTTCTTCTTCCCCCTCCTCTTCATCGGGTCTTTCCTACGTGTCTTCTCCCATCCGAGAGTCGACACCCGAGTGGGGTACGCAGGCGGCGTATGACATCCTTGCCCCAACGGCGTGGGACAAAGAAGACCACGACTCCTCCATCTGGTCTGAGGATGACAAATCCTTAACTGACGGGGAGAGTGACCTCCGCTTCCTCGGCCGACGGGGCATCGGAGGAGGAGAGCGATGACGATCGCTTCTCCTGGGCAGACTTCACCTCCTCCGAGGAGGAGGAGGAGGAAGAGGAGGAGGACAGCTCCTCCGACGAGCCCCCGGCCAAGCGCTTTTGCCCCTGGCCGGGGAACCTCAGCGACTTCGACAGCGACGACGATGCTGACGAGGAGGATGAGGACAATGAAGGCCCTGCCGGCGACCGCTGGAGCAGCGACGACGAGCCGGCAGGGAGCAGCGCCGACAGCGGCGATGACGGCGACGACGAGGGCAGCAATGGCCCGTAGATCGGATCCCTAGAATAGGACCAGCAGTAGTAGATGGGGCAATGTATCCCCTAGCAACTTCTTTTGAGAGCAATTTTGGCTCTTTGTGTAAGAAATACGGGTGTCAATGAAGAACTTCCCTTAATTTGATCTTGACGATTCCTTGTATGCTAATTTAGCCGATTTCTCCTCATCCTGGCTTTGCCGATTGTTAGCTCAATCGATGTTCAATGAGCCGATGGCAGCACATAGGTCCTTCATCACAACCTGCGGGACAGGCCAAATCAGTCATCCCTTCAAACGGTAGCTGCGAACCTAACTTGAATTCAGATCCCCAAACTTCCAACTGAACAGATCCGAGCCGCAGTCACTGAGCGTAGTGCTGGATTTAACGGCAAAACTCCTGAAAAAATGCCTGATCTCATCATTAACTTTTAGGTTTCAGACACTTTTCTGCCGAATCTCCCTCTTCCAGATCCTCTTTTGCCTTCAGGAAAGCTTTAGGACGGTTGCTGAATCAACTCGAATGCCGAAGCTACCACTTCTGCAGAACAGGTATCATTTGTCTGCAGTGATGTTTATAATCCTGCTCTTTCTTCTTGCAACAACCATCTCGTAAAATAAAATTGAGATGCAGAGCCAGCCGATTTCAGCAAAAATCGGCTCCCTATAGCAAAGGATCCTTCAGGGCAAACTGCCCCCCGAGCCTCAGTCAGAGTGAGGACAGCAGTGAACCGACCAACTCAGCCATCCTTGGTCTCCAACTTGTAGAGCAGGGCCAGCCGATCCCAACAGAATCGGCCCCCAAGAGCGAGAGAACCTTCAGGGTGAGCTGCCCCCCGAGCTTCTTCAGTTCAATTCTTGCGCCTTGCTGAACAGATCGGCTCATCATCTTTGGCAGGCTGATGCAACTTCCGGTGAGGACGTTTTGAATTTCTGATGCCCTCCAACACTTTGGACGTAACAACCTCTGAAAGTGACAGCTATCAAGTCGCCACCTTGGCCATGCCCCCAGGCAGAAAACGTCACAGCCGATTGCTTCGTCATCGGCTATTCTCCTGGTCCTAGAAGATGTCATGTTTATGTTGCTAGCACCACTGAACTTGAAGACTTGCCAATGGGAGTTAGGTGTCCTTGAAGAGAGGACTCGAGTCACCAAACAATTCCATTGAGGGGGTTCCTCCAGTAGAGCTGTAATTCGATAACTGCTCCATTGAGCTTTTCATCCTTAAGTCGATGTCTGTACATCGGCTGTGCTGAAAAATTTTGGATTTTTTCCGGCCGACTTATGCATCGGCCCCCATACTTCAACGCCCATCATCAAAGAATGAGACACTTCTACTGCATATCCTTGTGTTTTATCCACCTGGGTGCCCCCGCCCGAGCCGATTCTGTCAAGAGAATTGATGGTATCGGCTCTGTTGGATTACAGTTGAACCCAGGCAGAATGGACGGTGAGGATAATTTTGGCCGATTGCTGGAATCGGCCTCCACGTTGCTTGCTCGGTGAAGGTTTTGTAATGTCCCTTCATAATTTTTTTGGGGCCGATCACAAGGATCAGCCTCGCCGCGTTTGCTCATTGGCGTGCTCTTGCTACTCGTTCAGGCCGGTAGATAAAACCAGCCCAATCTCTGACTTTATCATGTTGGAGCGCTTGCTGTCGTCCACCTTGAGTGCATCGTGTAAACGTGGAGCACTAAGCTTCGTCGGAAGGACGAGCACCATGTTTGTGCCAGCCGATGTTTCATCATCGGCTTTCCTTTGCTTGGGGCGCCACTCCATTTTCCGTGGGCGACCCTCTCCATCCAGGGTTCGCTGAATCTTCGCAGCCAGATCAGGCCTTGCCTTCCTCAATGTATGCAAGTATAAACTCTCGGCTTCCTCCAGGCCACGCAATCGCTGAACCCTGCGTTTCTGGGAACGGCTGAGTCCATCAGGGCACCACCTTGGCCGGTGGTACCTGTCTTCTTCTTCTCCCTCGTCTTCTGAATCTTCGAGATCTTTCAACCGAGGGGACTCAGCGCGTTTACTTCGTGGCGGGAGAGGCCCTAGGCGCTTGAACACGGACATGTTGGCTGTCTCCTTCTTCTTCTGGTTGCATTCTGGGCAGTTGCCGATTGTGGGCAATCGGCTCATTCCTGAATCCCAGCAGTGTCTGAAGAAGGGACAGTCCCAGTGCCTATCCTCGTCGACTCTCGCTCCCCCAACTTTTCCTTGGCACGGCGCACGTGCTCCTCCTCATCACGATCATGCCGACGACGTATCCTGTCGTCCCTAGCTAGACGATCTTCTTCATCATCGTCGTTGAATCGCCGGTGTTGGTCATACTGACTCACATACTTGTTGAGGAGGTGATCAGAGAGAGGTCGTTGATACCTTATGTTTTTCACCTCTCCCTCTGTGACGTAGCGCTTGCCGTCTTGGCGGAGCCGATCGCGTGGAGCGGCTTCCTCTGTATCTTTGCTATGAGAGCAGCTGCCCTCATCTCCGTCCTTACCGAGTGGTGTCCCGGTCCTACCATGTTGATATTGTACGAGAAATCCGTCCGGCACCCTCCATGGTAAGTATACTCCACCATGTTTACGGCGGGAAGGGGTGTGTGTCGACCTTCATGGCGTATTGGTTGAAAATCAACCGTCCGTTTTCTATCGCCATTTGGATCTGCTGCCGCCACACCTGCGGTCGTTGGTGGTGTGGGTGAACGTGTTATGCCACTTGCGGTATGGCTTTCCGTTCAGCTCTTGCACCGTGGGGATCTTGTGGCCTTCGGGTACCTTTGTATGCTTCTCCGTGAGTAAGAGATCAAAAATCTGCTCGATCTTGGTCACGTCGAAGTCGAACCCTTTTGGAGGGCCCTGCGGCTTCACCCATTTGCAGGACACGGGGCCTGTCGCTCGAGTCCATTCAGCCACTGCTATCTCCCGATCTCCCGCAGTACCTTCATCCTCGTCTGCCTCAACCAGGGTCACCGCATGCTTGAATTTGTCCTGGTAAACATCTGGGTGGCGCTGCTCATATGCTGACAGCTTCTGCACCATGTGCGCCAATGAAGGGTAGTCTGCTTGGGAGGCCACGTCCTTAATCGATGATGAGAGACCCACCACCGCCAACTCGGCTGCTTCTTTTTCACTTATATGAGCCGAAAAGCATCGGTTCCTAATGGTCCTGAAGCGCTGGACGTATTCTGACACTGTCTCCCCGCGCTTCTGTCGTACTTGTGCTAGATCGGCAATACCAACATCGGAAGCCTCTGAGTGATACTGTTCATGGAACTGCTCTTCCAATCGCTTCCAAGTCCGGATGGAGTTCGGTGGCAGCGATGTGTACCACCCGAAAGCCGATCCCGTGAGGGACTGTGCGAAGAACCTCACACGCAACTCGTCTGACGCTGAGATCGTGCCCAGCTGTGCCAAATATCGGCTCACATGCTCGATGGAGCTGGAACCATCTGATCCACTAAACTTCGTGAAGTCCGGGAGCCGATATTTGGGTGGTAGCGGGATCGGTTCGTAGTCGTTGGGGTACGGCTTGGTGTAGCCGAACGTCTTCCTTTTCGGCATCATGCCGAACCGATCTTTCGGATTGCACAAATCTGATCCGCGGTGATGGCTGAAGGTGTCGAACCCCGAAGGTTCGCCGGGGTGGCATACTTAACCAGCCATGCTTGCTTTTCCGGTTCTAAGCCAACTGCGGGAGCTGGGCTCGGAGGTTTGTCGGAGTGGCGTACTTAGCTAGCCACGTTTGCTTCTCGGGATCGGCTCCCGACGTTCCTCCCGCCGTCCCGGAGGCCCCTGCTGTTGCGGCCTCGGTTCGAGAGTGCCCGAGTGCTGCGGTGCAGTACGTATGCGCACGCGTATCCGTGCGGGATCTCCTTGGGTTCCTCGGGTAGGAATTGGTAGTCACTAGGATCACCACCAATCTTGTAGACGACGTATGCCGATGAGTTCGGCGGTTCCGGTGCTGCCCATGCGAACGGATGGGGGCTGGAGTGGCATCTCTCCTTTGAAAGTCCCCGAGCTGGTCCCGACGGAGAATACCGGTGGCTCATGATTTCCTGGACCACGCGCAGGGCGACACGCTCCAAAGTGTTCACCAGGCTCTCAGAGTGGCGGTGCAGCGAATGAGCCACCATGTAGTTGATTTCTGCCGCGGCGACACTGGTGCGTTCTTCGACGGGGCGGACAGGTCCACTCCATCGAGTGCGCCTTCGGGTGTGAACCCCTTCCACCGACGCCATGGGAGCGGGTTCGGTGGAATGAGCCGATGAGTTCGGCTTCGAGGGTTGCCTTGATCTCGTCATGTTTCTTCTTGAGCTCATCAGGCAGATCCTCGTACTTGACCGGAGTGCTTTCCGCAATCTCGGATGCAGACGGCGATGTGGCGGATGTCGAAGGTTGTCCCACCGGGCGTGCCGGAATGTGTTGGCGTCAGAAACCCCCTGGCGGGCAGAGACGGGCAACACAGTAGAGCCGGGAACAACTAGGGCTGCGGCTGGCCCCAGTCCCTCAGAGCGACGGCCCGCAAAGCCTCCTGGTCACACGTCCGATGCTATCGCAAGGGCGTGCCACCTGACCTATACCTGGTCGGGAAGGTGTGGATGATGCCTCGCTTAGTTTCCTGCATGGCATACACGTAAACATTAAATACGAGCCTCGATCGGCTCTCGGGTTATCTCGTGAATCGGCTCAAAGAGCCGATCCACCCATGATTCGAACAAGGTGTCCGAATATATGGTGGTCCTGCTTGATCAAGATAAAGCTAATGAGATCTACAACGATTTAGGGTTTTCACCGCATAATCGGATCATCCTACTCACGATTGGGCCTCGCGCTCGCGCACGGTGACCGTAAGACGATCCTAGACGGGGCCTAAAAACCAACACGAGGTTGATCCCCGGAACATCCTTTCTAGGGCTAGCAAACGTCACCCTACACGCCGCTGGATCCTCCAACCCTTTGTAAGGCCTAACTATTGCGGATGTTAAACTAATCCTTGATGAACAAGGAGCAACCGTAACGGATCAGATCTACTAAATTATGATCAAGCGGGGTGCCGCCCCTACACCTGAGATAGGTGTAAGGGCGGCTAGATGTGCAAGGGTTGCATAACGAAAGCATGTAATTCGAAGAACAATGCTAACCCTAACACATCTAAGATAACTACGTTGCTCGCCATCAAAAAGGCTTCGAGCACGAGCAACGCATGAACAACGTGGGCAGGCTTGTCTTGCCTAGATCGCAAGATGCGATCTAGGCAGCATGGTGCTTACCGGAGAAACCCTCGAGACGAAGGAGTTGGCGATGCGCCGAGATTTGTTTGTGTTGAACGTTGGTTGTTGTTTATTCCATAAACCCTAGATACATATTTATAGTCCAGCGGACTTTCTAACGTGGGAGATCCCCACCGTATACGAGACAAACTCTAACTTTTAATCTAGATACAATCTACTGAAATTAAAGATACATGGGCAATCTAGCCCACATTCTCCGTGCAAGGCCGCTTCAGAGATCTTCCATGTGTAATCTTCCAAGCCCATCTTGATCGCGGCCCACCTCCTGATTTAGCCAAAATCTGGTGATAACAGTCTCTTAGGCTATATTTCACAGAATACTTATTCACTGTTATGAATGGCATAGTGAAGTGCTTATTTATATCCCTCTATGATTGCAATGTGTTTTGTATCACAATTTATCTGTGTGCTACTCTAGTGATGTTATTAAAGTAGTTTATTCCTCCCGCACGGTGTAATGGTGACGAGTGTGTGCATCGTGTAGTACTTGGCGTAGGCTATGATTGTGATCTCTTGTAGATTATGAAGTTAACTATTGCTATGATAGTATTGATGTGATCTATTCCTCCTTTCGTAGTGTGAAGGTGACAGAGTGTGCATGCTATGTTAGTACTTGGTTTGGTTATGTCGATCCGTTATGCACTCTAAGGTTATTTAAATATGAACATTGAATATTGTGGAGCTTGTTAACTCCGGCATTGAGGGTTCGTGTAATCCTACACGGTTAGTGGTGTTCATCATCCAACAAGAGAGTGTAGAGTCTAGCATCTATCTATTTATTCTGTTATGTGATCAATGTTGAGAGTATCCACTAGTGAAAGTATGATCCCTAGGCCTTGTTCCTAAATATTGCTATCGCTGCTTGTTTACTGTTTTACTGCATCTGTACTTCCTGCAATATTACCACCATCAACCACACGCCAGCAAGCACTTTTCTGGCACCGTTGCTACTGCTCGCATTTATTCATACCACATGTATTTCACTATCTCTTCGCCGAACTAGTGCATCTATTAGGTGTGTTGGGGACACAAGAGACTTCTTGCTTTGTGGTTGCAGGGTTGCATGAGAGGGATATCTTTGACCTCTTCCTCCCCGAGTTCGATAAACCTTGGGTGATCCACTTAAGGGAAACTTGCTGTTGTTCTACAAACCTCTGCTCTTGGAGGCCCAACACTGTCTACAAGAATAGAAGCACCCGTAGACATCATTCACCCCTGGACTATGGGTCCATAGCAGTAGCTAGATGGTCGTCTTCTCCTTATGTGCTTCATTGTCGGATCTTGTGAGCTGCCTAACATGATCAAGATCATCTATCTGTAATGCTATATGTTGTGTTTGTTGGGATCCGATGGATAGAGAATACTATGTTATGTTGATTATCAATCTATTACCTATGTGTTGTTTATGATCTTGCATGCTCTCCGTTATTAGTAGAGGCTCGGCCAAGTTTTTACTCTTAACTCCAAGAGGGAGTATTTATGCTCGATAGTGGGTTCATGCCTCCATTAAATGCGGGACGGTGACGAGAAAGTTCTAAGGTTGTGGATGTGCTTGTTGCCACTAGGGATAAAACATTGATGCTATGTCCGAGGATGTAGTTATTGATTACATTACGCACCATACTTAATGCAATTGTCTCGTTGTTTGCAACTTAATACTTGGAAGGGGTTCGGATGATAACTCGAAGGTGGACTTTTTAGGCATAGATGCATGCTGGATAGCGGTCTATGTACTTTGTCGTAATGCCCAATTAAATCTCACTATACTCATCATATCATGTATGTGCATGGTCATGCCCTCTCTATTTGTCAATTGCCCAACTGTAATTTGTTCACCCAACATGCTATTTATCTTATGGGAGAGACACCTCTAGTGAATTGTGGACCCCGGTCCATTCTTTTACATCGAATACAATCTACTGCAATACTTGTTCTACTCGTTTTCTACGCAAACAATCATCATCCACACTATACATCTAATCCTTTGTTATAGCAAGCCGGTGAGATTGACAACCTCACCGTTTCGTTGGGGCAAAGTACTTTGGTTGTGTTGTGCGGGTTCCACGTTGGCGCCGGAATCCCTGGTGTTGCGCCGCACTACATCCCGCCGCCATCAACCTTCAACGTGCTTCTTGACTCCTACTGGTTCGATTAAACCTTGGTTTCTTACTGAGGGAAAACTTGCTGCTGTGCGCATCACACCTTCCTCTTGGGGTTCCCAACGTACGTGTCATCTACGCGCAATCAAGATTGTTTTCTGGCGCCGTTGCCGGGGAGATCAAGACACGCTGCAAGGGGAGTCTCCACAATCCAATCTCTTTACTTTGTTTTTGTCTTGCTTTATTTTATTTACTTTCTTGTTTGCTGCATTATATCAAAACACAAAAAATTTGTTGCTAGCTTTACTTTATTTACTGTCTTGCACTCTATATATCAAGAACACAAAAAAATTAGTTACTTGCATTTACTTTATCTAGTTTGCTTTATTTACTACTGCTAAAATGAGTAATCCTGAAGTTGAAGTTCGTTCGTTTAAGCAACAAGGGGAGAATGTTTAAAAGATGCTTGGTATAGAATTAGTGATGCCCATAATAGGTGCACTAAGAAACACTCCACCACTATCCTACTCTGGAATTTTTATGTTGGTATCTCTAGCTGGAATAGGTATGTTCTTGATTGTCTCGCAGGAGGTAACTTCCTAGGCGCTCCTGCTTTAGAAGCTAGTTGCATTATTGAGAGTTTATTTGGAATACCACCTGTTAATGAAGTTAAAATTGAAGCCTCTCTTGAAGATGTCATGAAAAAGTTGGAAACCATAGAGCAAAACCTTCCAATTATTGATACTACTTTGAAAGCATTACTTGATAGCCCTGATAAACTTGATAAACCTCTAGGTGGAATTAATGAGAGAATCGCCATCTTAGAATCTTGTGCTATTCATCATAATCAAACCCAAAGGATTAGTGAACTTGAAGAGGCTATGGGAACATTGGGTTCAACCATTTCATCTATAAAGTTTAGAGAGAAAGCTTATGTGGAAAACGAGCAAAGGTTCATGTAGGGGCCTAAACCAAAAAGCTATTATAGGCCTAAAATTGATAAAGCTCTTAAAAACACTATAGATAAGGGAGCATCTAAGATACACAATGGGATAAATTGTGAAAATAATGTCGATGCATCGTCTCTTGATAATATTTGATATACACTTTCTGCGCCTAGCTGAAAGGCGTTAAAGAAAAGCGCTTATGGGAGACAACCCATGTTTTTACTACAGTACTTTTATTTTATATTTGAGTCTTGGAAGTTGTTTACTACTGTAGCAACCTCTCCTTATCTTAGTTTTGTGCATTGTTGTGCCAAGTAAAGTCGTTGATAGTAAGGTTCATACTAGATTTGGATTACTGCGCGAAACATGATTTCTTTCGTCGTCACGAATTTGGGCCTAATTCTCTGTAGGTAACTCAGAAAATTATGCCAATTTACGTGAGTGATCCTCATATATGTACGCAACTTTCATTAAATTTGAGCATTTTCATTTGAGCAAGTCTGGTGCCTCAATAAAATCCGTCTTCTACAGATCGTTCTGTTTTGACAGATTCTGCCTTTTATTTCGCATTGCCTCTTTTGCTATGATGGATGAATTTCTTTGTTCCATTAATATCCAGTAGCTTTGTGCAATGTCCAGAAGTGTTAAGAATGATTGTGTCACCTCTCAAAATGTAAATTTTTATTATGCACTAACCCTCTAATGAGTTGTTTTGAGTTTGGTGTGGAGGAAGTTTTCAAGGATCAAGAGAGGGAGATGATACAATAAGATCAAGGAGAGTGAAAGCTCTAAGCTTGGGGATGCCCCGGTGGTTCACCCCTGCATATTTTAAGAAGACTCAAGCGTCTAAGCTTGGGGATGCCCAAGGCATCCCCTTCTTCATCGACAACATTATCAGGTTCCTCCCCGAAACTATATTTTTATTCCATCACATCTAATGTGCTTTGCTTGGAGCGTCGGTTTGTTTTTGTTTTTGTTTTGTTTGAATAAAATGGATCCTAGCATTCATTGTGTGGGAGAGAGACACGCTCCGCTGTTGCATATGAACAAATATGTCCTTAGGCTTTACTCATAGTATTCATGGCGAAGGTTGAATCTTCTTCGTTAAATTGTTATATGGTTGGAATCGGGAAATGCTACATGTAGTAATTCTAAAACGTCTTGAATAATTTGATACTTGGCAATTTTTGTGCTCATGTTTAAACTCTTGCATCATATACTTTGCACCAATTATGAAGAAATACATAGAGCTTGCTAAAATTTGGTTTGCATATTTGGTCTCTCTAAAGTCTAGATAATTTCCAGTATTGAGTTTGAACAACAAGGAAGATGGTGTAGAGTCTTATAATGTTTACAATATGTCTTTTATGTGAGTTTTGTCTGCACCGGTTCATCCTTGTGTTTGTTTCAAATAACCTTGCTAGCCTAAACCTTGTATCGAGAGGGAATACTTCTCATGCATCCAAAATCCTTGAGTCAACCACTATGCCATTTGTGTCCACCATACCTACCTACTACATGGTATTTCTCCACCATTCCAAAGTAAATTGCTTGAGTGCTACCTTTAAAATTTCCATTCTTTACCTTTGCAATATATAGCTCATGGGACAAATAGCCTAAAAACTATTGTGGTATTGAATATGTACTTATGCACTTTATCTCTTATTAAGTTGCTTGTTGTGCGATAACCATGTTCCTGGGGACGCCATCAACTACTCTTTGTTGAATATCATGTGAGTTGCTATGCATGTTCGTCTTTTCTGAAGTAAGGGAGATTTACCACTCATTTAATGGTTAGAGCATGCATAATGTTAGAGAAGAACATTGGGCCGCTAACTAAAGCCATGAATCATGGTGGAAGTTTCAGTTTTGGACATATATCCTCAATCTCATATGAGAACATTAATTGTTGCTACATGCTTATGCATTAAAGAGGAGTCCATTATCTGTTGTCTATGTTGTCCCGGTATGGATATCTAAGTTGAGAATAATCAAAAGCTAGAAATCCAATGCGAACTTTCTCCTTAGACCTTTGTACAGGCAGCATAGAGGTACCCCTTTGTGACACTTGGTTAAAACATGTGTATTGCGATGATAATCCCGGTAATCCAACCTAATTAGGACAAGGTGCGGGCACTATTAGTATACTATGCATGAGGCTTGCAACTTGTAAGATATAATTTACATGATACATATGCTTTATTACTACCGTTGACAAAATTGTTTCTTGTTTTCAAAACCAAAGCTCTAGCACAAATATAGCAATCAATGCTTCCTCTGCGAAGGGCCCTTCTTTTACTTTTATGTTGAGTCAGTTCACCTATCTCTCTCCACCTCAAGAAGCAAACACTTGTGTGAACTGTGCATTGATTCCTACATACTTGCATATTGCACTTGTTATGTTACTTTACATTGACAATATCCATGAGATATACATGTTATAAGTTGAAAGCAACCGCTGAAACTTAATCTTCCTTTGTGTTGCTTCAATACCTTTACTTTGATTTATTGCTTTATGAGTTAACTCTTATGCAAGACTCATTGATGCTTGTCTTGAAAGTACTATTCATGAAAAGTCTTTGCTTTATGATTCATTTGTTTACTCATGTCATTACCGTTGTTTTGATCGCTGCATTCATTACATATGCTTACAATAGTATGATCAAGGTTATGATGGCATGTCACTCCGGAAATTATCTTTGTTATCGTTTACACTGCTCGGGACGAGCGAGAACTAAGCTTGGGGATGCTGATACGTCTCCGACGTATCGATAATTTCTTATGTTCCATGCCACATTATTGATGATATCTACATGTTTTATGCATACTTTATGTCGTATTTATGCATTTTCCGGCACTAACCTATTAACGAGATGCCGAAGAGCCAGTTGCTGTTTTCTACTGTTTTTGGTTTCAGAAATCCTAGTAAGGAAATATTCTCGGAATTGGACGAAATCAACGCCCAGGGGCCTATTTTGCCACGAAGCTTCCAGAAGACCGAAGAGAAGACGAATTGAGGCGACGAGGCGGCGACACGCCAGGGCAGCGCGGCCAGCATAGGGCCCGCGCGCCCCTGTTGTGTGGGGCCCCCGTGACCCCTCCGAGACTGCCCTTCCGCCTACATATAGTCTTCGTCGCGAAACCCCCAGTACCGAGAGCCACGATACGGAAAACCTTCTAGAGACGCCGGCGCTGCCAATCCCATCTCGGGGGATTCAGGAGATCGCCTCCGGCACCCTGCCGGAGAGGGGAATCATCTCCCGGAGGACTCTTCACCGCCATGGTCGCCTGCGGAGTGATGAGTGAGTAGTTCACCCCTGGACTATGGGTCCATAGCAGTAGCTAGATGGTCGTCTTCTCCTTATGTGCTTCATTGTCGGATCTTGTGAGCTGCCTAACATTATCAAGATCATCTATCTTTAATGCTATATGTTGTGTTTGTTGGGATCCGATGGATAGAGAATACTATGTTATGTTGATTATCAATCTATTACCTATGTGTTGTTTATGATCTTGCATGCTCTCCGTTAATAGTAGAGGCTCTGGCCAAGTTTTTACTCTTAACTCCAAGAGGGAGTATTTATGCTTGATAGTGGGTTCATGCCTCCATTAAATCTGGGACAGTGACGAGAAAGTTCTAAGGTTGTGGATGTGCTTGTTGCCACTAGGGATAAAACATTGATGATATGTCCGAGGATGTAGTTATTGATTACATTACGCACCATACTTAATGCAATTGTCTGTTGTTTGCAACTTAATACTGGAAGGGGTTCGGATGATAACCTGAAGGTGGAATTTTTAGGCATAGATGCATGCTGGATAGAGGTCTATGTACTTTGTCGTAATGCCCAATTAAATCTCACTATACTCATCATATCATGTATGTGCATGGTCATGCCCTCTCTATTTGTCAATTTCCCAACTGTAATTTGTTCACCCAACATGCTATTTATCTTATGGGAGAGACACCTCTAGTGAATTGTGGACCCCGGTCCATTCTTTTACATCGAATACAATCTACGGCAATACTTGTTCTACTGTTTTCTACAAACAATCATCATCCACACTATACATCTAATCCTTTGTTACAGCAAGCCGGTGAGATTGACAACCTCACTCGTTTCGTTGGGGCAAAGTACTTTGGTTGTGTTGTGCAGGTTCCACGTTGGCGCCGGAATCCCCGGTGTTGCGCCGCACTACATCCCGCCGCCATCAACCTTCAACGTGCTTCTTGACTCCTACTGGTTCGATTAAACCTTGGTTTCTTACTGAGGGAAAACTTGCTGCTGTGCGCATCACACCTTCCTCTTGGAGTTCCCAACGGACGTGTCATCTACGCGCAATCAGCCTGCCGGCTTCGCCCTTCTTCCGTCGCTTCCTCAACTTCTTCGGCCTGCAGCCGCACCGTCTTCCGGCCAACGCTTGCGTCCTGCTGAGCTGCTATGTGGCCTTCATGGAGGGCTACGCCGGCTTGTGGCCGGACATCGACTTCTGGAGTCGGCTCTTCTTCCTGAAGGCGCAGACCACCGACGGCCAACTTCGGGCCTGTGGCGCCGCCTCCATCTACTCCCGCACTGGCACGCCCTTCCCGAAGATCCCGACGGTGGACTCGGTGAAGAAGTGGCAGATGTCCTTCTTCTACGTGCGGAGCGAGAACCCGGTGTTCGACCGGCTCAACCTGCCGGAGTACAACCCGGCGCCGCTAGTCGGCCGGATCAACTGGGGCCACAACGCCAAGTCGGCGGACCCAGACGCTGAGGTAAATCTCCTGTGGGACTTCCTGCGGGGTTGTGTCGCTGAGGGCCGGCTGTGCGCCGAGGATCTCCTCTGCACCTACGCCGCCCGCCGGGTGTTGCCTCTGCAGGCGCGCGTCCATAAGATTGGGCACATGTCCGGTCGGTTTGATCCGACCCGGACATCGACGGTGCCGCTTTCCAAGACTCAGGTCGCTCGGCGGGTGAACTTCATCTCGTCGGCGAAAATGCCTGAGGATGGGAACTGGGACTGGGGGATGGCGCCCCACAACCGGGCGGATCCGCCGGAGCTGGTGAGTCTTCGTGTGTTGGCCGGGTTCCGGCTTGCGGCTGCGTGGCCGGCTTCTTCCTTACATTCTTTCTTTTTAATTCGTCTGCAGCTCTTCGACCGCCAGGGGATAGAAGACGGCGATCTGGTGCAGAAGAATTGGACAGCTGACCACGTCGATCCGGCTGACCAAGCCGGCGACGACGACCTGCCGGAGGCGACTGACCAAGGCGGCCAAGGAGAGCACAACCCGCCGCCTTCTCCAGAGCAGCAGGAGGAGAGCGAGCCGGCGTCGCCCGCTGCTTCGCCGATTCGTGCGGTGCCTCTGACCGCGAGGCCGCCTTCCACCTCGGCGACTTCCTCGTCTGCGCCCAAGGGGAAGAAGCGGGCCAGCGATCGGTCCACGGCCGCGCTGGAGGCGAAGGTCAAGAAGCAGCGCCGGATGGCACCCAAGAAGGTTCCGGAGACGGCCGGGTGAGTTTCCCTTATTCGTTGTTTGATTCCTTTTCTTTCCTTCACTTTTTGCTTATGTTCTCTTGTTTGGCCGATTAGGGCTGCTATCAAATTCTCCAAGGGCGGCGGCTCTCGGCCGGCTCCCCGCGTCGAGCCGTCTGTTCATCGGCAGAGGAGGGAGCCAACGCCGCAGCCTTCAACGCGCGCGCACGTCGCCCATCATCGCGCCATCTGTGGTTACGCCTCCTTCCGCGGGGGCATCTTCTTCAGCTGCACCTTCTCCTACGACGCCCGGCTCCAGCGCTCAGGGTGAGCCGGCTCGCCGCTCTGGCCCGCCAACTCTTGATGATCTCTTTCCGCGCCGCGTTCGGCTTCTGGAGCCTACGGCCGGAGCCGGTAGGGGTGCGCCCGGCGGGGCCAGCGATGGCGGGGCCGTGCCGCCTGCGACCGGGGCCGGCGGAGCCGCGCCCGACGTCGTCGTGCTGGACGCGAGTTCGGACGAGGCGCTGCAGGCGCCGGGGTCTGCGGTCCCGACCGGGCCGGCTGCTTCAACTGCGCCGCCTCCATCTTTGGAGCCGACGAGGGAGGAGCCGACCAGGAAGGAGCTAGCCAGGGATGAGCCGGCACGCTCGGGCGACGCCGATGCTCGGGCGTTGGTGAGGACGGAGGGCACGTCGGAGCCATCTCTGGGTCTTCATGTGGTCAAGGGCGCCCGGCTGTTGAACGTGGTGTCCGCCCCCGACTCCAGCCTCGGCTCAGCCGGCACTATGGAGAAGGCTTGGCACCAGGCGGATGCCTGCGAGGTGTCCAGCCGGGATGGACGTCCAGGCGTGGCGCCCATGAACATGTTCTTCTCCGTCTTCCGCGCCCACCTTAAGACCAAAGCCGCCGAAACCGACGCCCACCTGGCACGGCTGGAGGAGGCCGACAAGGTAGGTGTTTTATCTTGTTGTTATTTTTCGCAATTTTACTATTATCCTGGTAGCCCTCCGAGGCATGGGCCGGCTGCTTGGAGCCGGTCCGGGTTTCGCCCAAGCGTCTAACTTCGCATTTTTCTCACATGGTTTTGGAGACACGAACCGTCTTGTACAACCAGCTCGTGGCCAGCTATCATAAGGCCAAGATTGAGCGAGCCGACTTGGCTCGCGAGCTCGAGGCCACCAAGGGTAGGACTTTTTTCCCTTTAACTTTTGATTTTGCTTTTTCTTTCTCTGGTTTCATCCGCCTGACGGCTTCTTTTGCTGACTTGCAGCTGTTGCCGCCCGGGTCCCGCAGCTGGAGGCGGATCTTCGGGCCGCCCGCGCCCAATGCGCCGAAAGCGAGGAGGCGGGCTGGGCTGCTGTCGCCAAGGCGAAGGAGGCCGAGGGGGAGCTGGTGCGGCTGCGCCGGCTTGAGGCCAACCACCTCAAAGAACTCACCGCCGCGAAGGAGGCTGGGCGGAAGGAGGTGGCGGACCTCAGCAAGCGACTGGAGGAGGTGGATCAGCAGCGCCTGGCGCTTCGCCAAGAGGTGACCACCAAATCCAATGAGTTGTCTGCCACCGCCAAGCGGTGGGTGGAGGAGATTAGCGGGCTCGACCGCGGCTTGGCGGGTGAGTCTTACTTTTTTCTTCCTTTCCCTTTGCCGGCTTTCGGCTATCGGCTGCCGGCTTAGGTTGGCAGGCGGCAGCTGAAACCATTTCGTCTTTCGATATCTCCATCTTCAGGCTGGGGGCAGGCGGTTCTTGCCGGCTGCCGCCAGTCTTCTTTTTAGACTTCGAAAATCTGCATTTTCAGGCTGGGGGCAGTCGGTTCTTGCCATATGCCGGCAGTCTTCTTTTTAGACTTCGAAAATCTGCATTTTTCCGTTTCTTCCCTGGCTTTGAGGGGTTTTTAACATGTTTTTTCTTCGCAGCGGCCTTCCCCGAGGCGCAAAAGGCGGCACTGAAGGCAGTTGGCGAGGCGCGAGACGCCCGGAGGCGGGCCACCGGCGAGGGAAGCTCTGACTGCTTCTCCATGGAGGACTATCTGGCGTCCATGGCCGCCCGCATCGCGCTGATTACGATGCTCGGCTGGGAGCTGCGGAAGGGGGCGGAGGAGCTGATCCGGCTGCTATGGCCAACGGAGACGCTGCCGAAGGACCTCGCCAACCTCATCGCCTGGCTCGACAAGGCGCCCGACCGCTTTCTCGACTGGAGGGAGTCCGCCGCGCGTGCCGGAGCCGACATGGCTCTCTCCTTTGTGCTCTCTTGGTATGACGAGGTCAGCCTCGACCAGCTGGAGAACCGGCGAGCCGACGTGGAGGACAAGCTCCCGGCGGAAACCAAGACCACCCGGCTTGCCCGTGCCTGCGCCATTGCCGACTTCGTCGACAAGGGCCTCTTCGTCGAGGATCCGAACCCGTCGTCTGATGACGAGGAGGAGGAGGAGGAAGATGATGAGGCAGAGGACACGCCTGAGGCGAACCCGGCAGCCGGCTCTGCAACCGCTCCTCCGGCTGGTCCTTCTCCAGCCGGAGCTTAGTTTACCTGTCTATATTCCGCTTTTGCCAAGACAATTTGTTAAATCCCCGGAATGTCGGGTGCATATGTAAGACAATATTATTATCCTTTTATTAAGGCACACTTTAATGTGTTTGTTAATCATTTGTGTGCCGGCTTGCTTTCTTCCGGCTTGTTCGTTTTTTCCCATCCGCCCCACTCTTTGGCTTTGCCCTTGCCGATCGTACGTCCGACTTGCGGTCCGTCGCCGGATCAAGAGCGTGCCGCTGGGTGAGGCTGATAGTATTTCAGTCGAACGAGCCGAGTTCGGCAATCCGGCACTTTTATGAAGAGTTGTGCAAGAAACAATTCGCCTTCACTCTTTCCCTTAGCCGTCTTTCGCGTGCCGGCTCCCTAAGCACTTACTCCCGCCAGCCGGACAGCCGGGTTGCGGTCTATAGCTGGATCGGAAGCCGGCTGTCGGGACACCGGATCACGGTACTGAGCCGGCCGCGTGAGAGGGTGTTAGCCAATCGGCGAAAACAAGGTAGAATACGCGAAAAACTTGTCGAAATCGGCGCTCTTGGCGCTTGCTTTTACATAGCTTACAAAAGGAGTACAAGGGATACATACATTCCTGCTCTCAAGTATAAAATGGGCGAAGCAAGTTGACATTCCAGGGACGTTTAGTATCCTCGTCAGTTTTGTTCGCCTTGTTTTTCTTAGCCTCTTGCGCATCTATGAGATAGTAGGAATCATTGCCTACCGCCTTGCTCACGATGAAGGGACCCTCCCATGGAGATGATAGTTTATGTTGTCCGGCTGTCCGCTGGATCAGCCGGAGCACTAGGTCTCCTTCTCGGAATGCTAAGAGCTGGACCTTCCGGCTGTGATAGCGTCGGAGGCTTTGGTGGTAAATGGTAGATCTGGACTCGGCCAGCAGTCGGGCCTCCTCGACCAGGTCGACTCCATCTTCACGAGCTTCTTTGGCTTCAGCTTCTGTGTAAAGCTTGATCCTTGGCGCGTCGCGCTCGATATCAGTCGGCAGGACGGCTTCGGCCCCGTATACGAGGAAGAATGGAGTGTAGCCGACTGAGCGGTTTGGCGTTGTACGCAGGCTCCACGATGCGGCTGGGCAGCTCTTCAATCCAGCAGCCGGCTGCTCGCTCGAGCGGCTCCACCGAGCCGGGGCCGGATGCCGGCTAGGATCAAGCCGTTGGCCTTCTCCACTTGTCCATTGGACTCCGGGTGCGCCACGGATGCTAGGTCCATTTGGATCCCCATTTCTCCGCAGTAACGCTTGAAGATGCCTTCGGCGAAGTTGCTGCCGTTGTCGGTGATGATGCTGTGGGGGTAGTCGTATCTCACAATTATTTCCTTGAGGAATGTGACGGCTGTGGAGCCGTCCAGCTTCTTGATTGGCTTGGCTTCGATCCACTTGGTGAATTTGTCAATCATCACCAAGAGGTGTGTCATGCCGCCTCGCGCAGTTCTGAATGGGCCCACCATATGCAAGCCCCACACGGAAAACGGCCAGGTGATGGGGATGGTTTTCAAGGCGGAAGCCGGCGAGTGCCTTTTCTTGGCGAAGCGCTGGCAGTCGTTGCACTTCTTCACCAGTTCTTCTGCATCCCTGAGCGCAGTCGGCTAGTAGAAATCGTGCCGGAAGGCTTTGGCCACTATGGCTCTGGAGGAGGCGTGGTGGCCGCACTCTCCCTGATGGATTTCCTGTAGGAGTTCAATCCCTTCAGCCGGCTCGACGCACCGCTGGAGCACCCCACTTACGCTGCATTTGTACAGCTCGTGGTTGATGATGGTATAGGCCTTGGCCCTTCTCTCAATCAGCCTGGCTTGAACCCTGTCATTGGGCAACACACCATCGGTGAGGTAGGAGAGGAATTCTTGTGATGGTATGCATTTTATTTCAAACACGTTGACTATCAGGGCCTCCATCTTCGGAGCTTCCGGGTTCGACTGCATGGTCACCGGGTTCGGCTGTGAAGCCGGCGGGTTCGGCTGAGAAGCCCCCGAGTTTGGCTGAGAAGCCCCCGGGTTGGACTAAGAAGCCCCCGGGTTCGGCTGTGGAGCCGGCGGGTTTGGCTGAGAAGCCCCCGACTTGGGCGACGAAGCCCCCGGGTTCGGCTGAGGAGCCCCCGGGTCAGCCGGCACGAATATGGAATCCGAGTAAGGTGACGGTATGATGGACGGCTTCCGCAGATGCGCCAAAGCAACCCCTGGCGGAATTGCTTGCCGGGTTGAGCCTATCTTGGACAGCGCGTCAGCCGCCTCGTTGTTTGCTCGTGGCACATGATGGAATTCGCAGCCATCGAAGAAGCCGGACAGCTGCTGGACGTGGAAGCGGTAGCCATGTTGGCGTCCTTCGCGTCCCAGTCGCCGGATGCTTGCTGTATGACCAAGTCGGAGTCGCCGAAGCAAAGAATGCGACGCACGCCTATCTCCTTGGCCAGCTTCAGCCCGTGGATGAGCGCCTCGTACTCCACCACATTGTTGGATGCGGTGAAGTGGATCTGCAGGATGTAGTCCAGCCGGTCTCCCTTGGGAGGGGTGACGACGATGCCGGCTCCCAAGCCGTTCCGCATCTTCGAGCCGTCGAAGTGCAGCTTCCAGTGTGTGGAATCAGGCACAGGCGGCAGGTATTGCATCTCGGCCCAGTCGACGAAGAAGTCCGCGAGGATCTGCGACTTGATGGCCGTACTTGGCTCGTAGAGGATGGTGTGGGCAGCTAGCTCCAGGGCCCACTTGGCAACCCGGCCATTGGCGTCTTTGCTGCCAATGATTTCCGCCAAGGGTGCTGTGGCCACCACCTTGATGGGGTGCTCCTGGAAGTAGTGCTTGAGCTTCTTGGCCGCCATGTATACGCCGTAGGTGACCTTCTGGTAGTGGGAGTAATTTTGCTTCGACTGGGAAAGCACCTCGCTGAGGTAGTAGACTAGGCGCTGGACCGACTGCTCCTTGCCGGCTTCTTTGCGCTCCACCACCAGGACGACGCTGACCACACGATTGGTGGCAGCGATGTATAACAGCATCGGCTCCATTGAAGCCGGCGATGCGAGGATGGGCACGGTTGAGAGCACGCGATTTAAGTCACGGAAGGCTTCATCCGCCTGTGGTGACCAGACGAATTTGTCCGATTTCTTCAGCAACTAGTACAGGGGCAGTGCCTTCTCCCCCAGCCGGCTGACGAAGCGGCTCAAGGAGGCCAGGCATTCGGTGAACTTCTGGACGTCCTTGAGGCACTGCGGCAGCTCCATCTTCTCGAGGGCACTGATCTTCTCCGGGTTGGCTTCGATTCCTCGCTGAGAGACGAGGTAGCCCAGGAGTTGGCCGGCTGGCACGCCGAACGTGCACTTGGACGGGTTGAGCTTCATCCGGAATCTTCGCAGATTGGTGAAGGTTTCTCTCAGGTCATCAAGGAGGGTACGCGTCTCCTTGGTTTTTACAACGACATCATCCACGTATGCGTGAAGATTTCTGCCGATTTGATCCTGCAAACACTTTTGCATGCACCTTTGGTAGGTGGCGTCTGCATTTTTCAAGCCGAATGGCATAGTCGTGTAGCAGTAAGCCCCATACGGGGTAATGAACGAAGTCTTTATTTGATCAGCCGGATTCAAAGGAATCCGGTGGTAGCTCGAGTAGGCGTCTAAAAAGACAACGAGTTCACGGCCGGCGATCGAATCTATGACTTGATCTATGCGCGGCGGGGGAAGGGGTCCTTCGGGCACGCCTTGTTGAGGCTGGTGTATTCGATACACATGCGCCAGGAGCCGTTCTTCTTCAGGACCAGGACCGCGTTTGCCAACCAGTCCGGGTGCAGTACTTCCATGATGAAGCCGGCTGCGAGCAGCCGGGCGATTTCTTCACCGATGGCCTTCCTTCTTTCTTCGGCGAAGCGCCTGAGGGGCTGCTTCACCGGCTTGGCTTCAGGCCTGACGTGGATTTGGTGCTCAGCCAACTCCCTTGGCACACCCGGCATGTCCCTTGGAGACCATGCGAAGATGTCCCGATTCTCACGGAGGAAGCTGGTGAGCTCGCTTTCCTATTTGCTGCTCAAGCCGGCACCGATGGTGACGTACTTGTCCGGCTGCGCCGTGTCGAGCAGGATCTTCTTGGTGTTGTTGGCCGGCTGGAAGTGAGTCGTCCCAGCCGGGTTGCCTACAGGCGGCATGTCCGTCTGCGCGGCCTTGACCAAGGCAACATCGTCGTGGATGAGCTGCTTCTCGGTGGCGATGACCAGCGTCTGGGCCATCTTGGAGCTCTGCGTGGCGCAGTCCATGGAGCGGCGATAGTCGTCGGCTATGGTGATGACCCCCTTTGGGCCAGGCAGCTTCATCTTCAGGTACCCATGGTGGGGCACCTCCATGAACTTGGTCATGGATGGACGGCCCAGGAGCGTGTGGTAGGGACTGACGAGGTCCACCACCTCGAACTCAATCTTCTCGGTGCGGAAGTGATCCGACTTCCCGAACATCACCTCCAGCGTGATCCGGCCGATCGGCTGGCAGCAGTGGCCTGACACGATGCCATGGAAGACGGTGGGGGTGGGGCACAACTCGGCCTCCTGGATGCCCAGCTTGCGGGCGGTGTCGCGGTAGAGGATGTTGATGCTGCTGCCCCCATCGATGAGGACACGCGAGAAGCGCACGCTGCGCCGGGTTGTGCCGATGGTGGGGTCGAGGACCATGGCGTAGCTGCCCGGCTTCGGCAGGATAGCCGGTGTGTCGCGGTGATCAAATGTGATGGCCTGCTCTGATTAGGTACTGGGGGACCGGCGGTATGACCGCGTTGACCTCGAGGGAACGGCTCTGCTGGCTCGTCTTGTCCTCAGGCTCAGAGGTGAAGATGTTGTAGGTAGCATCCTCGGCCAGGTAGCGGCCATGATGCACTTGGTTAGCCTCGTGGTGCTCGAGGTTGGCGTTCTCTGCGCCGGCTTGGCCACCGGCCCGCCGGCTGGAGGAGGCGGGGGTGGAGGTGGGAGCGGTTCGCCGCTTGTCAGTCGCTTCATGAAGTGGCAGTCGCGGGTGGTGTGGTTGGACGGGTTCTTGCCGCTGTGGTACTTGCACGGCGAGTCGAGCATCTGCTCAAAGGTGAACTTCGACTTCCAGGGTCGGTCTTGCTTCTGGCGCCGGCTGCCGCCAGCCGCCGCATGGTCCGACACGGCTGCCACATGGGCGGAACCGTACCGGCGGTCCGGCTGGTCGCTGTGCCGCTTGCTGCGGTATTTGTCCCGTCGGCTGCCATGAGAGGCGCCCTCGGCCGGCTTGTGGTGGTCCCGCCTGGACGGAGCCGGCGATGTCTCAGCCGGTGCTTTGCCGGCTTCTTCAGCCAGCGCGTACTTGTCCGCGATGGCCATCAGGGCCGCCATGGTCTTGGGTTCGCTGCGGCACAGGTTGTGTCACATGATGGCGTGTATTTCACACGTTCGTTGGGCAACCCCAAGAGGAAGGTATGATGCGCACAGCAGCAAGTTTTCCCTCAGAAAGAAACCAAGGTTTATCGAACCAGGAGGAGCCAAGAAGCACGTTGAAGGTTGATGGCGGCGGGATGTAGTGCGGCGCAACACCAGAGATTCCGGCGCCAACGTGGAACCTGCACAACACAACCAAGCTACTTTGCCCCAACGAAATAGTGAGGTTGTCAATCTCACCGACTTGCTGTAACAAAGGATTAACCGTATTGTGTGGAAGATGATTGTTTGCGAGAGAAAACAGTAAAAACAAGTATTGCAGTAGATTGTATTTCGAGTAAAGAGAATTGGACCGGGGTCCACGGTTCACTAGAGGTGTCTCTCCCATAAGACGAACGAGCATGTTGGGTGAACAAATTACGGTTGGGCAATTGACAAATAAAGAGAGCATGACAATGCACATACATATCATGATGAGTATAGTGAGATTTAATTGGGCATTACGACAAAGTACATAGACCGCCATCCAACCGCATCTATGCCTAAAAAGTCCACCTTCGGAGTTATCATCCGAACCCCTCCAGTATTAAGTTGCAAACAACGAGACAATTGCATTAAGTATGGTGCGTAATGTAATCAACAACTACATCCTTAGACATAGCATCAATGTTTTATCCCTAGTGGCAACAGACACAACACAACCTTAGGGGTTTCGTCACTCCCCCGAGTGTCAATGCGGGCATGAACCCACTATCGAGCATAAGTACTCCCTCTTGGAGTTAAAAGCATCTACTTGGCCGGAGCATCTACTAATAACGGAGAGCATGCAAGATCATAAACAACACATAAGCATAACTTTGATAATCAACATAACAAGTATTCTCTATTCATCGGATCCCAACAAACGCAACATATAGAATTACATATAGATGATCTTGATCATGATAGGCAGCTCACAAGATCCGACAATGATAGCACAATGGGGAGAAGACAACCATCTAGCTACTGCTATGGACCCATAGTCCAGGGGTAGACTACTCACTCATCACTCCGGAGGCGACCATGGCGGTGTAGAGTCCTCCGGGAGATGATTCCCCTCTCCGGCAGGGTGCCGGAGAGCGATCTCCAGGATCCCCCGAGATGGGATCGGCGGCGACGGCGTCTCGGTAATGTTTTCCGTATCGTGGCTCTCGGTGCGGGGGTTTCGTCACGGAGGCTATTTATAGGCGGAAGGGCAGGTCAAGAGGCGGCACGGGGGCCCACACCACGGCCGGCGCGGCCAAGGGGGGGCCGCGCCGCCCTAGGGTTTGGCGCCCCGTGGCCCCTCTTCGTCTCTCCTTCGGACTTCGGAAGCTTCGTGAGAAAATAGGCCTCTCGGGCTTTTATTTCGTCCAATTCCGAGAATATTTCTTTACTAGGATTTCTGAAACCAAAAACAGCAGAAAACGAGCAATCGGCACTTCGGCATCTTGTTAATAGGTTAGTTCCAGAAAATGCACGAATATGACATAAAGTGTGCATAAAACATGTAGATAACATCAATAATGTGGCATGGAACACAAGAAATTATCGATACGTTGGAGACGTATCGGCATCCCCAAGCTTAGTTCGCTCGTCCCGAGCGAGGTAAAACGATAACAAAGATAATTTCCGGAGTGACATGCCATCATAAACTTGATCATACTATTTGTAAAGCATATGTAGAGAATGCAGCGATCAAAACAATGTGTATGACATGAGTAAACAAGTGAATCATAAAGCAAAGACTTTTCATGAATAGCACTTCAAGACAAGCATCAATAAGTCTTGCATAAGAGTTAACTCATAAAGCAATAATTCGAAGTAAAGGTATTGAAGCAACACAAAAGAAGATTAAGTTTCAGCGGTTGCTTTCAACTTGTAACATGTATATCTCATGGATATTGTCAACATAGAGTAATATAATAAGTGCAATAAGCAAGTATGTAAGAATCAATGCACAGTTCACACAAGTGTTTGCTTCTTGAGATGGAGAGAAATAGGTGAACTGACTCAACATTGAAAGTAAAGAGAATGGTCCTCATAGAGGAAAAGCATCGATTGCTATATTTGTGCTAGAGCTTTGATTTTGAAAACATGAAACAATTTTGTCAACGGTAGTAATAAAGCATATGCATCATGTAAATTATATCTTATAAGTTGCAAGCCTCATGCATAGTGTACTAATAGTGCCCGCACCTTGTCCTAATTAGCTTGGACTACCTGGATTATCACCGCAATACATATGCTTTAACCAAGTATCACAAAGGGGTACCTCTATGCCGCCTGTACAAAGGTCTAAGGAGAAAGCTCGCATTTGGATTTCTCGCTTTTGATTATTCTCAACTTAGACATCCATACCGGGACAACATAGACAACAGATAATGGACTCCTCTTTTAATGCTTTAAGCATTCAACAACAATTAATTCTTTTCTCATTAGAGATTTGAGGATGTTTGTCCAAAACTGAAACTTCCACCATGGAACATGGCTTTAGTTAGCGGCCCAATGTTCTTCTCTCACAATATGCATGCTCAAACCATTCAACTCGGTGTAGATCGCCCTTACTTCGGACAAGACGAACATGCATAGCAACTCACATGAAATTCAACAAAGAGTTGATGGCGTTCCCCGGTAAACATGGTTATCGCACAACAAGCAACTTAATAAGAGATAAAGTGCATAATTACATATTCAATACCACAATAGTTTTTAAGCTATTTGTCCCATGAGCTATATATTGCAAAGGTGAATGATGGAATTTTAAAGGTAGCACTCAAGCAATTTACTTTGGAATGGCGGGAAAATACCATGTAGTAGGTAGGTATGGTGGACACAAATGGCATAGTTGTTGGCTCAAGTATTTTGGATGCATGAGAAGTATTCCCTCTCGATACAAGGTTTAGGCTAGCAAGGCTTATTTGAAACAAACACAAGGATGAACCGGTGCAGCAAAACTCACATAAAAGACATATTGAAAACATTATAAGACTCTACACCGTCTTCCTTGTTGTTCAAACTCAATACTAGAAATTATCTAGACTTTAGAGAGACCAATTATGCAAACCAAATTTTAGCATGCTCTATGTATTCTTCACTAATAGGTGCAAAGTATATGATGCAAGAGCTTAAACATGAGCACAACAATTGCCAAGTATCACATTACCCAAGACATTATAGCAATTACTACATGTATCATTTTCCAATTCCAACCATATAACAATTTAACGAAGAGGAAACTTCGCCATGAATATTATGAGCTAAGAACACATGTGTTCATATGAACCAGCGGAGCGTGTCTCTCTCCCACACAAGCATGATGTAATCCAATTTATTCAAACACAAACAAAAACAAAAGCAAACAAACAGACGCTCCAAGAAAAAGCACATAAGATGTGGCCGAATAAAAATATAGTTTCAAGAGAAGGAACCTGATAATTTGTCGATGAAGAAGGGGATGCCTTGGGCATCCCCAAGCTTAAACGCTTGAGTCTTCTTAATATATGCAGGGGTGAACCACCGGGTGCATCCCCAAGCTTAGAGCTTTCACTCTCTTTGATCATAGTATATCATCCTCCTCTCTTGACCCTTGAAAACTTCCTCCACACCAAACTCGAAACAACTCATTAGAGGGTTAGTGCACAATATAAATTGACATATTCAGAGGTGACACAATCATTCTTAACACTTCTGGACATTGCATAATGCTACTGGACATTAGTGGATCAAAGAAATTCATCCAACATAGCGAAAGAGGCAATGCGAAATAAAAGGCAGAATCTGTCAAAACAGAACAGTTCGTATTGACGAATTTTAAAATGGCACCAGACTTGCTCAAATGAAAATGCTCAAATTGAATGAAAGTTGCGTACATATCTGAGGATCATGCACGTAAATTGGCATAATTTTCTGAGCTTCCTGCAGGGCAGTGGGCTCAGATTCGTGACAGCAAAGAAATCTGGAACTGCGCAGTAATCCAAATCTAGTACTTACTTTTCTATCAACGGCTTAACTTGGCACAACAAAACTCAAAACTAAGATAAGGAGAGGTTGCTACAGTAGTAAACAACTTCCAAGACACAAAATAAAAACAAAGTACTGTAGGTAAAAACATGGGTTGTCTCCCATAAGCGCTTTTCTTTAACGCCTTTCAGCTAGGCGCGAAAGTGTGTATCAAGTATTATCAAAGGGTGGTACTTCTATAGCGGGGTGTGGGCTCTTCTCAACCAGGCATATTATATTAGATACATAAGTTTTAGCATCTCCCTTTTCATTAGTCTTAGGCGTGCTACTCTCATCAAACAAATTTTCAGGAACAAGCCAAGCATAGTTATTTTCTAGTGCATCATTCATAGCTAGGAGCTTGCATGGTATTGGTGCTTTGATCTCCCCACCATCATCAATATTATTAGTGTATCTTATTCTATCCATATCCATCTTTTCAAGGAGACTAACAAAATTAGTAGGAGAACCAAGCATATTAAATTTAGCAAAGACCTTTCTAGCTTCTCTTGCTAGACCACCAAATTCTCTAAGAAGGGTTTCTAAAACAAAATCTTTCTTTTCCCCTTCTTCCATATCACCAAGTGTGAAAAACATATGTTGGATTATAGGATTGAGATTAACAAATTTGGTTTCCAACAAGCGAACTAAATGCGCGGCAGCAATTTCATAAGTAGGCGCAAGGTCTACCAAGTGTCTATCCTCAAAATTATCAATAGTACTAACATGGTTGAAGAATTCTTCTATATTATTTCTCCCAACTATAGACCCACGTCCTACCGGTATGTCTTTTGTGGTAAAATTAAAAGGAAACATGATGAAATAAGTAAAGTAAATGCAAGTAAACTAATTTTTTTGTGTTTTCGATATAGCAAACAAGATAGCAAATAAAGTAAAACTAGCAACTAATTTTTTTTTTTTTTGTATTTTGATTTAGTGCAGCAAACAAAGTAGTAAATAAAATAAAGCAAGACAAAAACAAAGTAAAGAGATTGAGAAGTGGAGACTCCCCTTGCAGCGTGTCTTGATCTCCCCGGCAACGGCGCCGAGAAAAGAGCTTGATGGCGTGTATTTCACACGTTCGTTGGGCAACCCCAAGAGGAAGGTATGATGCGCACGGCAGCAAGTTTTCCCTTAGAAAGAAACCAAGGTTTATCGAACCAGGAGGAGCCAAGAAGCACGTTGAAGGTTGATGGCGGCGGGATGTAGTGCGGCGCAACACCGAGATTCCGGCGCCAACGTGGAACCTGCACAACACAACCAAGCTACTTTGCCCCAACGAAACGAGTGAGGTTGTCAATCTCACCGGCTTGCTGTAACAAAGGATTAACCGTATTGTGTGGAAGATGATTGTTTGCGAGAGAAAACGGTAAAAACAAGTATTGCGATAGATTGTATTTCAGTAAAGAGAATTGGACCGGGGTCCACAGTTCACTAGAGGTGTCTCTCCCATAAGACGAACGGCATGTTGGGTGAACAAATTACAGTTGGGCAATTGACAAATAAAGAGAGCATGACAATGCACATACATATCATGATGAGTATAGTGAGATTTAATTGGGCATTACGACAAAGTACATAGACCGCCATCCAAGCTGCATCTATGCCTAAAAGTCCACCTTCGAGTTATCATCCGAACCCCCTCCGGTATTAAGTTGCAAACAACGAGACAATTGCATTAAGTATGGTGCGTAATGTAATCAACAACTACATCCTTAGACATAGCATCAATGTTTTATCCCTAGTGGCAACGAGCACAACACAACCTTAGGGGTTCTGTCACTCCCCAGGTGTCAATGCGGGCATGAACCCACTATCGAGCATAAGTACTCCCTCTTGGAGTTAAAAGCATCTACTTGGCAGAGCATCTACTAATAACGGAGAGCATGCAAGATCATAAACAACACATAAGCATAACTTTGATAATCAACATAACAAGTATTCTCTATTCATCGGATCCCAACAAACGCAACATATAGAATTACATATAGATGATCTTGATCATGATAGGCAGCTCACAAGATCCGACAATGATAGCACAATGGGGAGAAGACAACCATCTAGCTACTGCTATGGACCCATAGTCCAGGGGTAGACTACTCACTCATCACTCCGGAGGCGACCATGGCGGTGTAGAGTCCTCCGGGAGATGATTCCCCTCTCCGGCGGGGTGCCGGAGGCGATCTCCGGGATCCCCCGAGATGGGATCGGCGGCGACGGCGTCTCGGTAATGTTTTCCGTATCGTGGCTCTCGGTGCGGGGGTTTCGTCACGGAGGCTATTTATAGGCGGAAGGGCGAGGTCAAGAGGCGGCACGGGGGCCCACACCACGGGCCGGCGCGGCCAAGGGGGGCCGCGCCGCCCTAGGGTTTGGCGCCCTGTGGCCCCTCTTCGTCTCTCCTTCGGACTTCTGGAAGCTTCGTGAGAAAATAGGCCTCTGGGCTTTTATTTCGTCCAATTCAGAGAATATTTCTTTACTAGGATTTCTGAAACCAAAACAGCGAGAAAACGACAGCGGCACTTCGGCATCTTGTTAATAGGTTAGTTCCAGAAAATGCACGAATATGACATAAAGTGTGCATAAAACATGTAGATAACATCAATAATGTGGCATGGAACACAAGAAATTATCGATACGTTGGAGACGTATCATCACATCATGGTGTTGGGCCGACAGCCTCCCATGAAGAAGCTGATGGCTTGGATCTCGTGCACACCCTCGCAAGAGTTGCGCATCTCGCACCAGCGCGTCAGGTACGCGCGATCCGTCTCGTCCGGGCCCTGCTTGCACATTTCCAGCATCTGGGGGCGACCCGGCCGGCGGTAGGTGCCGGTGAAGTTGCTGATGAAGGCTTCTTCGAAGTCCAGCCAGCCGTTGATGCTGCCGGCTGGCAGGTTGTTCAGCCAGGTGTGGGCGGAGCCGACCAACATCAGGGGGGAGTAGCGTACTGCCCAGCGCTTGTTGCCCCTAGCGATGCCGACTGCGGTGGAGTAGTCCAGTGATACGTCTCCGACGTATCGATAACTTCTTATGTTCCATGCCACATTATTGATGATATCTACATGTTTTATACACATTATATGTCGTATTTATGCATTTTCCGGCACTAACCTATTAACGAGATGCCGAAGAGCCAGTTGTTGTTTTCTCGCTGTTTTTGGTTTCGAAATCCTAGTAAAGAAATATTCTCGGAATTGGACGAAATCAACGCCCGGGGTCCTATTTTGCCACGAAGCTTCCGGAAGACCGAGGGAGAGTCGAAGTGGGGCCACGAGGTGGCGACACACCAGGGCGGCGCGCCCAGGCCCTGGCCGCGCCGGCCTGTGGTGTGGGCCCCTCGTGCCGCCTCTTTACCTGCCCTTCCGCCTACAAATAGCCTTCGTCGCGAAACCCCCAGTACCGAGAGCCACGATACGGAAAACCTTACTGAGACGCCGCCGCCGCCAATCCCATCTCGGGGGATTCTGGTGATCACCTCCGGCACCCTGCCGGAGAGGGAATCATCTCCCGGAGGACTCTTCACCGCCATGGTCGCCTCCGGAGTGATGAGTGAGTAGTTCACCCCTGGACTATGGGTCCATAGCGGTAGCTAGATGGTTGTCTTCTCCTCATGTGCTTCATTGTCGGATCTTGTGAGCTGCCTAACATGATCAAGATCATCTATCTATAATTCTATATGTTGTGTTTGTCGGGATCCGATGGATAGAGAATACTATGTTATGTTGATTATCAATCTATTACCTATGTGTTGTTTATGATCTTGCATGCTCTCCGTTATTAGTAGAGGCTCGGCCAAGTTTTTACTCTTAACTCCAAGAGGGAGTATTTATGCTCGATAGTGGGTTCATGCCTCCATTAAATGCAGGACGGTGACAGAAAGTTCTAAGGTTGTGGATGTCTTTGTTGCCACTAGGGATAAAACATTGATGCTATGTCCGAGGATGTAGTTATTGATTACATTACGCACCATACTTAATGCAATTGTCTGTTGTTTTGCAACTTAATACTTGGAAGGGGTTCGGATGATAACCTCGAAGGTGGACTTTTAGGCATAGATGCATGCTGGATAGCGGTCTATGTACTTTGTCGTAATGCCCAATTAAATCTCACAATATTCATCATATCATGTATGTGCATTGTTATGCCCTCTCTATTTGTCAATTGCCCGACTATAATTTGTTCACCAAACATGCTATCTTATGGGAGAGACACCTCTAGTGAACTGTGGACCCCGGTCCATTCTTTACATCTGAAATACAAATCTTCTGCTATTGTTCTTTACTATTTTCTGCAAACAATCATCATCCACACTATACATCTAATCCTTTGTTACGAGCAAGCCGGTGAGATTGACAACCTCACTGTTTCGTTGGGGCAAAGTACTTTGGTTGTGTTGTGCGAGTTCCACGTTGGCGCCGGAATCCCCGGTGTTGCGCCGCACTACATCCCGCCGCCATCAACCTTCAACGTGCTTCTTGGCTCCTCCTGGTTCGATAAACCTTGGTTTCTTTCTGAGGGAAAACTTGCTGCTGTGCGCATCATACCTTCCTCTTGGGGTTCCCAACGAACGTGTGAGATACACGCCATCAAGCATATTTTCTGGCGCCGTTGCCGGGGAGATCAAGACACGCTGCAAGGGGAGTCTCCACAATCCAATCTCTTTACTTTGTTTTTGTCTTGCTTTACTTTATTTACTACTTGGTTTGCTGCATTATATCAAAACACAAAAAAAAATAGTTGCTAGTTTTACTTTATTTACTGTCTTGCACTCTATATCAAAAACACAAAAAAATTAGTTACTTGCATTTATTTTATCTAGTTTTCTTTATTTACTACTGCTAAAATGGCTACCCCTGAAAATACTAAGTTGTGTGACTTCACAACCACAAATAATAATGATTTCCTATGCACACCTATTGCTCCACCTGCTACTACAGCAGAATTCTTTGAAATTAAACACTGCTTTACTCGAATCTTGTTATGCGAGAGCAATTTTACGGTGTTAGTTCGATGATGTTGCTGCCCATCTCAATTATTTTGTTGAATTGTGTGAAATGCAAAAGTATAAAGATGTAGATGGTGACATTATAAAATTAAAATTGTTTCCTTTCTCATTAAGAGGAAGAGCTAAAGATTGTTGCTATCTCTGCCTAAGAATAGTATTGATTCATGGACTAAATGCAAGGATGCTTTTATTGGTAGATATTATCCCCCTGCTAAAATTATATCTTTGAGAAGTAGCATAATGAATTTTAAACAATTGGATAATGAACATGTTGCTCAAGCTTGGGAAAGAATGAAATCTTTGGTTAAAAATTGCCCAACCCATGGATCGACTACTTGGATGATCATCCAAACCTTTTATGCTTCGGATTGAATTTTTCTTCGCGGAACCTATTGGATTCAGCTGCTGGAGGTACCTTTATGTCCATCACTCTTGGTGAAGCAACAAAGCTCCTTGATAATATGATGATTAATTACTCTGAATGGCACACGGAAAGAGCTCCACAAGGTAAGAAGGTAAATTACGTCGAAGAAACCTCTTCCTTGAGTGATAAGATTGATGCTATTATGTCTATGCTTGTGAATGATAGGACTAATGTTGATCCTAATAATGTTCCGTTAGCTTCATTGGTTGCCCAAGAAGAACATGTTGATGTAAACTTCATTAAAAATAATAATTTCAACAACAATGCTTATCGGAACAATTCTAGTAATAACTATAGGCCATATCCTTATAATAATGGTAACGGTTATGCTAATTATTATGGGAATTCTTACAATAATAATAGGAACACACCCCCTGGACTTGAAGCTATGCTTAAAGAATTTATTAGTACACAAACCGCCTTTAACAAATCTGTTGAGGAAAAGCTCAATAAAATTGATATTCTCGCTTCTAAGGTTGATAGTCTTGCCTCTGATGTTGATCTTTTGAAATCGGAAGTTATGCCTAATAGGGATATTGAAAATAAAATTGTTACTATAGCAAATGCCATCCAAGTTAGAATTAATGAGAATATAAGATTGATGGCTGAATTGCATGCTAGGTGGGAAAGAGAAGAAAATGAAAAACTAGCTAAAGAGAAAAATGTAGCTAAAGTTTGGACTATTACCACCACTAGCAATGCTAATGATTCACATGTTGCTGCACCTCCTACTATTAATGGTAAAATAATTTGTGTTGGCAATGTTTCTACTCCTAGTGCAAAGCGCGCAAAATTATCTGAAACTGCTAAAACTGCCTGTGATAAAACTGCTGAAATTTTTTCCAACATTGGGGATGATGATCCCATTGCTTTAGATTGTAATGGTTTGGATTTTGATGATTGCCACATCTCTGAAGTTATAAAGTTCTTACAAAAACTTGCTAAGAGTCCCAATGCTAGCGCTGTAAACTTGGCTTTCACAAAACATATTACAAATGCTCTCATAAAAGCTAGAGAAGAGAAACTAAAACTTGAAACTTCTATTCCTAGGAAGCTAGAGGATGGTTGGGAGCCCATCATTAAGATGAAGGTCAATAACTTTGATTGTAATGCTTTATGTGATCTTGGTGCAAGTATTTCCGTTATGCCTAAGAAAATCTATGATATGCTTGACTTGCCACCATTGAAAAATTGTTATTTGGATGTTAATCTTGTTGATAATGCTATAAAGAAACCTTTGGGGGGAATTGATAATGTTCGTATTATGGTTAACAATAACCTTGTCCCCGTTGATTTTGTTGTCTTGGATATTGAATGCAATGCATCTTGTCCCATTATATTGGGAAGACCTTTTCTTCGAACTGTTGGAGCCATCATTGATATGAAGGAAGGTAATATTAAATATCAATTTCCTCTCAAGAAAGGTATGGAACACTTCCCTAGAAAGAGAATGAAGTTAGCTTTTGATTCTATTATTAGAACAAATTATGATGTTGATGCTTCATCTCTTGATAACACTTGATACACACTTTTCGCGCCTAGCTGAAAGGCGTTAAAGAAAAGCGCTTATGGGAGACAACCCATGTTTTTACTACAGTATTTTTGTTTTATATTTGAGTCTTGGAAGTTGTTTACTACTGTAGCAACCTCTCCTTATCTTAGTTTTGTGTTTTGTTGTGCCAAGTAAAGTCTTTGATAGTAAAGTGAATACTAGATTTGGATTACTCGCGCGAGTCTGCATTTCTTTGTCTGTCACGAATTTCGACCTGCCTCCCTGTAGGTAGCTCAGAAAATTAAGCAAATTTACGTGCGTGATCCTCAGATATGTACGCAACTTTCATTTAATTTGGGAATTTTCATTTGAGCAAGTCTGGTGCCTCAATAAAATCCATCTTTACGGACTGTTCTGTTTTTGACAGATTCTGCCTTTTATTTCGCATTGCCTCTTTTGCTATGTTGGATGAATTTCTTTGATCCATTAATGTCCAGTAGCTTTATGCAATGTCCAGAAGTGTTAAGAATGATTGTGTCACCTCTGAACATGTTAATTTTTATTGTCCACTATGAAGGAGATATGCCCTAGAGGCAATAATAAAGTGGTTATTATTTATATCTTTATGTTTATGATAAATGTTTATATATCATGCTAGAATTGTATTAACCGAAACATTAGTACATGTGTGATATGTAGACAACAAGAAGTCCCTAGTATGCCTCTTAAACTAGCTTGTTGATTAATGGATGATTAGTTTCATAATCATGAACATTGGATGTTATTAATAACAAGGTTATATCATTATATGAATGATGTAATGGACACACCCAATTAAGCGTAGCATAAGATCTCGTCATTAAGTTATTTGCTATAAGCTTTCGATACATAGTTACCTAGTCCTTATGACCATGAGATCATGTAAATCACTTATACCGGAAAGGTACTTTGATTACACCAAACACCACTGCGTAAATGGGTGGCTATAAAGGTGGGATTAAGTATCCAGGAAAGTATGAGTTGAGGCATATGGATCAATAGTGGGATTTGTCCATCCCGATGACGGATAGATATACTCGGGCCCTCTCGGTGGAATGTCGTCTAATGTCTTGCAAGCATATGAATGAGTTCATAAGAGACCACATACCACGGTACGAGTAAAAGAGTACTTGTCGGGAGACGAGGTTGAACAAGGTATAGAGTGATACCGAAGATCAAACCTCGGACAAGTAAAATATCGCGAGACAAAGGGAATTGGTAATGTATGTGAATGGTTCATTCGATCACTAAAGTCATCGTTGAATATGTGGGAGCCATTATGGATCTCCAGATCCCGCTATTGGTTATTGGTCGGAGTGAGTACTCAACCATGTCCGCATAGTTCTCGAACCGTAGGGTGACACACTTAAAGTTGGATGTTGAAATGGTAGTTCTTGAATATGGAATGAAGTTGGAATATTTGTTCGGAGTCCCGGATGTGATCCCGGACATCACGAGGAGGTCCGGAATGGTCCGGAGAATAAGATTCATATATAGGATGTCATTTTATGTGAATAAAATGTCGCGGAAGGTTCTATGGAAGGTTCTAGAAGGTTCTAGAAAAGTCCGGAAGAAACCACCAAGGAAGGTGGAGTCCACAAGGGACTCCACCCCCATGGCCGGCCAACCCTAGTGGGGGAGGAGTCCCAAGTGGACTCCCCTTAGGGGCCGGCCACCCCCCACATGGGAGGTGGGAATCCCACCTTTGGGTGGGAGTCCTAGTTGGGCTAGGATTGCCCCCTCCTATGGAAGGATTTGGTTCGGGTCTTATTCGAAGACTTGGACACCACCTCTTGGGGTTCCACCTATATAATGAGGGACAAGGGGAGGGGGCCGGCCACCTCAAACACCACCAAGGTGGCCGCACCCCTATAGTGGCCGGCGCCCCCTCTCCCCAAACCCTAGCCGCCCCGCTCCTCCACTTCCCGCACGCTTAGCGAAGCTCCGCCGGACTTCTCCACCACCACCGACACCACGCCGTCGTGCTCGTCGGATTCAAGAGGAGCTACTACTTCCGCTGCCCGCCGGAACGGGGAGGTGGACGTCGTCTTCATCAACAACCGAACGTGTGACCGAGTACGGAGGTGCTGCCCGTTCGTGGCGCCGGAACCGATCGTGATCAAGATCTTCTACGCGCTTTTGCAAGCGGCAAGTGAACGTCTACCGCAGCAACAAGAGCCTCATCTTGTAGGCTTTGGAATCTCTTCAAGGGTGAGACTCGATACCCCCTCGTTGCTACCGTCTTCTAGATTGCATCTTGGCTTGGATTGCGTGTTCGCGGTAGGAAAATTTTTGTTTTCTATGCAACGTTATCCTACA